>NC_053027.1:142121425-142466734 GCF_003073215.2 Triticum urartu | reverse complement strand
TCTTGTTTGGAGTCCAGTCAGCTCTCTCTTTTTACCCCAAGACAGGCCTGTCTCCTTCCAGGAGGTGAGCCGCATAGGGGGGCCAGATCGAAACTCAAGGGGTGCGACCCATTCGGCGTCGCGTGGCTCGGTGACGTAAAACCACCATGATTGCCACCCCTCCAGGGTCTCCACAAAGGAGCCCTCGAGCCACAGGATGTTGGCCATCTTGCCAACCATGGCACCGCCGCACTCTGCCTGGCTGCCGCGCACCACCTTTGGCTTGGCGTTGAAAGTCTTAAGCCATAGGCCGAAATGGGGGCGGATGCGGAGGAACGCCTCGCACACGATGATGAATGCCGAGATGTTGAGGACGAAGTTCGGGGCTAGATCGTGGAAATCTAGGCCGTAGTAGAACATGAGCCCCCGGACAAATGGATGCAGAGGGAAGCCCAGTCCGCGGAGGAAATGGGGGAGGAATACCACCCTCTCATGGGGCCTAGGAGTGGGGATGAGCTGCCCCTTTTCGGGAAGCCGGTGCGTGATGTCACTAGCCAGATAGCCGACCTTCCTCAGCTTTTTGATGTGTCCCTCCGTGACGGAGGAGACCATCCACTTGCCTCCCGCTCCGAACCTGACTGGAGAAGATTGAGGTGGTAGTGCGGACTTGGGCGCTGGAGCTCGGGTGCGCAAGAATGGATAGGCAAAGGAGGAAGAAGGCGTGGGTAAAAAGGTGGATCCTTATCCCCTTATATGGGTGGACGCAACTGCGTGTCCCCACCAGCCTGGTAAAACTCGCTTATCTCCAAGCGCCGCAATCAATGGCACGGTTGGGTTACCCACGCCCGTATTGATGAGAATCCCGGAATAAGGGGACACGATCTCTGCTTTAACAAGACGTGCCGAGGAAACCGCCTCGCATAACGCGCTAAGATGGGACAGTAAAACGGTTCGAATAAAAGCTTGGCCGTGGTGTGATGTCACACTACAGAATACGTCAGCAGATTATATTTGTGTAAATATTATTCTCTCTATGGCAATATGTGGAAACTTATTTTGCAGAGCCGGACACTATCTTTGTGTTCAAAATCTTCTATGAAGTACTTGGAGGAGGAACCCGCCTTGCAATGCCGAAGACAATTTGCGCGTCGGACTCATCGTCATTGAAGCCTGGTTCAGGGGCTACTGAGGGAGTCCACGATTAGGGAGTGTTCAGATAGCCGAACTATACCTTCAGCCGGACTCCTGGACTATGAAGACACAAGATTGAAGACTTCGTCCCGTGTCCGGAAGGGACTTTCCTTGGCGTGGAAGGCAAGCTTGGCGACACGGATATTCAGATCTCCTACCATTGTAACCGACTCTATGTAACCCTAACCCTATCCGGTGTCTATATAAACCGGAGGGTTTTAGTCCGTAGGACAACATACACATCAACAATCATACCATAGGCTAGCTTCTAGGGTTTAGCCTCTCTGATCTCGTGGTAGATCTACTCTTGTACTACCCATATCATCAATATTAATCAAGCAGGACGTAGGGTTTTACCTCCATCGAGAGGGCCCGAACCTGGGTAAAACTTCGTTTCCCTTGCCTCCTGTTACCATCCGGCCTAGACGCACAGTTCGGGACCCCCTACCCGAGACCCGCCGGTTTTGACACCGACAGCTGTGGTCAAGCATAACCCCAAGCACGCCAAGGTCAACTTGCTGAATGCAGCTCAGGCAGAGGACTCGCCAGATGTCATCATGGGTAACCTTCCTGTTAACGATGTTCCTGCAAAAGTTCTTTTCGACACTGGTGCATCGCTTTCTTTTATTTCAACACCATTTGTCGCCAAGCAAGATTTTGTGACCGAAAGGATTCTTTTCCCGTTGAAGATTGTGTCTCCGGGCAAGCAAATGACTTCTAACAATTGCGTCCCGGATGTCCCTATCACGTTGGGCGACTACAAGTTTCTTTCTTCTCCGGTGGTTCTTGGTAATTCGGATATTGATCTTATTCTCAGAATGGATTGGCTTTCTAAGCACAAGGCGCATCTTGATTGTGCAGCCAGGCAGATTCAATTGACTCATTCGTCTGAGGATGTAATTGTCTTTGCCGCTTGCGATGATACAATCCGTCTGTTTTCTCTCAATGAGAAGGGTGAACTAGATGCCATCTCGCAAATTCCAGTCGTTTGCGAATATCAAGACGTCTTTCCAGAAGAGCTTCCAGGAACGCCTCCGCACCGGCCAGTTGAATTCGTCATCGATCTTGAGCCTGGCACGGAACCGGTTTGCAAGCATCCTTAAAAGCTCGGACCTGAAGAGTTGAAGGAGCTGAAGAAGCAACTCGATATTCAAGAATGAATGGGTCTCATCCGACATAGTTCTTCTCCGTGGGGTTGTGGAGTACTTTTTGTGAAGAAGAAGGATGGAACGGACCGACTTTGTGTTGACTACCGTCCATTGAACAAGACGACTATCAAGAACAAGTACCCACTTCCCAACATCAACGAACTGTTCGAACAACTCAAAGGTGCTCAAGTATTCTCCAAGCTTGATCTCCGTATGGGTTATCACCAGATACGAATCCGTGAGCAAGATATTCCAAGACGGCTTTCAGAACAAGCTATGGTTCATATGAATACACTATCATATCTTTTGGCCTCGTCAACGCTCCTCTGACTTTCTCTCGCATGATGAACTTCATCTTCAACGCCTACACAAATGACTTCGTTTTGGTCTATCTCGACGACATTCTGGTCTTTTCGAAGAACAAGGAAGATCATGCCAAGCACTTGCGTTTGGTGCTCGATAAGCTCAGGGAACATCAGTTCTACGCCAAGCTCTCAAAGTGCGAGTTTTGGCTCGATGAGGTTCTTTATCTTGGGCATATCATCTCTGCCAAGGGCATTGCGGTGAATCCTGAGAAGGTGTCTGCAATTGTGAATTGGGAACCACCTCAGAACGTGAAGCAACTCCAGTTCTGACTCCTCCTGATGAATCCAAACCGTTCGAGGTCTTCTGTGATGCCTCTCTTCAAGGTCTTGGTGCAGTGTTGATGCAAGAGAAGAAAGTTGTGGCCTATACCTCTCGCCAGTTGAAGCCCAACGAGAAGAACTACGCCACTCATGACCTCGAGTTGGCGGCAGTTGTGCATGCTCTTTTGACTTGGAGATATCTCTTATTGGGAAGAAAAGTGGACATTATCACTGACCATAGGTGTCTCAAGTACATCTTCACTCAGCCTAATCTCAACCTCAGGCAGACTCGTTGGGTCGAAATGATTCAAGAGTATAATCCGAGTATCAAGTATACTCCAGGCAAGGCCAATGTGATTGCTCACGCATTGAGCAGGAAGGCTTACTGCAACAGTGTGATTCTCAAGCCTTATCAACCCAAGATTTGTGAAGCTTTCCGCAAACTCAATCTGCAAGTTGTTCCTCAAGGTTTCCTCGCCAACCTTCAAGTCTCTCCTACCTTGGAAGAGCAAATTAGGCAGGCTCAACTTCTTGATGCTATGGGTGGATGGTGAGGAGTGAATTGTGAGCCTCGTTCATGATAACTTTACGAAGGTCACCTTTGGGCACAACAATACGATCCTCGAAGAAGAGAGTATCCTTGTCATCAAGGCGGTAGCACTTGTACTTGGGTTGACTTTTGGCAATCCCAATCTTCACCTTCTTCACCATAGCATCAAGAAGTTGAGCCTCGCGAATCTGGTCTTCCAAGGTAGGAGAGACTTGAAGGTTGGCAAGGAAACCATGAGGAACAACTTGCAGGTTGAGTTTGTGGAAAGCTTCACAAAGCTCGGGTTGGTACGGCTTGAGAATCAGACTGTTGCAGTAGGCCTTCCTGCTCAAAGCGTCAGCAATCACATTGGCCTTGCCTGGAGTATACTCGATACTCGGATTACACTCTTGAATCATTTCGACCCAGCGAGTCTGCCTGAGGTTGAGATTAGGCTGAGTGAAGATGTACTTGAGAATCTTGTGGTCAGTGAAGATGTCCACTTTTCTTCCCAATAAGAGATGTCTCCAAGTCAAAAGAGCATGCAAAACTGCCGCCAACTCGAGGTCATGAGTGGGGTAGTTCTTCTCATTGGGCTTCAACTGGCGAGAGGTATAAGCCACAACTTTCTTCTCTTGCATCAACACTGCACCAAGACCTTGAAGAGAGGCATCGCAGAAGACCTCGAACGGTTTGGATTCATCAGGAGGAGTCAGAACAGGAGCAGTGACCAATTTCTCTTTCAAAGTGTTGAAAGCGATGTCACATTCCGGAGACCAAACATACTTGACGTGTTTCTGGAGAAGATTTGAAAGAGGCTTCACGATCTTTGAGAAGTTCTCAACGAACCTTTGACAGTAGCTTGTGAGACCGAGGAAGCTACGGAGTTGCTTCACATTCTGAGGTGGTTCCCAATTCACAATTGCAGACACCTTCTCAGGATTCACCGCAATGCCCTTGGCAGAGATGATATGCCCAAGATAAAGAACCTCATCGAGCCAAAACTCGCACTTTGAGAGCTTGGCATAGAACTGATGTTCCCTGAGCTTATCGAGCACCAAACGCAAGTGCTTGGCATGATCTTCCTTGTTCTTCGAAAAGACCAGAATGTCGTCGAGATTGACCAAAACGAAGTCATTTGTGTAGGCGTTGAAGATGAAGTTCATCATGCGAGAGAAAGTCATAGGAGCGTTGACGAGGCCAAAAGATATGATAGTGTATTCATATGAACCATAGCTTGTTCTGAAAGCCGTCTTGGAATATCTTGCTCACGGATTCGTATCTGGTGATAACCCATACGGAGATCAAGCTTGGAGAATACTTGGGCACCTTTGAGTTGTTCGAACAGCTCGTTGATGTTGGGAAGTGGGTACTTGTTCTTGATAGTCTTCTTGTTCAATGGACGGTAGTGAACACAAAGTCGGTCTGTTCCATTCTTCTTCTTCACAAAAAGAACTCCACAACCCCACGGAGAGGAACTAGGTCGAATGAGACCCATTCGCTCTTGAATATCGAGTTTCTTCTTCAGCTCCTTCAACTCTTCAGCTCTGAGCTTGTAAGGACGTTTGCAAACCGGTTCCGTGCCAGGCTCAAGATCGATGACGAATTCAACTGGCCGGTGCAGAGGCATTCCTGGAAGCTCTTCTGGAAAGGCGTCCTGATATTCGCAAACGACTGGAATTTGCGAGATGGCATCCAGTTCACCCTTCTCATTGAGAGAAAACAAACGGATTGTGTCATCACGAGTGGCAAAGGCAATTACATCCTCAAACGAATGAGTCAATTGAATCTGCCTGGCAGCACAATCAAGGTGCCCCTTATGCTTACAAGCCAATACATTCCGAGAATAAGATCAATATCCGAGTTACCAAGGACCATTGGAGAAGAAAGAAACTTGTAATCGCCCAGCGTGATAGTAACATCCGGAGCCAACATTTTGGTGTTCATAAACAAACCCGAAGAAGAAACCGCTATCGGCTTAGGCAAATCAATAGTATGCACATCATGCATGGATGCAAAAGGCTCCGATAAAAATGATAAAGATGCACCAGTATCAAAAAGAACTCTTGCGGGAATGTCATTAACATGAATGTTACCCATAATCACATCTGGTGAGTCCTCTGCCTGAGCTGCGTTCAGCAAGTTGACCTTAGCAGACTTGGGGTTATGCTTGACCATAGCTGTACTTGTCGATCTCACAGGAGGAGGAGGGAGACGCCTTTGGTTGAAGCATTTGTTGGCATAGTGACCCTTCTGTTGGCACTTGTTGCACGTGACCTCTGAAAGCGGATGATGATACGGAGCACTCGATCTTGGAGCTTGAGACAGAATCTTGTTCTGAAAGCCAGGGTTGGGTGGGTGGGAAGATCCACTGCCACCTTTGCTCTTCTGTTGATACGACTGAAGGAACGGAGGAGGAGGAAGCCAATACTTCTACTGCTTAGCCACTTGAGTAGAGGAAGAAGGAGTAGCATCTCTGACTCGCTTCTTGGAAGCATCACACTTCAGTTGAGCAACCTCTTGCTTCAATGCCATGTTGTAAAACTCATCGTACCTCAAGGGCTCAAAGAGAACGAGAGCTAGCTGGATTTCTTCTCTAAGACCACCCCTGAACTGATATATCATGCTCTTCTCGTCAGGGATGTCCTGCTTAGAAAAGTGGGCGAGCTTCTGAAACAACTTGTTGTAGTCATAGACAGACATAGAGCCTTGCTTCAGGTTGCGGAATTCCTCACGCTTGCTTTCAACCATGCTCTGAGGAATATGATGAGCTTTGAAGTCTTGACGGAATTCATCCCAGGTAATCACACGGCCTCCTCTAGAATCTTTGTACTGCTGAAACCATTCTGTAGCTTGGTCTTTGAGTTGGAAGGAAGCGAACCTGACAAAGTCCTCAGGCCTGACGTTACTGCACTCGAAATGCTTGCACAAGTCCACGAGCCAATCGTCAGCATCAGTTGCATCAACACAATTGTTGAAGGTCTTTGGCTGGTTAGCAAGGAACTGCTTGAGTGTAGCAAAGTGATTTTGATTGTTGCCTTGGTTGCCTTGGTTGCCTTGGTTCGCTTGGTCGCGCTCTTGAAGAATTTGCATGATCAACTGCGTGTTTGCATTAGTAGCGGCCATCACAGCTTGCCATGCCTCCGGAGGAGGAGGTGGTGGTGGCGGATCAGGATTCGGAGTCGTGCACGTTGGAGGAGCCATCCTGAAGAGGTTGACATCCATTAGCACATTGATAGATAAAATTGAAGCTGAATCAAGCGGGTTGAAATTGCCACATATAGTCTTCACATACGAACAAAATGAACGAATGCATTCCAATTGAAATGGTCACATATCCATAAATTGAGAAGCCACTTAGAATTTAGGTAGAGAAATAAATCAACAAGGTACGGAACAAGAACGAATACTTGGTAAAGATCACCCAATCTCAAACCAAATATCCGTGGAAGAAGAACTAGAGCTACAAGAATTCCCACCTATGAAACTCCCGAACCTTTCCGGTTATGTAATCAGGTGTTGGGGATACAGGGGAAGCATAATATCTCACCCAAATCTAGCAAATCCTACATCCAGCCGTATCCATCCTTCAACGCATAACCGAGAAAATTTCGGAAATCATCTACCTCAACCTTCGAAAAGCATCCGTTATACAAGTTATGGCAATACTCCTGAACTCCCGCCCCAATACTGGGTGGCGTCGAAGTTATCTCACCAACAACTGCATAAAAGAGATTTTCGATGTCGGCGAACTAAACTCAGGTATTCCAGAACTGCAATGATAAAATTGTGACGACAACACCTCGGAGCTCAACTCCCCGGGACACTGCCACAACCCCTAAATGACAGGAGGCACCAAGAACAATGTTCTCGTCACAAAACCATCGGAACGATTCTAAGATACCCGCGTGATCCTAAATTTTTTTAGTGAAATTTGAGAAGAGGAGAGTCAAAACTCTACGTCAGGATGCCTTACCAGAGCGATGAAGGGACTGGGGAGTAAAAAGTATTCCTAAACTCTCCGATATATATTTCCTAAATGACTCAAAACATTTTTCTAGACTCGACAACGGCCGCTAATTCGATCAAGCAGTGGGGGCTCCTAAGGTCGGGGAAGGCTCTGATTATGTTATTTTCCCGGATGCGGTAAGATCGCATGATGAACTTCATCTTCAACGCCTACACAAATGACTTCGTTTTGGTCTATCTGGACGACATTCTGGTCTTTTCGAAGAACAAGGAAGATCATGCCAAGAACTTGCATTTGGTGCTCGATAAGCTCAGGGAACATCAGTTCTACGCCAAGTTCTCAAAGTGCGAGTTTTGGATCGATGAGGTTCTTTATCTTGGGCATATCATCTCTGCCAAGGGCATTGCGGTGAATCCTGAGAAGGTGTCTGCAATTGTGAATTGGGAACCACCTCAGAACGTGAAGCAACTCCGTAGCTTCCTCGGTCTCGCAAGCTACTGTCGAAGGTTCGTTGAGAACTTCTCAAAGATCGTGAAGCCTCTTTCAAACCTTCTCCAGAAGCAGATCAAGTACGTTTGGTCTCTGGAATGTGACATCGCTTTCAACACTTTGAAAGAGAAATTGGTCACTGCTCCAGTTCTGACTCCTCCTGATGAATCCAAACTGTTCGAGGTCCTCTGTGATGCCTCTCTTCAAGGTCTTGGTGTAGTGTTGATGCAAGAGAAGAAAGTTATGGCCTGTACCTCTCGCCAGTTGAAGCCCAACAAGAAGAACTACCGCACTCATGACCTCGAGTTGGCGGTAGTTGTGCATGCTCTTTTGACTTGGAGACATCTCTTATTTGGAAGAAAAGTGGACATTTTCACTGACCACAAGAGTCTCAAGTACATCTTCACTCAGCCTAATCTCAACCTCAGGAAGACTCGTTGGGTCGAAATGATTCAAGAGTATAATCCGAGTATCAAGTATACTCCAGGCAAGGCCAATATGATTGCTCACGCATTGAGCAGGAAGGCTTACTGCAACAGTGTGATTCTCAAGCCTTATCAACCCAAGATTTGTGAAGCTTTCCGCAAACTCAATCTGCAAGTTGTTCCTCAAGGTTTCCTCTCCAACCTTCAAGTCTCTCCTACCTTGGAAGACCAGATTCGCGAGGCTCAACTTCTTGATGCTATGGTGAAGAAGGTGAAGATTGGGATTGCCAAGAGTCAACCCAAGTACAAGTGCTACCGCCTTGATGACAAGGATACTCTCTTCGTCGAGGATCGTATTTTTGTGCCCAAAGGTGATCTTCATAAAGTTATCATGAACGAGGCTCACAATTCACTCCTCTCCATCCACCCTGGGAGTACGAAGATGTATCAGGACCTCAAGCAGGCTTATTGGTGGACTCGAATGAAGCGCGAGATTGCACAATTCATCTTCGTACTCCCAGGGTGGATGGAGAGGAGTGAATTGTGAGCCTCGTTCATGATAACTTTACGAAGGTCACCTTTGGGCACAACAATACGATCCTCGAAGAAGAGAGTATCCTTGTCATCAAGGCGGTAGCACTTGCACTTGGGTTGACTCTTGGCAATCCCAATCTTCACCTTCTTCACCATAGCATCAAGAAGTTGAGCCTCGCTAATCTGGTCTTCCAAGGTAGGAGAGACTTGAAGGTTGGCAAGGAAACCATGAGGAACAACTTGCAGATTGAGTTTGTGGAAAGCATCACAAAGCTCGGGTTGGTACGGCTTGAGAATCAGACTGTTGCAGTAGGCCTTCCTGCTCAAAGCGTCAGCAATCACATTGTCCTTGCCTAGAGTATACTCGATACTCGGATTATACTCTTGAATCATTTCGACCCAGCGAGTCTGCCTGAGGTTGAGATTAGGCTGAGTGAAGATGTACTTGAGAATCTTGTGGTCAGTGAAGATGTCCACTTTTCTTCCCAATAAGAGATGTCTCCAAGTCAAAAGAGCATGCAAAACTGCCGCCAACTCGAGGTCATGAGTGGGGTAGTTCTTCTCATTGGGCTTCAACTGGCGAGAGGTATAAGCCACAACTTTCTTCTCTTGCATCAACACTGCACCAAGACCTTGAAGAGAGGCATCGCAGAAGACCTCGAACGGTTTGGATTCATCAGGAGGAGTCAGAACAGGAGCAGTGACCAATTTCTCTTTCAAAGTGTTGAAAGCGATGTCACATTCCAGAGACCAAACATACTTGACGTGTTTCTGGAGAAGATTTGAAAGAGGCTTCACGATCTTTGAGAAGTTCTCAACGAACCTTTGACAGTAGCTTGTGAGACCGAGGAAGCTACGGAGTTGCTTCACATTCTGAGGTGGTTCCCAATTCACAATTGCAGACACCTTCTCAGGATTCACCGCAATGCCCTTGGCAGAGATGATATGCCCAAGATAAAGAACCTCATCGAGCCAAAACTCGCACTTTGAGAGCTTGGCATAGAACTGATGTTCCCTGAGCTTATCGAGCACCAAACGCAAGTGCTTGGCATGATCTTCCTTGTTCTTCGAAAAGACCAGAATGTCGTCGAGATTGACCAAAACGAAGTCATTTGTGTAGGCGTTGAAGATGAAGTTCATCATGCGAGAGAAAGTCATAGGAGCGTTGACGAGGCCAAAAGATATGATAGTGTATTCATATGAACCATAGCTTGTTCTGAAAGCCGTCTTGGAATATCTTGCTCACGGATTCGTATCTGGTGATAACCCATACGGAGATCAAGCTTGGAGAATACTTGGGCACCTTTGAGTTGTTCGAACAGCTCGTTGATGTTGGGAAGTGGGTACTTGTTCTGATAGTCTTCTTGTTCAATGGACGGTAGTGAACACAAAGTCGGTCTGTTCCATCCGTCTTCTTCACAAAAAGAACTCCACAACCCCACGGAGAGGACGTAGGTCGAATGAGACCCATTCGCTCTTGAGTATCGAGTTTCTTCTTTAGCTCCTTCAACTCTTCAGGTCTGAGCTTGTAAGGACGTTTGCAAACCGGTTCCGTGCCAGGCTCAAGATCGATGACGAATTCAACTGGCCGGTGCGGAGGCATTCCTGGAAGCTCTTCTGGACAGACGTCTTGATATTCGCAAACGACTGGAATTTGCGAGATGGCATCCAGTTCACCCTTCTCATTGAGAGAAAACAAACGGATTGTGTCATCACGAGTGGCAAAGGCAATTACATCCTCAAATGAATGAGTCAATTGAATCTGCCTGGCAGCACAATCAAGGTGCGCCTTATGCTTAGAAGCCAATACATTCCAAGAATAAGATCAATATCCGAGTTACCAAGGACCATTGGAGAAGAAAGAAACTTGTAATCGCCCAGCGTGATAGTAACATCCGGAGCTAACATTTTGGTGTTCATAAACAAACCCGAAGAAAAACCGCTATCGGCTTAGGAAAATCAATAGTATGCACATCATGCATGGATGCAAAAGGCTTCGATAAAAATGATAAAGATGCACCAGTATCAAAAAGAACTCTTGCGGGAATGTCATTAACATGAATGTTACCCATAATCACATCTGGCGAGTCCTCTGCCTGAGCTGCATTCAGCAAGTTGACCTTAGCAGACTTGGGGTTATGCTTGACCATAGCTGTACTTGTCGATCTCACAGGAGGAGGAGGAGGGAGACGCCTTTGGTTGAAGCATTTGTTGGCATAGTGACCCTTCTGTTGGCACTTGTTGCACGTGACCTCTGAAAGCGGACGGTGATACGGAGCACTCGATCTTGGAGCTTGAGACAAAGTCTTGTTCTGAAAGCCAGGGTTGGGTGGGTGGGAAGATCCACTGCCACCTTTGCTCTTCTGTTGATACGACTGAAGGAACGGAGGAGGAGGAAGCCAATACTTCTGCTGCTTAGCCACTTGAGTAGAGGAAGAAGGAGTAGCGTCTCTGACTCGCTTCTTGGAAGCATCACACTTCAGTTGAGCAACCTCTTGCTTCAATGCCATGTTGTAAAACTCATCGTACCTCAAGGGCTCAAAGAGAACGAGAGCTAGCTCGATTTCTTCTCTAAGACCACCCCTGAACTGATATATCATGCTCGTCTCGTCAGGGATGTCCTGCTTAGAAAAGCGGGCGAGCTTCTGAAACAACTTGTTGTAGTCATAGACAGACATAGAGCCTTGCTTCAGGTTGTGGAATTCCTCACGCTTGCTTTCAACCATGCTCTGAGGAATATGATGAGCTTTGAAGTCTTGACGGAATTCATCCCAGGTAATCACACGGCCTCCTCTGGAATCTTTGTACTGCTGAAACCATTCTGTACCTTGGTCTTTGAGTTGGAAGGAAGCGAACTTGACAAAGTCCTCAGGCCTGACGTTACTGCACTCGAAATGCTTGCACAAGTCCACGAGCCAATCGTCAGCATCAGTTGCATCAACACAATTGTTGAAGGTCTTTGGCTGGTTAGCAAGGAACTGCTTGAGTGTAGAAAAGTGATTCTGATTGTTGCCTTGGTTGCCTTGGTTCGCTTGGTCGCGCTCTTGAAGAATTTGCATGATCAACTGCGTGTTTGCATTAGTAGCGGCCATCACAGCTTGCCATGCCTCCGGAGGAGGAGGTGGTGGTGGCGGATCAGGATTCGGAGTCGTGCACGTTGGAGGAGCCATCCTGAAGAGGTTGACATCCATTAGCACATTGACAGATAAAATTGAAGCTGAATCAAGCGGGTTGAAATTGCCACATATAGTCTTCACATACGAACAAAATGAACGAATGCATTCCAATTGAAATGGTCACATATCCATAAATTGAGAAGCCACTTAGAATTTAGGTAGAGAAATAAATCAACAAGGTACGGAACAAGAACGAATACTTGGTAAAGATCACCCAATCTCAAACCAAATATCCGTGGAAGAAGAACTAGAGCTACAAGACTTCCCACCTATGAAACTCCTGAATCTTTCCGGTTATGCAATCAGGTATTGGGGATACAGGGGAAGCATAATATCCCACCCAAATCTAGCAAATCCTACATCCAGCCGTATCCATCCTTCAACACATAACCGAGAAAATTTCAGAAATCATCTACCTCAACCTTCGAAAAGCATCCGTTATACAAGTTATGGCAATACTCCTGAACTCCCGCCCCAATACTGGGTGGCGTCGAAGTTATCTCACCAACAACTGCATAAAAGAGATTTTCGATGTCGGCGAACTAAACTCAGGTATTCCAGAACTGCAATGATAAAATTGTGACGACAACACCTCGGAGCTCAACTCCCCGGGACACTGCCACAACCCCTAAATGACAGGAGGCACCAAGAACAATGTTCTCGTCACAAAACCATCGGAACGATTCCAAGATACCCGCGTGATCCTAATTTTTTTTAGTGAAATTTGAGAAGAGGAGAGTCAAAACTCTACGTCAGGATGCCTTACCAGAGCGATGAAGGGACCGGGGAGTAAAAAGAATTCCTAAACTCTCCGATATATATTTCCTAAATGACTCAAAACATTTTTCTAGACTCAACAACGGCCGCTAATTCGATCAAGCAGTGGGGGCTCCTAAGGTCGGGGAACGCTCTGATTACGTTATTTTCCCGGATGCGGTAAGATCGCATGATGAACTTCATCTTCAACGCCTACACAAATGACTTCGTTTTGGTCTATCTGGACGACATTCTGGTCTTTTCGAAGAACAAGGAAGATCATGCCAAGCACTTGCGTTTGGTGCTCGATAAGCTCAGGGAACATCAGTTCTACGCCAAGTTCTCAAAGTGCGAGTTTTGGATCGATGAGGTTCTTTATCTTGGGCATATCATCTCTGCCAAGGGCATTGCGGTGAATCCTGAGAAGGTGTCTGCAATTGTGAATTGGGAACCACCTCAGAACGTGAAGCAACTCCGTAGCTTCCTCGGTCTCGCAAGCTACTGTCGAAGGTTCGTTGAGAACTTCTCAAAGATCGTGAAGCCTCTTTCAAACCTTCTCCAGAAGCACATCAAGTACGTTTGGTCTCCGGAATGTGACATCGCTTTCAACACTTTGAAAGAGAAATTGGTCACTGCTCCAGTTCTGACTCCTCCTGATGAATCCAAACCGTTCGAGGTCCTCTGTGATGCCTCTCTTCAAGGTCTTGGTGCAGTGTTGATGCAAGAGAAGAAAGTTATGGCCTATACCTCTCGCCAGTTGAAGCCCAACAAGAAGAACTACCGCACTCATGACCTCGACTTGGCGGCAGTTATGCATGCTCTTTTGACTTGGAGACATCTCTTATTTGGAAGAAAAGTGGACATTTTCACTGACCACAAGAGTCTCAAGTACATCTTCACTCAGCCTAATCTCAACCTCAGGCAGACTCGTTGGGTCGAAATGATTCAAGAGTATAATCCGAATATCAAGTATACTCCAGGCAAGGCCAATGTGATTGCTCACGCATTGAGCAGGAAGGCTTACTGCAACAGTGTGATTCTCAAGCCTTATCAACCCAAGATTTGTGAAGCTTTCCGCAAACTCAATCTGCAAGTTGTTCCTCAAGGTTTCCTCTCCAACCTTCAAGTCTCTCCTACCTTGGAAGACCAGATTCGCGAGGCTCAACTTCTTGATGCTATGGTGAAGAAGGTGAAGATTGGGATTGCCAAGAGTCAACCCAAGTACAAGTGCTACCGCCTTGATGACAAGGATACTCTCTTCTTCGAGGATCGTATTTTTGTGCCCAAAGGTGATCTTTGTAAAGTTATCATGAACGAGGCTCACAATTCACTCCTCTCCATCCACCCTGGGAGTACGAAGATGTATCAGGACCTCAAGCAGGCTTATTGGTGGACTCAAATGAAGCGCGAGATTGCTCAGTTCATGAATGAATGTGATGTCTGCAGAAGAGTGAAGGCAGAACACCAAAGGCCAGCTGGTCTCCTCCAACCTCTTGCCATTCCATAATGGAAGTTTGACCACATTGAGATGGACTTCGTGACTGGGTTTCCAAATTCCCAGCGTGGCATGATGCTATATTCGTTGTCATCGACAAACTCACTAAAGTGGCTCACTTTCTGCCTATCAAAGAGTCTATCACTGCAGCTCAATTGGCGGAGCTGTATACCTCTCGGATTGTCTCTCTGCACGGTATTCCACAGGTGATCTCTTCAGACCGTGGCAGCATCTTTACCTCCATGTTTTGGGAGTCTTTTCAGAAGGCCATGGGCACCAACATCCGCTTCAGCATAGCTTTCCATCCTCAAACTAGCGGTCAAGTCGAGCATGTCAATAAGATTCTTGAAGATATGGTCATGGCTTGTGTGATCTCTTTCGATATGAAATGGGAATATTGTCTTCCATACGCCGAATTCTCCTCCAACAACAGTTTTCAAGCAAGTTCGGGCAAGGCCCCATTCGAAATTCTGTATGGCAGGAAGTGCCGTACCCCACTCAACTGGTCAGAAACCGGTGAACATCAACTTTTGGGAAATGACTTAATCACAGAGGCAGAGGAAATGTGCAAAGTCATTCGTGATAACCTCAAAGCAGCGCAATCGCGCCAGAAGAGCTACTATGATATTAAGCACCGTGATTTGGCTTTCGAGATCGGAGATCATGTGTACCTCCGTGTCTCTCCAATGAAAGGTACTCGTCGCTTCGATATCAAAGGGAAGCTTGCCCCTAGATACGTGGGCCCTTTCTATATCGTCAGCAAGAGAGGCGATCTCGCCTATCAACTCAAGCTTCCTTCAAACTTTACAAATGTGCACGACGTGTTCCATGTCTCTCAGCTCCGCAAGTGCTTCAAGACTCCTGACCGCACCGTCAACTTCGAAGACATTGATCTCCAAGAAGATCTCTCTTATCGTGAGCACTCAGTTGTTATTCTTGAAGAGACTGAACGCAAGACTCGCAATAAGTCAATCAAATTCCTCAAAGTCAAGTGGTCACACCATTCCGACCGTGAAGCCACCTGGGAACGCGAGGATCACCTCCGTTCTGAGTACCCGGAGTTCTTCCAGTCCTAGATCTTGGGATGAGATCCTTTCGTAGTGGTGGACTTTTGTAACACCCCGGATGTAATTTACCTAATATGTACTCCAACTCTAGCTGTTTTCGGTGCTAAATTATTTTATTTCCTCGGGTTCGGGGTTTTGTCTCCGTGTGTTGTTGTTGTTGTTGTTGTTGTTGTTGTTGTTGTTGTTGTCATGCATCTCATATCATGTCATCATGTGCATTGCATTTGCATACGTGTTCGTCTCATGCATCCGAGCATTTTCCCCATTGTCCGTTTTGCATTCCGGCGCTTCGATCTCCTTCGGTGGTCCTTTCTACCTTCTTTTCGTGTGTGGGGGTTAAACATTTCCGGATTGGACCGAGACTTGCCAAGCGGCCTTGGTTTACTACCGATAGACCGCCTGTCAAGTTTCGTACCATTTGGACTTCGTTTGATGCTCCAACAGTTAACCGAGGGACCGAGAAGGACTCGTGTGTGTTGCAGCCCAACACCCTTCCAATTTGGCCCAAAACCCACCAAAACCCTCTCCATCATGTAGAGCATTTGATCACGATCGCGTGGCCGAAAACCGCACCTCATTTGGACTCTCCTAGCTCCTCCTATGCCTATATATAGGTCCTCCTCCGAAATCCCGGATCTCCTCTCCCCCGAAACCCTAAAAAATCACCCCGTCGCGAGCCGAACATGTCCGCCACGAAGGACACCGCGTCCGCCGCCGCCCACGGCCACTGAGGCTCCGCCATGTGGCACGCCGGGCTCCTCCCGCCGCCGGCCCGTCCCGGCCCGAAGGCGGCCCTCCCCGCGCACCGCCTGGGCCAGAGGCGCCCGCGGCCCGCCGCCTCTTCTCCTACCTCGCGCCGCCGCCCCGCAGCTCGTCCCTCCGCCACACCGCCCAACTCCGGCAAGGTCCACCGCCCGAGCTCCGGCAGGGCTCCGGCGCCGCCCCGCCGCGTCGCTCCCGCTGGCCGACGCCGCCACGCTCCGGCAACCGCACTCCGGCGCCGACCTACCTCACCGACCGGCCTCTCCTCCGCGGCAAGTCCACTCCGGCGAACGATGAACTCCGGCGAGCTCCCCCCGCAATCCTCGATTTCCGCGCCGATCCGGATCTGGATCTGGGAATTTTCTCTCGGTTGACTTTCTCCCGAAACCCTAGATAAATTGCATTTTTCATCATGCTATATCTCCGCATCCGTAGCTCCGTTTTGGGCGTGTAGCATATCGAAATGTTCGTCTCAGAGAGTACATCATTTCATCTCATTGCATCATTTTCATTTGAGCTCATATTGATGCCCGAAATGCTGTTGGAAGAGTGCTATTTGAGTTATTTGTCAGATCTATTTTTATCAATATGCCATATGTTAATGTTGTTTACTAGTGATCCGTGCCTCTTTTGAGGATGATCAGTAAGGATGATTTGTTAATATTGTGGTGCTATATCCATCCATGTCTTTGTTTTCAATTATGGATCAACCTAGCTTGAGTCAATCGAGCTCTACTTTTGCTATTTCATGAATCTGGCCAGATTGTCTACTTGTTAGCGATTTTGCCGAGGATGTTGTTGTTGATCCATGCATGCTATGTTGTTGTTCTTGCCATGTCTAGATTATATAATATGTATTATTGTTGGGTGTATGCTTAGATTGTCATGCCTTGCTCAGTAGTGAGTGCATCGAGCTCGTAAACATGCCTACTCGTTAACAGATTTGCATGCTCCAGTTTTTCACTAAATCTGAGATCTGATTATGTTTTTGCCATGTTCACATGCTTGCAATTGTATTTTCTGTTCCCTTTTGGCCCAAGGTCACTAAGGGACTTTTGTTAAGCCCTTTGAGTAGCTCCATACCATGCTTTGATTTGCCATGTTAAGTTCCTGTAGCATCTAGTTTTCATGCTCCAAAGTGTGCTACCTGATCTGAAATTCCAGGCTTGTGTTAATTTCACTAAGTCTGAAACCTGTTTACCAATTGCACTTTTTCCATGCTTGTTTGAACCTGTTAATGGATGAATTGGCCGTAGCTCAATGCTCATCTTTTGTTAAGATTTATGAGTGGAGCCCTGCCATGTATTTTGTTGTCATGTTTTAGTGCTGTAGCATAATTATCTTGATGCATTTAGATGGCTACTTGCTGTATATCGCAGACCGGTGCCATATTTGTTTTGCTTGCCATTTCCAAACCATGCATCCGATTCCGGCAATCTTTATATCGATTTCAACCAAAATCACCTCACCTTTCCAGTGGCACTCTTGGATTTCCATGTTGAGGCCAGGTTCATTCATCCCTTGTCAAATCTTGCATATGCATCACATGTCGCATCCCACATAGCATACCATGTTTGCATCATGTTGTTTGAGCTTTGCACGTGGTTGATTGTGTTCCTCTTGCTTGTTTGTCTTGTTTGGGTAGAGCCAGGAGATGAGTTCTCTAACGAGGAGCCCGTTGAGTTTGCTTTTGAGGATTTAGTCAACTCTGACAACTTTGCAGGCAAGATGATCATACCCTCGAAATCACTTCTATCTTTGCTTGCTAGATGCTCGCTCTTTTGATATGCCTATGCTACGAAGCCTACCACTTGCTTATCATGCCTCCCAAATTGCCATGTCAAACCTCTAACCCACCATGTCCTAGCAAACCGTTGATTGGCTATGTTACCGCTTTGCTCAGCCCCTCTTATAGCATTGCTAGTTGCTGGTGAAGATTGGAGACCGTTCCTTGTTGGAACATTGTTTACTTGTTGGGATATCATTATATTATCTTGTTATCTTAATGCATCTATATACTTGGTAAAGGGTGGAAGGATCGGCCTCTCGCCTAGTGTTTTGTTCCACTCTTGCCGCCCTAGTTTCCGTCATATCGGTGTTATGTTCCCGGATTTTGCGTTCCTTACGCGGTTGGGTGATAATGGGAACCCCTTGACAGTTCGCCTTGAATAAAACTCTTCCATCAATGCCCAAGATTGGTTTTACCATTTGCCACCTAGTCTTTTTCCCTTGGGTTTCATGGACTCAAGGGTCATCTTTATTTTTAAACCCCCCCGGGCCAGTGCTCCTCTGAGTGTTGGTCCAACCGAGCGATGTCCGGGGCTACCAGGGGCAACTCTGGGCTGGCGTACCCGACGTCTTGCTCATCTGGTGTGCCCTGAGAACGAGATATGTGCAGCTCCTATCGGGATTTGTCGGCACATCTGGGTGGTGTTGCTGGTTTAGTTTTACCATTGTCGAAGTTGTCTTGTAGAACCGGGATGCCGAGTCTGATCGGAATGTCTCGGGAGAAGGTATATCCTTCGTTGACCTTGAGAGCTTGTCATGGGCTAAGTAGGGACTCCCCTGCAGGGATTTGAACTTTCGAAAGCCTTGCCCGCGGTTATGGGCAGATGGGAATTTGTTAATGTCCGGTTGTAGATAACTTGAACCTTAACTTAATTAAAATGAATCAACTGCGTGTGTAACCGTGATGGTCTCTTCTCGGCGGAGTCCGAGAAGTGAACATGGTGTTGGAGTAATGTTTGCCGTAGGTTGTTCTATAGTTCTTCGTTCGTGCTTTGCCTTCTCTTCTCGCTCTCTTTTGCGAACAGGTTAGCCACCATATATGCTAGTCGCTTGCTGCCGCTCCACATATTACCTTACCTTACCTATAAGCTTAATAGTCTTGATCGCGAGGGTGCGAGATTGCTGAGTCCCTGTGGCTCATAGATTACTTCCAAACCAGATGCAGGGCCCGATGTCT
Organism: Triticum urartu; assembly: GCF_003073215.2. Classification (NCBI taxonomy): domain Eukaryota; kingdom Viridiplantae; phylum Streptophyta; class Magnoliopsida; order Poales; family Poaceae; genus Triticum; species Triticum urartu. Next base: position 142,447,622 of record NC_053027.1, on the reverse strand, counting down.
CCGTTCCAGATGATGCTCTTGAGCTCAAGTGGGAGTTCGATGAAGACTCACGCCGTTACTATGTGTCTTTCCCTAATGATCAGTAGATCTTTATTAAACCCCCGGGCCAGTGCTCCTCTGAGTGTTGGTCCAAACTGAGCGATGTCCAGAGCTACCAGGGGCAACTCTGGGCCGGCCCACCCGACGTCTGGCTCATCCGGTGTGCCCTGAGAACGAGATATGTGCAGCTCCTATCGGGATTTGTCGGCACATCTGGGTGGCTTTGCTGGTCTTGTTTTACCATTGTCGAAATGTCTTGTAACCAGGATTCCGAGTCTGATCGGGTCTTCCCACTAGAAGGAATATCCTTCGTTGACCGTGAGAGCTTGTGATGAGCTAAGTTGGGACACCCCTGCAGGGTTATGAAGTTTCGAAAGCCGTGCCCGCGGTTATGGGCAGATGGGAATTTGTTAACGTCCGGTTGTAGAAAACCTAAAGTTGACCTTAATTAAAATACATCAACCGCGTGTGTAACCGTGATGGTCTCTTTCCGGCGGAGTCCGGGAAGTGAACACGGTGTTGGAGTTATGTTTGACGTAGGTTGTTCTAGGATCACTTCTTGATCATAGTTTCTCGACCATGCTTTGCCTTCTCTTCTCGCTCTCATTTGCGTATGTTTAGCCACCATATATGCTCATCACTTGCTGCAGCTCCACTTCATACCTTTACCTTACCCATAAGCTTAAATAGTCTTGATCGCGAGGGTGTGAGATTGCTGAGTCCCTGTGACTCACAGATACATCCAAAACCAGCTTGCAGGTACCGATGAGTCCGCGCAGATGACGCAACCAAGCTCAGGAGGAGCTCGATGAAGATCTTGTCCTTGGTGTTGTTTCGTTCTAGTCGATCAGTAGTGGAGCCCAGTTGAGGTCGATCGGGGATCTGTGTAGCATTTGGGGTAGTGTTCTTTTATTTTGGTTCCGTAGTCGGACCGTGATTGTATTCGGTTGATGTAATGCTTTATTCATGTAATTGTGTGAAGTGGCGATTGTAAGCCAACTATGTATCTCTTTCCCTTATGTATTACATGGGTTGTGTGAAGATTACCTCACTTGCGACATTGCTTTCAATGCGGTTATGCCTCTAAGTCGTGCTTCGACACATGGGACATATTAGGTAAACTTCGAAAAGGGCATTGCGGTGAATCCTGAGAAGGTGTCTGCAATTGTGAATTGGGAACCACCTCAGAACGTGAAGCAACTTGTAACGCCCTCGATGCGGCTATATCTCCCACGTGTCGAAGCACGACTTAGAGGCATAACCGCATTGAAAGCATTGTCACAAGTGAGGTAATCTTCACACAACCCATGTAATACATAAGGGAAAAGATACATAGTTGGCTTACAATCGCTACTTCACACAATTACATGAATAAATCATTACATCATCCAAATACAAACAAGGTCCGACTACGGAACCAAAATAAAGAAGACTACCCCAAAAGCTACACAGATCCCCGATCGACCCCAACTGGGCTCCACTACTGATCAACTAGAAACGAAACAACACAAAGGACAAGATCTTCATCGAGCTCCTCATTGAGCTTGGTTGCGTCACCTGCTCGGTAACATCGGCACCTGCAAACTGGTTTTGGAAGTATCTATGAGTCACGGGGACTCAGCAATATCACACCCTCGCGATCAAGACTATTTAAGCTTATAGGTAAGGCAAAGGTATGAGGTGGAGCTGCAGCAAGCGACTAGCATCTATGGTAGCTAACATACGCAAATGAGAGCGAGAAGAGAAGGCAAAGCACGTTCGAGAAAGTATGATCAAGAAGTGATCCTAAACAACCTATGTCAAGCATAACTCCAACACCGTGTTCACTTCCCGGACCCCGCCGAGAAGAGACCATCACGGTAACGCACGCGGTTGATGTGTTTTAATTAAAGTCAACTTCAGGTTTTCTACAACCAGACATTAACAAATTCCCATCTGCCCATAACCGCGGGCACGGCTTTTGAAAGTTCAAAACCCTGCAGGGGTGTCCCAACTTAGCCCATAACAAGCTCTCACGGTCAACGAAGGATATTCCTTCTAGCGGGAAGACCCGATCAGACTCGGAATCCCGGTTACAAGACATTTCGACAATGGTAAAACAAGACCAGCAAAGCCACCCAGATGTACCGACAAATCCCGATAGGAGCTGCACATATCTCGTTCTCAGGGCACACTGGATAAGCAAGACGTCGGGTGGGCCAGCCCAGAGTTTCCCCTGGTAGCTCCGGACATCGCTCAGTTGGACCAACACTCAGAGGAGCACTGGCCCGGGGGGGTATAATAAAGATGACCCTTGGGCAGGCCTACCCAAGGGAAAGAAAAAGGCTAGGTGGCGAATGATAAAACCAATGTTGGGCCTTGTTGGAAGAGTTTTATTCAAAGCGAACTGTCGAGGGGTTCCCATTATAACCCAACCGCGTAAGGAACGCAAAATCCGGGAACATAACACCGATATGATGGAAACTAGGGCGGCAAGAGTGGAACAAAACACCAGGCATAAGGCCGAGCCTTCCACCCTTTACCAAGTATATAGATGCATTAATTAAATAAGAGATATTGTGATATCCCAACAAGTAAACATGTTCCAACGAGGAACAACATCTCCATGTTCCAATCAAGGAACAAACTTCAGTCTTCACCTGCAACTAACAACGCTATAAGAGGGGCTGAGCAAAGCGGTAACATAGCCAAACAACAGTTTGCTAGGACAAGGTGGGTTAGGTCTTGGTTCAACAATATGGGAGGCATGATAAGCAACTGGTAGTTATCGCAGCATAGGCATAGCAAAAGAGCGAGCAACTAGCAAGCAAAGATAGAAGTGATTTCGAGGGTATGACCATCTTGCCTGAAATCCCGCAAGGAAGAAGAACGAGTCCATGAAGAAGACAAACAGACGTAGTCGAACGGGTCCTCACAAACGCGACGTTAACTGAACCAACCCGAAGAAGCAACACCGGAAAAGAAGCACACAACATAGTAAACAACCAACACATGAACATGGTATGATATGCGGGATGCGGTATGCGATGCATATGCATGATTTGACAAGGAATGATTGAACCTGGCCTCAACATGGAAATCCAAGAGTTCCACTGGAAAGGTGAGGTGATTTCGGTTGAAATCGATATAAAGATCGCCGGAATCGGAGACACGGTTTGGAAATGGCAAGCAAAACAAATATGGCAACGGTCTGCGATAAACAGCAAGTAGCCATCTAGATGCATCAAGATAATTATGCTACGGCTCTCAAACATGGCAAAAAAATACATGGCAGGGATCCACTCATAAAGCTTGACAAAATATGAACACTGAGCTATGGCCAATTCATCCATCAACAGGTTCAAACAAGCATGGCAAAAGTGCAAACGGTAAAGAGATTTCAGACTTAGTGAAATTAACACAAGCCTGGAATTTCAGATCAGGTAGCACACTTTGGAGCATGGAAACTATATGCTACAGGAACTTAACATGGCAAAGCAAGGCATGGCATGGAGCTACTCAAAGAGCTTAACAAAAGTCCCTTAGTGACCTTGAGTCAATAAGAAAATACAATTGCAAGCATGTGAACATGGCAAAAACATAAACAGATCTCAGACTTAGAGAAAAACTGGAGCATGCAAATATCTTAACGAGTAGGCATGTTCACGAGCTCGATGCACTCACTACAGAGCATGGCATGACGATCTAAGCATACACCCATCAAGAATACACATTATATAAGCCAGACATGGCAAGAAGAACAACATATCATGCACGGATCAACAACCACATCCTCGGCGAAATCGCTAACAAGTAGACAATCTACCAGGAATCACGAAATAGAAAAAGTAGAGCTAGATTGACTCAAGCTAGGGTGCTCCATAATTGCAAACCAAGACATGGATGGATAGAGCACCACAATATGAACAAATCATCCTTACTGATCATCCTCAAAAGAGGCACGGATCACAAGGAAACAACATGAACATATGGCATATTGATAAAAACAGATCAAGGACTTGGTGAAATTTCTAAGTCCCTGAAATCAACATTAACGAATGCATTACTTTGCAAGATTGTGCTAGTCACCACACATGTAAAAAAAATACATGGATAACACCTCTGTAAAGATGGCAAAACATATAGCAAAACTCATGTAGAGCTCAGGATCATATCATGCACACATCAATCATGGCAAAAATGACAAATAGATATTTGGTGCAGCAGATCTGACGATTAACTCAAATAGCTCTTTTCCATCAGCATTTAGGGCACCAAGATGAGCTCAAATTAAAATGATGCAATGAGCTGAAATGATTTACTCTCAGAGACGAACATTTTGATATGCTACACGCATGAATCGGAACTATGGATGCAAAGTTGTGACGTGATGAACATGGGCATTTGAATCTGGAAATTTCAGGGACTTAGTAGAAATTATACCCTCCGAGAAGGTCAACGGGACGAAATGGTGCGGGATGGCGAGATACAGGCGCGGGGCCGGAGCGTTTGGTTCGGAGAGCTGGTGGATCTCATCCACCCAGCTACCCGGATCGGATCTGGAGCGGACTCCGGGGATGGCCGGCGATGGCTCCGGTGGAGAGGCACGGCGAGCGGCGCGCCTGTGGATGACACCAGCGAGGCAGCGGATGGCACCGGCGATCAGAGACGAGCGGGGCAGCGCGGATGAAGGCGGCGGCACCGGCGACGTCGGGCGGTGGCGCGGCGGTGCACCGGCGAGGCGAGGCGGCCGGCGTACGGCTCCGGAGACGGCGAGCGACGCGCCGGTGAGAGGCGCGGCCGCAGGATTTGGCAGGCGCGGGCGGAGCCGGGCGGCTCGGGCGCCCGGCCAGGCGGCGGCGGATCTGGGCCCGCGCGGGCCCGATTTGGGTTTCGCGGGCCGGCGGCGGGGCTGAGGAGAGAGAGAGAGCGCTGGGTGATGAGGTGGCGCAGCCGGATTCGTCGGCAGCGGCGGCTGGACATGTTCGGGCGCGGTGGCGATTTCGTCCGGGCGCGAGGTAGAGGAAGGCTAGGGTTTGGACTGCGCGAAAATTCGGGAAGAGCCACATATTTATAGGTAGAGGGAGCTAGGAGAATCCAAATGAGGTGCAGTTTTCGGCCACGCGATCGTGATCGAACGACCGAGATGATGGAGAGGGTTTAGGTGGGTTTTGGGCCACTTTGGAGGGGGTGTTGGGCTGCAACACACACAAGGCCTTTTCGGTCCCTCGGTTAACCGTTGGAGTATCAAACGAAGTCCAAATGGCACGAAACTTGACAGGCGGTCTACCGGTAGTAAACCAAGGCCGCATGACAAGTCTCGGTCCAATCCAAAAATGTTTAACACCCGCACACGAAAAGAGGTAGAAAGGGACACCAGGTGACATAGGAGCGCCGGATTGCAAAACGGACAACGGGGAAAATGCTCGGATGCATGAGACGAACATGTATGCAAATGAAATGCACATGATGACATGATATGCAATGCATGACACACAAGCAATGACAAGGCAACAACAGCGAATAACTGGAGGACACCTGGCACATTGGTCTCGGGGCGCTACAACACTCCACCACTACGAGAGGATCTCGTCCCGAGATCTAGAATGGCACCGGAGGGACAACGGCAAAGAAAGAGAAGAGGTAAAACTAAGTTGCTCCTTTGACAAACGAGTGAAACCAAAGAAGCTTGAAAAGGTTAAGCCATATCAAGAAAAGAATACAATGGAGATAAATGAAGTTGAAAGCACTCCGGTTGGAAAGATATGCAAGGCTTGATAAAATGAAAGAACTTGAGCAGCGGGCACACACTCTGGTTAAATGGATAAGCATGACAAGGACAAGAAGATGGTTTGAAGAGAGCAGCAACACAATTCCTCCGGGAGAGAGAAATAGAAGATAGATGATTAAAATAAAAGAATGGAGAAGAAAATGCCAACTTCTGCCACAAAAGAGTTTGAAAAAGGCATCTTTAGGAGAAGGGTCGAACGGAGTTGTTGGAACACCAACACGAAAAGAATAAGCTTGATATGGTCTTATGGAATACATCTCAAATTATAAGGTGACAACCTGCCACTCACGGAAAAGGAATTGGATTGGAATGAACAAGGAGACGAGAAACTTATCACCTGAAGGATACATGAAGAACTTGGATCATATATGAGCACCATAAATAGCAATGATCCTTAGGGAAGGTTTTAGGTGAAATATCACCCAAGATAACTCCAATGACAAGATTGATGGATTTCAAATATCTCATTCTTAACAACATGTGAATCATGAAACATGAACTCAAATTATCAAGAATGACATAATACCACCTCACAAGATAAGAGAGAAAGAATTGCTCTTCGGAATGCAAGATGAAGAACACTTGAGCTTGTTTGAAAAGAATCTCAATGAACACTTTTAGAAGGAATTAAATCCTTGATGAGCCGTCATGTGAAGTCTACTTGAAGAACTCCGGTCACAAAAGGATAACGAAAAAGAAAGAGAAGTTGAAAACACAAGGTGAAACCTTGTAACGATTTAGATGAATCTCCATGGTGATATAATTGAGGGAGCTTGGAACTCCGGGAAAGAAAAAATGAAACAATTGAAAACCGAGAGCTTGATGAGCCTCCGGAATAAGGCGTTGAATTTACTTGATAAAACAAGAATAAGAATTATATTATGCTTATCCTTCACCAATTCAAATTGATGACAAGCAATGGAATTGGCATACTACTTATTCTCGTTGAAAAGGATTAGGAGAGATATCGACAACTTGATAAGGTCTTCAACAAAACACCGGTAGGATTGAAACAACGAATGAATTGATATGATAGCAAGGTAAGAGAAATCTTGAGCGAACCACCGTAAGAATTAAAAACGAAAGTGGCAAAGGCACAAATCACTGAAAGAATTGGAAACGAATGACGATATTTGATGGGATTTAGATAGAAGTGAACGAAGAGATCGTGAACTGATTAGATAATACTTGAATGATGCACCGGTAAGATTCGGATAAGGATAGCTGAAGGCTGAGAATGAATAAGTCTTCGAAATAATGGGCTCCGAAGGAAGGAAAAGAGAAAACAACTCATGAAACGCTCCAGATGGATGAAGAGAATTCCCACAATCGAAAATAATAATGAGATGGTGGCATCAAGCTAGAACCATGAATCTTGAAGAGAATGGAGAAAGATTAAAGAGAAACTCTTCTTCGGTATTCAAAATCCGAGAATGACGACGAGAAACACCACCATGAATTGTTGAGACACTCCGGAAGAATCAAAAGCGAAGATGTTGAGCCAATGATGAAAAGAATGTGGACGATCTTGGAGAAAAACATGAGACTGATGATGATTCATTCTTACGCCAAACTTCGTAAAGAAATTTGAGGATAGCTCCGGGAAAATAACCTCATAGCTTCCCACGTAACGCCCTCTGATATGTACTCCAACTCTTGGCTTTTCCGGCGCTAAGTTATTTTATTTCCTCAGGTTCGGGTTTTTGTCTCCGTGTGTTGTTGTCGTTGTCATGCATCTCATATCATGTCATCATGTGCAAAGTCATTCGTGATAACCTCAAAGCAGCGCAATCGCGCAAGAAGAGCTACTATGATAGTAAGCACCGTGATTTGGCTTTCGAGATCGGAGATCATGTGTACCTCCGCGTCTCTCCAATGAAAGGTACTTGTCGCTTCGGTATCAAAGTGAAGCTTGCCCCTAGATACGTGGGCACTTTCAAGATCATCAGCAAGAGAGGCGATCTTGCCTATCAACTCGAGCTTCCTTCAAACTTTACAAATGTGCACGACGTGTTCCATGTCTCTCATCTCCGCAAGTGCTTCAAGACTCCTGACCGCACCGTCAACTTCGAAGACATTGATCTCCAAGAAGATCTCTCTTATCGTGAGCACCCAGTTTCTATTCTTGAAGAGACTAAATGCAAGACTCGCAATAAGTCAATCAAATTCCTCAAAGTCAAGTGGTCACACCATTCCTACCATGAAGCCACCTGGGAACGCGAGGATCACCTCCGTTCTGAGTACCTGGCGTTCTTCCAGTCCTAGATCTCGGGACGAGATCCTTTCGTAGTGGTGGAGTGTTGTAACACCCCAGATGTAATTTACCTAATATGTACTCCAACTCTTGCCGTTTCCGGCGCTAAGTTATTTTATTTCCTTGGGTTCGGGTTTTTGTCTCCGTGTGTTGTTGTCGTTGTCATGCATCTCATATCATGTCATCATGTGCATTGCATTTGCATACGTGTTTGTCTCATGCATCCGAGCATTTTCCCCGTTGTTTGTTTTGCATTCCGGCGCTCCTATCTCCTTCGGTGGCCCTTTCTACCTTCTTTTCATGTGTGGGGGTTAAAAATTTCCGGATTGGACTGAGACTTGCCAAGCGGTCTTGGTTTACTATCGGTAGACCGCCTGTCAAGTTTCATACCATTTGGACTTCGTTTGATGCTCCAACGGTTAACCGAGGGACCGAGAAAGCCTCGTGTGTGTTGCAGCCCAACACCCCTCCAATTTGGCCAAGTTGGTATTAGAGCCTTCCCCAACCTTAGGAGCCCCCACTGCTTGATCGTTATTAGTAGCCGTTGTTGAGTCTAGAAAAATATTTTGAGTCATTTAGGAATTATATATCGAAGAGTTAGGAATTCTTTTTACTCCCCAGTCCCTTCATTGCTCTGGTAAGGCTTCCTGACGTAGAGTTTTGACTCTTCTCTTCTCAAATTTCACTAAAAAAAATTTAGGATCACGCGGGTATCTTGGAATCGTTCTAATGGATTTGTGATGAGAACATTGTTCTTGGTGCCTCCTGTCATTTAGGGGTTGTGGCAGTGTCCCGGGGAGTTGAGCTCCGAGGTGTTGTCGTCACAATTTTATCGTTGCAGTTCTGGAATACCTGAGTTTAGTTCGCCGACATCGAAAATTTCTTTTATGCAGTTGTTGGTGAGATAACCTTGATGCAACCCAGTACTTGGGCGGGAGTTCGGGAGTATTGCCATAACTTGTATAACGGATGCTTTTCGAAGGTTGAGGTAGATGGTTTCCGAAGTTTTCTCGGTTATGTATTGAAGGATGGATATAGCTGGATGTAGGATTTGCTAGATTTGGGTGAGATATTATGCTTCCCCTGTATCCCCAACACCTGATTGCATAACCGGAAAGGTTCGGGAGTTTCATAGGTGGGAATTCTTGTAGCTCTAGCTTTTCTTCCACGGATATTTGGTTTGTGATTGGGATTTCTTACCGAGTATTCATTCTTGATTCGTACCTTGTTGATTTATTCCTCTACCTAAATTCTAAGTGGCTTCTCAATTTATGGATATGTGACCATTTCAATTGGAATGCATTCGTTCATTTTGTTCGGATGTGAAGACTATATGTTGCAATTTCAACCCGCTTGATTCAGCTTCAATTTTATCTGTCAATGTGCTAATGGATGTCAACCTCTTCAGGATGGCTCCTCCAACGCGCACGACTCCGAATCCTAATCCGCCACCACCACCTCCTCCTCCGGAGGCATGGCAAGCTGTGATGGCCGCTACCAATGCAAACACGCAGCTGATCATGCAAATTCTTCAAGAGCGCAATCAAGCGAACCAAGGCAACCAAGGCAACTAGGGCAACAATCAGAATCACTTTGCTACACTCAACCAGTTCCTTTCTAACCAGCCAAAGACCTTCAGCAATTGTGTTGAGGCAACTGATGCTGAGGATTGGCTTGTGGACTTGTGCAAGCATTTCGAGTGCAGTAACATCAGGTCTGAGGACTTTGTCAAGTTCGCTTCCTTCCAACTCAAAGACCAAGCTGCAGAATGGTTTCAGCAGTACAAAGATTCCAGAGGAGGCCGTCTGATTACCTGGGACGAATTCCGTCAAGACTTCAAAGCTCATCATATTCCTCAGAGCGTGGTTGAAAGCAAGCGTGAGGAATTCCGCAACATGAAGCAAGGCTCTATGTCTGTCTATGACTACAACAAGTTGTTTCAGAAGCTCGCCCGCTTTGCTAAGCAGGACGTCCCTAGCAAGAAGAGCATGATATATCAGTTCAGGGGTGGTCTCAGAGAAGAAATCCAGCTAGCTCTTGTTCTCTTTGAGCCCTTGAGGTACGATGAGTTTTACAACATGGCATTGAAGCAAGAGGCTGCTCAACTAAAGTGTGATGCTTCTAAGAAGCGAGTCAGAGACGCTACTCCTTCTTCCTCTACTCAAGTGGCTAAGCAGCAAAAGTATTGGCTTCCTCCTCCTCCGTTCCGTCAGCCGTATCAACAAAAGAGCAAAGGTGGCAGTGGATCTTCCCACCCACCCAACCCTGGCTTTCAGAACAAGACTTCGTCTCAAGCTTCAAGATCGAGTGCTCCGTATCACCGTCCGCTTTTAGAGGTCACGTGCAACAAGTGCCAACAGAAGGGTCACCATGCCAACAAGTGCTTCAATCAGAGGCGTCTCCCTCCTCATCCTCCTGTGAGATCGGCAAGTACAGCTATGGTCAAGCATAACCCCAAGTCTGGTAAGGTCAACTTGCTGAACACAGCTCAGGCAGAGGACTCGCTAGATGTGATTATGGGTAACATTCCCGCAAGAGTTCTTTTTGATACTGGTGCATCTTTATCATTTTTATCAAAGCCTTTTGCATCCATGCATGATGTGCATACTATTGATTTGCCTAAGCCAATAGCGGTTTCTTCTTCGGGTTTGTTTATGAACACCAAAATGTTGGCTCCGGATGTTACTATCACGCTGGGCGATTACAAGTTTCTTTCTTATTCAATGGTCCTTGGTAACCCGGATATTGATCTTATTCTCAGAATGGATTGGCTCTCTAAGCACAAGGCATCTTGATTGTGCTGCCAGGCAGATTCAATTGACTCATTCGTTTGAGGATGTAATTGTCTTTGCCGCTCGTGATGACACAATCCGTCTGTTTTCTCTCAATGAGAAGGGTGAACTTGATGCCATCTCGCAAATTCCAGTCGTTTGCGAATATCAAGACGTATTGCCAAAAGAGCTTCCAGGAATGCCTCCGCACCGGCCAGTTGAATTCGTCATCAATCTTGAGCCTGGCACGGAGCCGGTGTGCAAACGTTCTTACAAGCTCGGACCTGAAGAGTTGAAGGAGCTGAAGAAGCAACTCGATATTCAAGAACGAATGGGTCTCATTCGACCTAGTTCCTCTCCGTGGGGTTGTGGAGTACTCTTTGTGAAGAAGAAGGATGGAACGGACCGACTTTGTGTTGACTACCGTCCATTGAACAAGAAGAGTATCAAGAACAAGTACCCACTTCCCAACATCAACGAGCTGTTCGAACAACTCAAAGGTGCCCAAGTATTCTCCAAGCTTGATCTCCGTATGGGTTATCACCAGATTCGAATCCGTGAGCAAGATATTCCCAAAATGGCTTTCAGAACAAGCTATGGTTCATATGAATACAATGTCATGTCTTTTGGCCTCGTCAACGCTCCTCCTACTTTCTCTTGCATGATGAACTTCATCTTCAACGCCTTCACAAACGACTTTGTTTTGGTCTACCTCGACGACATTCTGGTCTTTTCAAAGAAGAAGGAAGATCATGCCAAGCACTTGCGTTTGGTGCTCCATAAGCTTAGGGAACATCAGTTCTACGCCAAGTTCTCAAAGTGTGAGTTTTGGCTTGATGAGGTTCTTTATCTTGGGCATATCATCTCTGCCAAGGGCATTGCGGTCAATCCTGAGAAGGTGTCTGCAATTGTGAATTTGGAACCACCTCAGAACGTGAAGCAACTTTGCAGCTTCCTCGGTCTCGCAAGCTACTATCGAAGGTTCGTTGAGAACTTCTCAAAGATCGCGAAGCCTCTTTCAAATCTTCTCCAGAAACACGTCAAGTACGTTTGTGTTGGGGAACGTAGCATAAATTCAAAATTTTCCTACGTGTCACCAAGATCTATCTATGGAGTCATCTAGCAACGAGGGAGGAGTGGATCTACATACCCTTGTAGATCGCGCGCGGAAGCGTTCAAGAGAACGGGGTTGATGGAGTCGTACTCATCGTGATCCAAATCACCGATGATCCTAGCGCCGAACGGACGGCACCTCCGCGTTCAACACATGTACGGAGCAGCGACGTCTCCTCCTTCTTGATCCAGCAAGGGGGGAGGAGAGGTTGATGGAGATCCAGCAGCACGACGGCGTGGTGGTGGAAGTAGCGGGATTCCAACAGGGCTTCGCCAAGCGCTGCGGGAGGAGGAAGATGTGTCATGGGAGGGAGAGGGAGGCGCCAGGGCTTAGGTGCGGCTGCCCTCCCTTCCGCCCACTATATATAGGGCCAAGGGAGAGGGGGGGGGCGCAGCCTTGGCCCTTCCTCCAAGGAAGGGTGCGGCCAGGGAGGAGTCCATCCTCCCCAAGGCACCTAGGAGGTGCCTTCCCCCTTTAGGACTCTTTCTTTCCCTTATCTCTTGGCGCATGGGCCTCTTGGGGCTGGTGCCCTTGGCCCATATAGGCCAGGGCGCACACCCCTACAGCCCATGTGGCCCCCGGGGCAGGTGGACCCCCGGACCCCTTTCGGCACTCCCGGTACAATACCGATAGTGCGCGAAACTTTTCCGGCGACCAAAACAAGACTTCCCATATATAAATCTTTACCTCCGGACCATTCCGGAACTCCTCGTGACGTCCGGGATCTCATCTGGGACTCCGAACAACTTTCGGGTTACCGCATACTAATATCTCTATAACCCTAGCGTCACCGAACCTTAAGTGTGTAGACCCTACGGGTTCGGGAGACATGCAGACATGACCGAGATGACTCTCCGGTTAATAACCAACAGCGGGATCTGGATACCCATGTTGGCTCCCACATGTTCCACGATGATCTCATCGGATGAACCACGATGTCAAGGACTTAATCAGTCCCGTATAAAATTCCCTTTGTCTAGCGGTACGATACTTGCCCGAGATTCGATCGTCGGTATCCCGATACCTTGTTCAATCTCGTTACCGGCAAGTCTCTTTACTCGTTTCGTAACACATCATCCCGTGATCAACTCCTTGATCACATTGTGCACATTATGATGATGTCCTACCGAGTGGGCCCAGAGATACCTCTCCGTTTACACGGAGTGACAAATCCCAGTCTCGATTCGTGCCAACCCAACAGACACTTTCGGAGATACCTGTAGTGTACCTTTATAGCCACCCAGTTACGTTGTGACGTTTGGCACTCCCAAAGCACTCCAACGGTATCCGGGAGTTGCACAATCTCATGGTCTAAGGAAATGATACTTGACATTAGAAAAGCTTTAGCATACGAACTACATGATCTTGTGCTAAGCTTAGGATTGGGTCTTTGTCCATCACATCATTCTCCTAATGATGTGATCCCGTTACGAATGACATCCAATGTCCATGGTCAGGAAACCGTAACCATCTATTGATCAACGAGCTAGTCAACTAGAGGCTTACTAGGGACATGGTGTTGTCTATGTATCCACACATGTATCTGAGTTTCCTATCAATACAATTCTAGCATGGATAATAAACGATTATCATGAACAAGGAAATATAATAATAACTAATTTATTATTGCCTCTAGGGCATATTTCCAACAGTCTCCCACTTGCACTAGAGTCAATAATCTAGTTCACATCGATATGTGATTAACACTCAAGGTCACATCCCCATGTGACTAACACCCAAAGAGTTTACTAGAGTCAATAATCTAGTTCACATTACCATGTGATTAACACTCGATGAGTTTTGGGTTTGAACATGTTATGCTTGTGAGAGATGTTATAGTCAACGGGTCTGAATCTTTCAGATCCGTATGTACTTCGCAAATCTCTATGTCATCTTGTAGATGCCACTACTACGCTATATTTGGAGCCATTTCAAATAACTGTTCTACTTGGAGCTATTCTAAATTGTTGCTCCATTATACGTATCCGGTATCTCTACTCAGAGCTATCCGGATAGGTGTTAAGCTTGGATCGACGTAACTCTTTACGTCGAACTCTTTATCACCTCCATAACCGAGAAACATATCCTTATTCCTCTAAGGATAATTTAGACCGCTATCTGGTGATCTACTCCTAGATTACCTTTGTACCCTCTTGCCAGATATGTGGCAAGGCACACATCAGGTGCGGTACTCAGCATGGCATACCGTATAGAGCCTATGGCAAAAACATAGGGGACGACATTCGTCCTTTCTCTTTCTTCTGCCGTGGTCGAGCTTTAAGTCTTAACTTCATACCTTACAACTCAGGCAAGTACTCCTTCTTTGACTGATCCATCTTGAACCCCTTCAAGATCATGTCAAGGTATGTGCTCATTTGAAAGTACCATTAAGAATTTTGATCTATCCTTATAGATCTTGATGCTCAATGTTCAAGTAGCTTAATCCAGGCTTTCCATTGAAAAATACTTTCAAATAACCCTATATGCTTTCCAGAAATTCTACGTCATTTCTGATCAACAATATGTCAACATATACTTATCAGAAATTCTATAGTGCTCCCACTCACTTCTTTGGAAATACAAGTTTCTCATAAACTTTGTATACACCCAAAACTTTGATCATCTTATCAAAGCGTACATTCCAACTCCGAGATGCTTACTCCAGTCCTTAGAAGGATTGCTGGAGCTTTGCATACTTATTAGCATCTTTCAGGATTGACAAAACCTTCCGGTTGTATCACATACAACCTTTCCTCAAGAAAATCGTCGAGGAAACAATGTTTTGACATCCTATCTGCAAGATTTCATAAATAATGCAGTAATCGCTAATATAATTCCAATAGACTCTTAGCATCGCTACGAGTGAGAAAGTCTCATCGTAGTCAACTCCTTAAACTTGTCAGAAAACATCTTAACGACAAGTTGAGCTTTCTTAATGGTGATACTTACCATCATTGTCCGTCTTCCTTTTAAAATCCATCTGTACTCAATAGCCTTACGACCATCGAGCCGTTCTGCCAAAGTCTACACTTTGTTTTCATACATGGATCCTCTCTCAGATTTTATGGCCTCGAGCCATTTATCGGAATCCGGGCCCACCATCGCTTCTCCATGGCTCGTAGGTTCATTGTTGTCTAGCAACATGACTTCCAAGACAGGATTACGTACCACTCTGAAGTAGTACACATCCTTGTCATCCCACGAGGTTTGTTAGTGACTTGATCTGAAGTTTCATGATCACTATCATAAGCTTCCACTTCATTTGGTGTAGGTGCCACAGGAACAACTCCTGTGCCCTGCCACACACTAGTTGAAGAGACGGTTCAATAACCTCATCAAGTCTCCACCATCCTCCCACTCAATTCTTTTGAGAGAAACTTTTCCTCGAGAAAGGACCCGATTCTAGAAACAATCCCTTATTGCTTTCGGATCTGAGACAGGAGGTATACCCAACTGTTTTGGGTGTCCTATGAAGATGCATTTATCCGCTTTGGGTTCGAGCTTATCAGCCTGAAACTTTTCACATAAGCGTCGCAGCCCCAAACTTCTAAGAAATGACAGCTTAGGTTTCTCTAAAGCATAGTTCATATGGTGTCATCTCATCGGAATTACGTGGTGCCCTATTTAAAGTGAATGTGGTTGTCTTTAATGCCTAACCCATAAACTATCGTGGTAATTCGATAAGAGGCATCATGGTATGCATCATATCCAATAGGGTGCAGTTATGATGTTCGGACACACCATCACACTATGGTGTTCCAGGCTGTATTAGTTGTGAAACAATTTCCACAATGTCTTAATTCTGTGCCAAACTCGTAATTCAGATATTCATCTCTATGATCATATCATAGATATTTTATCCTCCTGTCACGATGATCTTTCAACTTCACCCTGAAATTACTTGAACCTTTCAATAAGTCACCAAGTAAATATACTCAACATCTACTCAAATCATCTATGAAGTAAGAACATAACGATATCCACTACATGCCTCAGCACTCATTGGATTGCACACATCAAAATGTATTACTTCCAACAAGTTGCTTTCTAGTTCCATTTTACTGAAAACGAGGCTTTCAGTCATCTTGCCCATGTGGTATGATTTGCATGTCTCAAGTGATTAAAAATCAAGTGAGTCCAAACGGTCCATTTGCATGGAGTTTCTTCATGCATATACACCAATAGACATGGTTCGCATGTCTCAAACCATTCAAAACGAGTGAGCCCAAAGATCCATCAACATGGAGCTTCTTCTTGCGTTTTATACCGATATGACTTACGTGGCAGTGCCACAAGTAGGTGGTACTATCATTACTATCTTATATCTTTTGGCATGAACATGTGTATCACTATGATCGAGATTCAATAAACCATTCATTTTAGGTGGAAGACCATTGAAGGTATTATTCAAATAAACAGAGTAACCATTATTCTCCTTAAATGAATAACCGTATTTCGATAGACATAATCCAATCATGTCTATGCTCAATGCAAACACCAATCTTGATGGTAGAGGGAGCGTACGATATTTGATCAACCTTGGAAATACTTCCAACACATATCGTCATCTCACCTTTTAGCTAGTCTCCGTTTGTTCCGTAGGTTTTATTTCGAGTTACTAACACTTAGTAACCGAACCGGTATCTTATACCCTGGTGCTACTAGGAGTACTAGTAAAGTACACATTAACACAATGTATATCCAATATACTTCTACCGACCTTGCCAGCCTTCTCATCTACCAAGTATCTAGGGTAATTCTGTTCCAGTGGCTGTTCCCCCTATTACAGAAGCACTTAGTCTCAGGTTTGGGTTCAACTTTGGGTTTCTTCACTAGAGCAGCAGCTGATTTGCCGTTTCATGTAGTATCCCTTCTTGCCCTTGCCCTTCTTGAAACTAGTGGTTTCACCAACCATCAACAATTGATGCTCCTTCTTGATTTCTACTTTTGTGGTGTCAATCATCGCGAATATCTCAAGGATCATCATATATGTCCCCGATACATTATAGTTCATCACGAAGCTCTAGCAGCTTGGTGGAAATGACTTCGGAGAAACATCACTATCTCATCTGGAAGATCAACTCCCACTCGATTCAAATGATTGTTGTACTCAGACAATCTGAGCACAAGCTCAACAATTGAGCTTTTCTCCTTAGTTTGCAGGCTAAGAAAATTGTCGGAGGTCTCATACCTCTTGACGTGGGCACGAGCCTGAAATCCCAATTTCAGCCGTCAAAACATGTCATATGTTTCGCGACGTTTCAAAACGTCTTTGGTGCCTCAACTCTAAACCGTTTTAACTGAACTATCACGTAGTTATCAAAATGTGTATGTCAGATGTTCGCAACATCCACAGACGACGTTCGAGGTTCAGCACACTGAGTGGTGCATTAAGGACATAAGCCTTCTATGAAGCAATGAGGACAATCCTCAGTTTACGGATCTAGTCCACATAATTGCTACTATCATCTTTCAACTAAAATTTCTCTAGGAACATATCTAAACAGTAGAACTGAAGCGCGAGCTACGACATAATTTGCGAAGATCTTTTGACTATGTTCAGGATAATTAAGTTCATCTTATGAACTCCCACTCAGATAGACATCCCTCTAGTCATCTAAGTGATTACATGATCCGAGTCAACTAGGCCGTGTCCGATCATCACGTGAGACGGACTAGTCATCATCGGTGAACATCTTCATGTTGATCGTATCTACCATACGACTCATGCTCGACCTTTCGGTCTCTTGTGTTCCGAGGCCATGTATGTACATGCTAGGCTCGTCAAGTCAACCTAAGTGTTTCGCGTGTGTAAATCTATCTTACACCCGTTGTATGTGAACGTTAGAATCTATCACACCCGATCATCACGTGGTGCTTCGAAACAACGAACTGTCGCAACGGTGCACAGTTAGGGGGAACACTTTCTTGAAATTATTATGAGGGATCATCTTATTTACTACCGTCGTTCTAAGTAAACAAGATGCAAAAACATGATAAACATCACATGCAATCAAATAATAGTGACATGATATGGCCAATATCATATAGCTCCTTTGATCTCCATCTTGGGGCTCCATGATCATCTTGTCACCGGCATGACACCATGATCTCCATCATCGTGTCTCCATGAAGTTGCTCGCCAACTATTACTTCTACTACTATGGCTAACGCTTTAGCAATAAAGTAAAGTAATTACATGACGTTTAAGTTGACACGCAGGTCATAAATAAATTAAAACAACTCCAATGGCTCCTGCCGGTTGTCATACTCATCGACATGCAAGTCGTGATTCCTATTAAAAGAACATGATCAATCTCATACATCACATATATCATTCATCACATCCTTTTGGCCATATCACATCACATAGCATACCCTGCAAAAACAAGTTAGACGTCCTCTAATTGTTGTTTGCATGTTTTACGTGGCTGCTATGGGTTTCTAGCAAGAACGTTTCTTACCTACGCAAAAACCACAACGTGATATGCCAATTGCTACTTACCCTTCATAAGGACCCTTTTCATCGAATCCGATCCGACTAAAGTGGGAGAGACAGACACCCGCTAGCCACCTTATGCAACTAGTGCATGTCAGTCGGTGGAACCAGTCTCACGTAAGAGTACGTGTAAGGTCGGTCCGGGCCGCTTCATCCCACAATGCCACCGAATCAAGATTGGACTAGTAACGGTAAGAATATTGAACAAAATCAACGCCCACAACTACTTTGTGTTCTACTCATGCATAGAAACTACGCATAAACCTAGCTCATGATGCCATAGTTGGGGAATGTAGCATAAATTCAAAATTTTCCTACGTGTCACCAAGATCTATCTATGGAGTCATCTAGAAACGAGGGAGGAGTGGATCTACATACCCTTGTAGATCGCGCGCGGAAGCGTTCAAGAGAACGGGGTTGATGGAGTCATACTCGTCGTGATCCAAATCACCGTTGATCCTAGCGCCGACGGACGGCACCTCCGCATTCAACACACGTACGGAGCGGCGACGTCTCCTCCTTCTTGATCCAGCAAGGGGGAGGAGAGGTTGATGGAGATCCAGCAGCACGACGGTGTGGTGGTGGAAGTAGCGGGATTCCAACAGGGCTTCGCCAAGCACTGCGGGAGGAGGGAGATGTGTCATGGGACGGAGAGGGAGGCGCTAGGGCTTAGGTGCGGCTGCCCTCCCTTCCCCCCACTATATATAGGTGTCGTGTGGTAGGTGCGACATATGCCAACGGGTGGCTTATCATTGTGGGAGCTAGTAAGACATCGCCGGTGCCTGGAAACGGGATAAGGCGAAGACATGCACGCCGGCGGATCCTACCCAGCTTCGGGGCTCTCCTTGGAGATAACACCCCTACTGCTGCTCTGCGGGGTCTCCGCATGTTCACTAGTCGAACAAGTAGCTACACCATGCTCCTTGAGTTGTTTGGTGGGAGGAGGAAGAAGGGCACGGCTAGCCTGCTTCTTCTCCTTGGGGGGTTTCTAGAACTAGCAGGGGGTCAAACCCTTTGCATGGTTGTCCCGGGGGGTTTATATAGGCCTACCCCCCGGGGGTACAATGGTAATCCGACTGGGCGCGGGGCCCAGCCGTCTGTGACCGCACTCGCCGGCTTCAGCGCCGGCTGCTGGGGCCCGCCAGCTGGTGGGTCCCGCCGGCTGCCGGCCCCTTGGTCGACAGGCAGGCCCCACCGTCGAGGGCCTGGTCGGCGGCTGGTTACTGTGGCTCCATCTTGGTGACGTGCGCTTCGTCGTGGTAGGCGCGGCTACAGTGCCGCCGCCCGTCAGGCGATCGCTGTAGCCTCACCGCGTCTTGTCTCCTTAATGGGGCGTCTTCTTCGAGGGAGGCGGCAAGCCGGCTACGGGGAGCCGGCTTTGTCTTGGGCCGACTGGTTGGAGGCGTGGCCGCCTTCGGGCGTCTCTCTGCCCGAAGGGGCCCACCATCTCTGGGCCACGCTGGCGGCCCGTCGTGGGTGACACCAAGGTCAACATGGCAACAGTGTCGCGCCGGACGGGTCATGCCTACTCCGTACGGTGCATTGTGCCAGGCGTGGTCCGGGATTCGGGGGTGGCAGGCTTCACTGTAGCCACGCCCCGTCGCACCACCGTTAGGTGGGTGCAAACTTTGAGGGTACGGTCTCGACCGCTTTATGGGAGCCGGCTTCTTGGAGTCGGCCTCCTCATGGCCGGCTTCTTGGAGTCGGCATCTTGGAGCCGGCTTCTTCGAGTAGTCCTCCCATGGTTTTCTTTATGAGGGGTAAAGTCGGGCTGTCTTCTTCGAGCTGGCCTGGGTGATAGCCAGCACGGGGAAGGCGGCCCCATGTCTTGGATTCCTGAGAGCCGGACGGGCTAGTAATTTTTTCAGAAGGGCCAGGGGAAGCCGGCTAGGCTACCCATGGCTATTTACTCCGACAGTAGTCCCCGAAGCTGATCGAGCCTCGAGGCGGACAGAGGGACGAGAAGCTTGGTCAGCTTCCTATCCTGAAGAGCCGGCTTTGCTTGTGCACGCCGACTTCAGAGAGCTCCGGTTCTCGCTGGCGGGGACGCGGACCACGTGGCGAGGAAATCCTGCCAACGCACGCGCGCGACGGGACGTCGTCGCAGGCCCGGGCCCGCCACTCGCAGGCCTCGGTCCGAGCATGGATCTTCCGTGGCCCACATGGGCCGCTCGCCTTCCCGCGGCGGTTTTTATTCCACCATCATGGCACAGTAATCGCGGGACGTGGGGGAGTGGGCATGATCGATCCTCACGCTTCCCCATGCCGTGCCTCCTCGGTCCCGCCACGCGAGCCTATAAGTAGGGGGAGGAGGGGGAGCGACAGAGGTTCGCACGCTCTCTCTCGCTCCGCCCCCTCTCGTCCTTGCTTCTTCCTCTCGTTGCCGCCGCAGCCTCCCGTCTCAGCGCCGCCGCGCCTCCACATCGCCTCGCTCCCATGGCGCTGTCAAGCTCGTGGGACGGCTCCAACGTCCATGAGGATCACGTGGAGTTCCTCCGCCAGACTCGGCGCCTGCCCGACGCCAACCTCGTGCGGGTCCGTCCAGCGCCGAAGACGGAGATCTCGCCGGCGCCGGAGGAGGGTGAGCGGGTCGTCTTCCGCTCGCACTTCCTGCGCGGCTTCGGCCTTCCAGCGAGCGGATTTCTGCGCTCCTTCCTTGAGTTCTACAACCTCCAGCCGCATCACCTCACCCCCAATGCGGTGATGCTACTGTCGGCCTTCGTCTCCCTCTGCGAAGGCTTCTTGGGGCTGCTCCCCACGCTGGAGCTCTGGGGAGAGTTCTTCCAGAGCAAAATCGGCACCGTCGTCGCGGGCGTGCTCGCCCCCTGTGGGGCCTTCACCGCCATGAGGAGGGCGAGCGAGAACAACCAGTTCCCGCCCATCCCCCTGATCCAGTCGGTGAAGATCTGGCAGAAATCATATTTCTACATGAAGAACGTCGCCGAGCAAGGAGACCACGTCAACTTGCCGGCTTACGTAGCCGGCCCGCCGGCTGGGAGGCAGCCCTCGTGGAGTTTCCGGTCCCGGTCACTGTCTCAGGCCGGGAACGCCGCCGTCTCCCGGCTTCGGGTGATGATCCAGTCGGAGGGCCTGAACGGGGCCGACTTGGTGGACGCCTTCGTGGAGCACCGGATATCTCCTCTCCAGAGCCGGACCCACATGATGTGCCAGATGAGCGGCCGCTTCGACCCAAGCCGGCTGAGCACCAGGGAGATGCCTCATGCGGAGGTATCGTATATGGTAAACTACATCTAAAATTGCAAGCTCGCCGAAGACTGGCGATACAGCAAGGCGTCGTATTCTCGCGCCAACCCTCCGCCCGTGGTAAGTTTTTCTTCTCTTTCTCCTTTTCATGGGTAGCCGGCTTTATGATGGCCGGCTTCTAATCAGTCGGTCCTTCTTATGCAGAACACCCTTCTCCCGCCGACGACCGGGACAGCGGGGATAGAACGTCAGTATGCCCTCGACCGCACAGCAGACGATGTCGACGATCCGGACTTGGGGGCGGCCGCCATGGAAGACGCCGTCATGGGGGATGACGCCGAGCCCGGGGGCACAAGGCTCACCGCCAGCTTCGAGGACTGGCCGGATGATTTCGAAGCCGAAGTCGCCCCTCATCGCCAGCCGGCGGCCGACCATCAGGGCGCGGGCTCGTCTATCGTGCCGGCTACCGGCGGCGGCGCACAGAAGCGCCGGGCCGCTTCAGGCCTCTTCGGCAGTCGGCCGAAGAAGTCCAAAGCCTCCACCGGGGCGACCAAGCGAGACGAGGCGGCTACGAAAGCGGCCCGCTTCTGCAAGGCGGTGAAGCAGCCTCAGGCGGTCTCAGCATAAGTCTTCAATTGCCTTGCCGCATGCTCTTCGTCATTCTCTTCTTGTTCGAGCATTCTTCTTAACTTCTTCCGCTTGCTGTACAGGGCGCCGCTTTCCCTTGAGCGTGGTCCGGGCGGCTCCGTAGTGGGGCGGACTGGAGGTTCTTCAAGCTCCCGCCGTGTGGACCCCCGCGCCGACCTCAGGGAGGCCACAGAGCGGAACGCCCATGAAGCGCGGGAGGAGCGTGAGGTGGCGGAGAAAGCGGCCGCCCAGGCGGCGAGGGAGCAGGCCGACGCGGCAGCCAAGGCCCAGGCGGAGGCGGCGACCGCGGAGACGGAGGCGGAGAGTTCGCGCAACTAGCCTCCGCTGCTCGCCATTCCCCTCCGACCCGTGGCCCCCGACACCCCATTGCCCTTGGCGGAGGAGATCATCCAAGGCCCGCCGCTGATGGAGAGGGGGGAGGACCCCGTGGCCTTTGCGAGGAGAACGCCGCGAGCAGCGCCAACCGGAGCGGGCCAAGGCGGCCAGTCGTCAGCAGCGCCAAAGGGGCCGGCCGGGGGCGAGCCGGAGGACAGAGCCGGCCTCGAGGTGGAGCCGGTGACGGGTCGGCGCGCAGGGGTAGGCGCCGCTCCGCCAGAGTCGCGCCGAGTCGCGGGCGCAGGCCAGTCGGCGGAAGATCTGGAGGCGGCCAGCACTGCCACGTCCGAGTGGACTCCCAGCGGGGGGACTGGCGAGCTGAATGTGGCGGCTCAAGGGGTCCGGAGCCGGCTGCAAGCTCAGGCCGCCCTGCTGCAATAGTTCACCCAGGAGTTCCTGTCGACGCGAGCCACCATCCGGGTAAGTCCTTCATTCTTGGCTGCTTTGCTCTCTTGATTTCTTCCATGGGGGCGCGTCAGCGCACCCACTGGCTGTAGTCCCCGAGATTCAGGCCGACTGCTGCGCAGTCGGGTCGGATCTTTCTTGACGGCTACCTTATTTTTGCCTCTTGTCTGAACTTCCAGGAATATCACAACCTCCGTGCTGCCGCCTTCAACTCCCAGGCTCGGGAGTTGAGCCGGAGGACCGATCACCTGGCCGACAGCCGAAGTAAGTACTCAATCTTGTCTGTCTCCTGTGGGGGCGCGTCAGCGCACCCACTGGGTGTAGTCCCTGAGATTCGGGCCGACTGCTGAGCAGTCAGGTCGGATCTTTCTCGACGACTCTTCCCTTATTGATTTTTTCTTTTTCTTTGTCTTCAGGGGCCAACGCCGACTTGAGGAAGGAGCTCGGCGAAGCGAAGGCCGCCCTTCATACCAAGGAGGCCGAGTACGCCGCCTTGGTCCAGGAACGGGATCGCCTAGCCAAGAAGCTGGCCGACCAAGAGGAGAGCCACAAGGCGGCCCTGCAGGCGGCGCAGGATAGCGAAGCTGCCCTGAAGGCAGAGTATGAAACCGAGGCGGCGAGCTGGGCTGAGACCCGGCGAGCCCTGGATGAAGACTTCGGCCGGATCGAGCATTTGATCAATGGTAAGCCGCCTTCCTCGCCCCTCTCCTGCCCCTTGCCGCCTGGGTTTTTGGCTTAACTTGAGCTGCTGCTTGTTTTTTGGTGCAGACTACTTCCCCGGCTACTTCGCCTTCGCCGCCCAAAGCATTGAGGCCATCGCGAAGCGCGCCGTCAGGCGGGGGCCAACATCGCGCGGATGCGAACCGGACGCTTGAGGAGCAGCTCTTGGCTGTCCAGGCGCGGCTACAGCCGGCTCATCGGATGCTTCGCCGGCTACAACGTGCCGGGGCGCAAGTATTGGCCGCCCTCTGGCCCGGCGAGACGATCCCCCGCACCCCAAGCCGAACTGCCGACTGGCAAGAGGTCGCTGTCGGTCGCTTTGAAGCTTGGAAGGCGTCGGCGCCCCGCCTCGGAGCCGGGCGGGCGTTGGAGTTCGTTCGGGCTTGGTACCCAGGGCTGAGCCTAGACCAGCTGCGCACTTGGCGGATGGAGGCCGATGCGGAGCTGGAGGAGGTGAGGCCGGCTATCGCCCAGCGAGCTTCGACGATCGCCGAGTGCACCGACATCAGTGTTTTCGCACCCGAAATCGATGATGACGGTGTTGCTCGCCGGAGGAGTGGTTCGGGCTGAACCCGGCGGTGGGTGAGGACTCGGCGGAGGAGATTGCCTCCAGCGACGAGGGCAAGGATGACGAAGAGGAGGACGGCGAAGACGTCGAGCCGGCTGGTGGAACAACCGGCGGACCTCAAGCCGACCGTGCCTCCAGCAACGAGGCGCGTGGAAGCGCGCCCTCTGCGGGAGGCGGCGACCAAGCCGAAGTTCGCCAGCCGGCCGCTCCTTCAGCCGGCACGACCGTCTCCGCCAACCAGTCCGGCTCGTCGGTCGCTCCGCCGGCTTGACCTGCCGTCTTTATCTTTCTTGCTTGTTGTCTTTTGAACAATCTTCATTAAGTTTTCGCAGTTCCACCCACTGGGGGTGTATCCAAACTATGTTGAATGCTGGCCTCTCGGAGGTCTTTTATGTAAATATTATTATGTGCATGTTTGGTTTCCATTCGCGTATGCTTTTTATCCTTAGGATTTTCCTTTGCCGCCTTCCCTCTTTGGGGAGGCAAGTACTTGAGCTTTCTTGGATTGAAGTGAAGTGAATGGAAACCGGCCGGCCGGCTACTCTGGTAGCCATTCGGCGGTGGGAGAAAAACCGGCTTTTGTTATATTAGTCCGTTAGTCCCTAGCCGTTTTTTCGTGTGGGCGCCCGTTCCTGCCTTTAACTCTTGCCAGTCGGACAGCCGGTTCTTCGAACTGCGACTTTTGGCAAGAGAAAGCTTGGGAGCCGGCACACTACTTATTTGACTGCGGGTAGGACTTCTAATATAACTCCAGTCGGCCAGTCCCCGAGCCGACTAGTCGAATCCGGTGCCGGACTGAACAAGTAAATGAAATGACAAGGTCATAAGCATGATACTTTTCATTCATAGATAAGGGATGGCAGTCCCCGAGCCCTCCTCGGGGAGCCTATTCTCTTGTACTTAATACAAAAGTTAGCGTGGTACATACTGCATTTCAACTGTAAAATCTTCGAAGGAGGTTGGCGTTCCATGGTTCTTCCGACTCCTTGCCGGAGTCGTCTCTCTTGCGTGCCTTCGGCTTCTGTGCGTCGATCAGGTAGTAGGAGTCGTTGCCTAGAGCTCTGCTGATGACGAAGGGGCCTTCCCAAGGGGCTGAGAGCTTGTGCTGGCCGGCTGTTCGCTGGATCAGCCGGAGCACAAGATCGCCCTCTTGGAAAGATCTTGGCCTGACCTTCCGGCTGTGGTAGCGGCGCAAACCCTACTGGTAGATGGCAGACCGGCTGAGGGCTAACAGCCGGCTTTCTTCCAGTAGGTCGACGCCGTCTTCTCGTGCTTCCTTGGCCTCCGCTTCTGTGTACATGGTTACTCGAGGCGAGTCGAACTCGATGTCAGTTGGGATGACCGCCTCGGCACCATATACATGGAAGAAAGGGGTGAAGCCGGTTGACTTGTTTGGTGTAGTGTGCAGACTCCAGAGGACAGCTGGCAGCTCATCAAGCCAACAGCCGGCTGAGCGCTCCAGAGGTACGACCAGTCGAGGCTTGATGCCGGAGAGGATGAGGCCGTTGGCTCACTCGACCTGGCCGTTTGACTGCGGGTGGGCGACGGTGAAGGAAATATGCCCTAGAGGCAATAATAAAGTTATTATTTATTTCCTTATAATCATGATAAATGTTTATTATTCATGCTAGAATTGTATTAACCGGAAACATAATACATGTGTGAATACATAGACAAACAAAGTGTCACTATTATGCCTCTACTTGACTAGCTCGTTAATCAAAGATGGTTATGTTTCCTAACCATGAACAATAAGTTGTTATATGATTAACGAGGTCACATCATTAGTTGAATGATCTGATTGACATGACCCATTCCATTAGCTTAGCACCCGATCGTTTAGTATGTTGCTATTGCTTTTCTTCATGACTTATACATGTTCCTATGACTATGAGATTATGCAAATCCCGTTTGCCGGAGGAACACTTTGGGTGCTACCAAACGTCACAACGTAACAGGGTGATTATAAAGGAGCATTACAGGTGTCTCCAAAGGTAGATGTTGGGTTGGCGTATTTCGAGATTAGGATTTGTCACTCCGATTGTCGGAGAGGTATCTCTGGGCCCTCTCGGTAATACACATCACATAAGCCTTGCAAGCATTACAACTAATATGTTAGTTGTGAGATGATGTATTACGGAACGAGTAAAGAGACTTGCCGGTAACGAGATTGAACTAGGTATTGGATACCGACGATCGAATCTCGGGCAAGTAACATACCGATGACAAAGGGAACAACGTATGTTGTTATGTGGTCTGACCGATAAAGATCTTCGTAGAATATGTAGGAGCCAATATGGGCATCCAGGTCCCGCTATTGTTTATTGACCGGAGACATGTCTCGGTCATGTCTACATTGTTCTCGAACCCGTAGGGTCCGCACGCTTAAGGTTACGATGACAGTTATATTATGAGTTTATGCATTTTGATGTACCGAAGGTTGTTCGGAGTCCCGGATGTGATCACGGACATGACGAGGAGTCTCGAAATGGTCGAGACGTAAAGATTGATATATTGGAAGCCTATGTTTGGACATCGGAAGTGTTCCGGGTGAAATCGGGATTTTACCGGGTTACCGGGAGGTTGCCGGAACCCCCCGGGAGCCATATGGGCCTTCATGGGCCTTAGTGGAAAGGAGAAAGGGGCAGCCCAAGGTGGCTGCGCCACTTCCCCCTCCCCTAGTCCTATTAGGACTAGGAGAAGGTGGCCGGCCCCCTCTCCCTCTTTCCCCCTTTGGGGAATCCTAGTTGGAATAGGATTGGAGGGGAGTCCTACTCCCGGAAGGAGTAGGACTCCTCCTGCGCCTCCCTCCTTGGCCGGCCAGCCTCCCCCCTCTACTCCTTTATATACGGAGGCAGGGGACACCTCTAGACACACAAGTTGATCCACGTGATCTATTCCTTAGCCGTGTGCGGTGCCCCCTGCCACCATATACCTCGATAATACTGTAGCGGAGTTTAGGCGAAGCCCTGCTGCTGTAGTACATCAAGATCGTCACCACGCCGTCGTGCTGACGGAACTCTTCCCCGACACTTTGCTGGATCGGAGTCCGGGGATCGTCATCGAGCTGAACGTGTGCTCGAACTCGGAGGTGCCGTAGTTTCGGTGCTTGATCGGTTGGATCGTGAAGACGTACGACTACTTCCTCTACGTCGTGTCATCGCTTCCGCAGTCGGTCTGCGTTGGGTACGTAGACAACACTCTCCCCCTCGTTGCTATGCATCACATGATCTTGCGTGTGCGTAGGAAATTTTTTGAAATTACTACGAAACCCAACAGTGGTTTCAGAGCCAGGTTATTTATGTTGATGTTATATGCACGAGTAGAACACAAGTGAGTTGTGGACGATACAAGTCATACTGCCTACCGGCATGTCATACTTTGGTTCGGCGGTATTGTTGGACGAGACGACCCGGACCAACATTACGCGTACGCTTACGCGAGACCGGTTCTCCCGACGTGCTTTGCACACAGGTGGCTTGCGGGCGACTGTCTCTCCAACTTTAGTTGAACCAAGTATGGCTACGCCCGGTCCTTGCAAAGGTTAAAACGGAGTCTATTTGACAAACTATCGTTGTGGTTTTGATGCGTAGGTGAGATTGGTTCTTACTTAAGCCCGTAGCAGCCACGTAAAACTTGCAACAACAAAGTAGAGGACGTCTAACTTGTTTTTGCAGGGCATGTTGTGATGTGATATGGTCAAGGCATGATGCTGAATTTTATTGTATGAGATGATCATGTTTTGTAACCAAGTTATCGGCAACTGGCAGGAGCCATATGGTTGTCGCTTTATTGTATGCAATGCAATCGCGATGTAATGCTTTACTTTATTACTAAACGGTAATGATAGTCGTGGAAGCATAAGATTGGCGAGACGACAACGATGCTACGATGGAGATCAAGGTGTCGCGCCGGTGACGTTGGTGATCATGACGGTGCTTCAGAGATGGAGATCACAAGCACAAGATGATGATGGCCATATCATATCACTTATATTGATTGCATGTGATGTTTATCTTTTTATGCATCTTATCTTGCTTTGATTGACGGTAGCATTATAAGATGATCTCTCACTAAATTATCAAGAAGTGTTCTCCCTGAGTATGCACCGTTGCGAAAGTTCTTCGTGCTGAGACACCACGTGATCATCGGGTGTGATAGGCTCTACGTTCAAATACAACGGGTGCAAAATAGTTGCACACGCGGAATACTCAGGTTATACTTGACGAGCCAATCATATGCAGATATGGCCTCAGAACACGGAGACCGAAAGGTCGAGCGTGAATCATATAGTAGATATGATCAACATAATGATGTTCACCGATGAAACTACTCCATCTCACGTGATGATCGGACATGGTTTAGTTGATTTGGATCACGTGATCACTTAGAGGATTAGAGGGATGTCTATCTAAGTGGGAGTTCTTCAGTAATATGATTAATTGAACTTAAATTTATCATGAACTTAGTACCTGATAGTATCTTGCTTGTTTATGTTGATTGTAGATAGATGGCTCGTGCTGTTGTTCCGTTGAATTTTAATGCGTTCCTTGAGAAAGCAAAGTTGAAAGATGATGGTAGCAATTACACGGACTGGGTCCGTAACTTGAGGATTATCCTCATTGCTGCACAGAAGAATTACGTCCTGGAAGCACCGCTGGGTGCCAGGCCTGCTGCTGGAGCAACACCAGATGTTATGAACGTCTGGCAGAGGCAAAGTTGATGACTACTCGATAGTTCAGTGTGCCATGCTTTACGGCTTAGAATCGGGACTTCAACGACGTTTTGAACGTCATGGAGCATATGAGATGTTTCAGGAGTTGAAGTTAATATTTCAAGCAAATGCCCGGATTGAGAGATATGAAGTCTCCAATAAGTTCTATAGCTGCAAGATGGAGGAGAGCAGTTCTGTCAGTGAGCATATACTCAAAATGTCTGGGTATAATAATCACTTGATTCAATTGGGAGTTAATCTTCCAGATGATAACGTCATTGACAGAATTCTTCAATCACTGCCACCAAGCTACAAGAGCTTCGTGATGAACTATAATATGCAAGGGATGAACAAGACTATTCCTGAGCTCTTCGCGATGCTGAAAGCTGCGGAGGTAGAAATCAAGAAGGAGCATCAAGTGTTGATGGTCAACAAGACCACTAGTTTCAAGAAAAAGGGCAAAGGGAAGAAGAAGGGGAACTTCAAAAAGAACGGCAAGCAAGTTGCTGCTCAAGAGAAGAAACCCAAACCTGGACCTAAGCCTGAAACTGAGTGCTTCTATTGCAAGCAGACTGGTCACTGGAAGCGGAACTGCCCCAAGTATTTGGCGGATAAGAAGGATGGCAAGGTGAACAAAGGTATATGTGATATACATGTTATTGATGTGTACCTTACTAATGCTCGCAGTAGCACCTGGGTATTTGATACTGGTTCTGTTGCTAATATTTGCAACTCGAAACAGGGGACTACGGATTAAGCGAAGATTGGCTAAGGACGAGGTGACGATGCGCGTGGGAAATGGTTCCAAAGTCGATGTGATCGTGGTCGGCACGCTACCTCTACATCTACCTTCGGGATTAGTTTTAGACCTGAATAATTGTTATTTGGTGCCAGCGTTGAGCATGAACATTATATCTGGATCTTGTTTGATGCAAGACGGTTATTCATTTAAATCAGAGAATAATGGTTGTTTAATTTATATGAGTAATATATTTTATGGTCATGCACCCTTGAAAAGTGGTCTATTTTTGTTGAATCTCGATAGTAGTGATACACATATTCATAATACAGAAGCCAAAAGATGCAGAGTTGATAATGATAGTGCAACTTATTTGTGGCACTGCCGTTTAGGTCATATTGGTGTAAAGCGCATGAAGAAACTCCATACTGATGGACTTTTCGAACCACTTGATTATGAATCACCTGGTACTTGCGAACCGTGCCTCATGGGCAAGATGACTAAAACGCCGTTCTCTGGAACTATGGAGCAAGCAACAGATTTGTGGAAATCATACATACAGATGTATGTGGTCCGATGAATATTGAGGCTCGTGGCGGATATCGTTATTTTCTCACCTTCACAGATGATTTAAGCAGATATGGGTATATCTACTTAATGAAACATAAGTCTGAAACATTTGAAAAGTTCAAAGAATTTCAGAGTGAAGTTGAAAATCATCGTAACAAGAAAATAAAGTTTCTACGATCTGATCGTGGAGGAGAATATTTGAGTTACGAGTTTGGTGTACATTTGAAGCAATGCGGAATAGTTTCGCAACTCACGCCACCCGGAACACCTCAGCGTAATGGTGTGTCCGAGCGTCGTAATCGTACTTTACTGGATATGGTGCGATCTATGATGTCTCTTACTGATTTACCGCTATCGTTTTGGGGATACGCTCTAGAGACGGCCGCATTCACGTTAAATAGGGCACCATCAAAATCCGTTGAGACGACGCCTTATGAACTGTGGTTTGGCAAGAAACCAAAGTTGTCGTTTCTGAAAGTTTGGGGCTGCGATGCTTATGTGAAAAAGCTTCAACCTGATAAGCTCGAACCCAAATCGGAGAAATGTGTCTTCATAGGATATCCAAAGGAAACTATTGGATACACCTTCTATCACAGATCCGAAGGCAAGACTTTTGTTGCTAAATTCGGAAACTTTCTGGAGAAGGAGTTTCTCTCGAAAGAAGTGAGTGGGAGGAAAGTAGAACTTGACGAGGTAACTGTACCTACTCCCTTATTGGAAAGCAGTACATCACAGAAAAATGTTTCTATGACACCTACACCAGTTAGTGAGGAAGCTAATGATGATGATCATGAAACTTCAGAACAAGATACTACTGAACCTCGTAGATCAACCAGAGTAAGATCCGCACCAGAGTGGTACGGTAATCCCGTTCTGGAAGTCATGCTACTAGATCATGATGAACCTACGAACTATGAAGAAGCGATGGTGATCCCAGATTCCGCAAAGTGGCTTGAAGCCATGAAATCTGAGATGGGATCCATGTATGAGAATAAAGTGTGGACTTTGGTTGACTTGCCCGATGATCGGCAAGCAATTGAGAATAAATGGATCTTCAAGAAGAAGACTGACACTGACGGTAATATTACTGTCTACAAAGCTCGACTTGTCGCAAAAGGTTTTCGGCAAGTTCAAGGGATTGACTACGATGTGACCTTCTCACCCGTAGCGATGCTTAAGTCTGTCCGAATCATGTTACCAATTGCCGCATTTTATGATTATGAAATTTGGCAGATGGATGTCAAAACTGCATTCCTGAATGGATTTCTGGAAGAAGAGTTGTATATGATGCAACCAGAAGGTTTTGTCGATCCAAAGGGAGCTAACAAAGTGTGCAAGCTCCAGCGATCCATTTATGGACTGGTGCAAGCCTCTCGGAGTTGGAATAAACGTTTTGATAGTGTGATCAAAGCATTTGGTTTTATACAGACTTTTGGAGAAGCCTGTATTTACAAGAAAGTGAGTGGGAGCTCTGTAGCATTTCTGATATTATATGTGGATGACATATTGTTAATTGGAAATGATATAGAATTTCTGGATAGCATAAAGGGATACTTGAATAAGAGTTTTTCAATGAAAGACCTCGGTGAAGCTTAATTGGACTTTCACAAACAACATACCTTGACAAAATTTTGAAGAAGTTCAAAATGGATCAAGCAAAGAAAGGATTCTTGCCGGTGTTACAAGGTGTGAAATTGAGTAAGACTCAATGCCCGACCACTGCAGAAGATAGAGAGAATATGAAAGATGTTCCCTATGCATCAGCGATAGGATCTATCATGTATGCAATGCTGTGTACCAGACCTGATGTGTGCCTTGCTATAAGTCTAGCAGGGAGGTACCAAAGTAATCCAGGAGTGGATCACTGGACAGCGGTCAAGAACATCCTAAAATACCTGAAAAGGACTAAGGATATGCTTCTCGTATATGGAGGTGACAAAGAGCTCATCGTAAAAGGTTACGTTGATGCAAGCTTTGACACTGATCCGGACGATTCTAAATCGCAAACCAGATACGTGTTTACATTAAACGGTGGAGCTATCAGTTGGTGCAGTTCTAAACAAAGCATCGTAGCGGGATCTAAATGTGAAGCGGAGTACATAGCTGCTTCGGAAGCAGTGAACGAAGGAGTCTGGATGAAGGAGTTCATATCCGATCTAGATGTCATACCTAGTGCATCGGGTCCAATGAAAATCTTTTGTGACAATACTGGTGCAATTGCCTTGGCAAAGGAATCGAGATTTCACAAGAGAACCAAGCACATCAAGAGACGCTTCAATTCCATCCGGGATCTAGTCCAGGTGGGAGACATAGAGATTTGCAAGATACATACGGATCTGAATGTTACAGACCCATTGACTAAGCCTCTTCCACGAGCAAAACATGATCAGCACCAAGGCTCCATGGGTGTTAGAATCATTACAGTGTAATCTAGATTATTGACTCTAGTGCAAGTGGGAGACTGAAGGAAATATGCCCTAGAGGCAATAATAAAGTTATTATTTATTTCCTTATTCATGATAAATGTTTATTATTCATGCTAGAATTGTATTAACCGGAAACATAATACATGTGTGAATACATAGACAAACAAATGTCACTAGTATGCCTCTACTTGACTAGCTCGTTAATCAAAGATGGTTATGTTTCCTAGCCATGAGACATGAGTTGTCATTTGATTAACAGGATCACATCATTAGGAGAATGATGTGATTGACTTGACCCATTCCGTTAGCTTAGCACCCGATCGTTTAGTGTTGCTATTGCTTTCTCATGACTTATACATGTTCCTATGACTATGAGATTATGCAACTCCCGTGTTTCCGGAGGAACACTTTGTGTGCTACCAAACGTCACAACGTATAACTGGGTGATTATAAAGGTGCTCTACAGGTGTCTCCGAAGGTACTTGTTGGGTTGGCGTATTTCGAGATTAGGATTTGTCACTCCGATTGTCGGAGAGGTATCTCTGGGCCCACTCGGTAATACACATCACTATAAGCCTTGCAAGCATTGAAACTAAATGAGTTAGTTGCGGGATGATGTTTCAGAACGAGTAAAGAGACTTGCCGGTAACGAGATTGAACTAGGTATTGGAATACCAACGATCGAATCTCGGGCAAGTAACATACCGATGACAAAGGAAACAACGTATGTTGTTATGCGGTCTGACCGATAAAGATCTTCGTAGAATATGTAGGAGCCAATATGGGCATCCAGGTCCCGCTATTGGTTATTGACCGGAGACGTGTCTCGGTCATGTCTACATTGTTCTCGAACCCGTAGGGTCCGCACGCTTAAGGTTACGATGACAGTTATATTATGAGTTTATGCATTTTGATGTACCGAAGGTTGTTCGGAGTCCCGGATGTGATCACGGACATGACGAGGTGTCTCGAAATGGTCGAGACTAAAGATTGATATATTGGAAGCCTATGTTTGGACATCGGAAGTGTTCCGGGTGAAATCGGGATTTTACCGGAGTACCGGGAGGGTTACCGGAACCCCCCGGAGCTATATGGGCCATAGTGGGCCTTAGTGGAAAAGAGAAGGGGCTGCCCTAGATGGGCTGCGCGCCTCCCCCTTCCCCTAGTCCTATTAGGACTAGGAGAGGTGGCCGGCCCCCTCCTCCTCTTTTCCCCCTCGGGAATCCTAGTTGGAATAGGATTGGAGGGGAGTCCTACTCCCGGAAGGAGTAGGACTCCTCCTGCGCCTCCCTCCTTGGCCGGCCAGCCTCCCCCCTCTACTCCTTTATATACGGAGGCAGGGGACACCTCTAGACACACAAGTTGATCCACGTGATCTATTCCTTAGCCGTGTGCGGTGCCCCCTGCCACCATATACCTCGATAATACTGTAGCGGAGTTTAGGCGAAGCCCTGCTGCTGTAGTACATCAAGATCGTCACCACGCCGTCGTGCTGACGGAACTCTTCCCCGACACTTTGCTGGATCGGAGTCCGGGGATCGTCATCGAGCTGAACGTGTGCTCGAACTCGGAGGTGCCGTAGTTTCGGTGCTTGATCGGTTGGATCGTGAAGACGTACGACTACTTCCTCTACGTCGTGTCATCGCTTCCGCAGTCGGTCTGCGTTGGGTACGTAGACAACACTCTCCCCCTCGTTGCTATGCATCACATGATCTTGCGTGTGCGTAGGAAATTTTTTGAAATTACTACGAAACCCAACAGACGGATGCTAAGTCCAGTCGGATACCTTGGGCTGCGCAGAAATATGCCAAGGCTCCTTAGGCAAAATTCGTGCCATTGTCGATGATGATGCTGTGTGGCATGCCGTACCGAGTTGTTATGTCTATGATGAACGTCACAGCAGTCGTCCCATTCAGCTTCTTGATCGGCTTTGCCTCAATCCACTTGGTGAATTTGTCCACGGCGACGAGCAAATGCGTCATGCCGCCGCGCGCCGTCTTGAATGGGCCCACCATGTCCAGTCCCCAAACGACGAAGGGCCAAGTGAGGGGAATGGTCTTGAGTGCCGAAGCCGGCACGTGTTGCTTGGAGCTGAAGAGTTGGCATCCCTTGCAATGTTTGACTAATTCTTTGGCGTCATCCAAAGCAGTCGGCCAGAAGAAACCATGGCGGAAGGCTTTGGCGACAAGTGATCTTGAGGCCGCATGGTGGCCGCATTCTCCTTGGTGAATGTCTCTGAGGATTGCAATGCCCTTCTCTTGCTCGACGCACCGTTGGAGGA
Source organism: Triticum urartu (assembly GCF_003073215.2). Classification (NCBI taxonomy): domain Eukaryota; kingdom Viridiplantae; phylum Streptophyta; class Magnoliopsida; order Poales; family Poaceae; genus Triticum; species Triticum urartu. The sequence continues at coordinate 142,412,525 of NC_053027.1, read as the reverse complement.
TTCCAGTGACACTGCGCTTGACTAGTTCTCTGTTGACGATTGTGTATGCTCCGGCTCGACGTTGGACTTGTCTTGCTTCTGTTTCGTCAGCCGGCAGGTCTTGGTTTACTAGGAAGTTGAGGATGGACTGAGCCCATGATGGAGCCACGACTTCTTCTACTGCCAATGTGGCTACTACCATCAGGGTGGGCGGGCTGGGTGGTGAGATGCTGGAGTCGGCCGCCAGCTGTTGTGCTGGTGCAGTCCCCGGGCTGGCTATCGTAGTCCCCGAGCCGGGTGTGGCAGTCCCCGAGCCGGTTACCGAAGTCCCCGAGCCGGCTCCGGGAGTCTCGGGGTCGCCTGCTTGGTTCTTCGAGCCGGACCCGGCCGCACCAGGGTCAGGCGGCACGAAGATGGAGTCGGATTCTGGAGACGGCTTGATAGATGGCTTGAGGAGGCGTTGTAGAGCGACGCCGGTTGGTATTGCTTGCCGAGTAGAGCCTATTTGAGCCAGGGCATCGGCTGGCTCGTTGTCGGCTCGCGGTACGTGGAGGAACTCGCATCCTTCAAAGTATCCGCTGAGTTGTTGGACCAGGAAGCGGTAGCTCGCCATATTTGCGTCCTTGGCGTCCCAGTCGCCGGATGATTGCTGGACCACCAGGTCCGAGTCGCCATAACATAGGATTCGGCGAATGCCAAGTTCTTTGGCAAGCCGGAGCCCGTGTATGAGCGCCTCGTACTCGGCCACGTTGTTGGAGGCGGCAAAGTGGATCTGTAGCGTGTATCTGAGCTTGTCGCCTTTGGGAGAGGTAAGGAAGACGCCGGCTCCCAAGCCGGTGCGCATCTTGGACCCGTCGAAGTGCATGCGCCAGTGGGTGGAGTCGGGAGCCGGCGGCAGGTACTGGGTCTCGGCCCAGTCAACGAGGAGGTCGGCCAGTGCTTGGGAATTGATGGCGGTGCGGGGCTGGTAGAAGATCGTGTAAGGGGCCAGCTCGATGGCCCATTTCGCCACCCGGCCGGATGCGTCCCGGCTGCCTATGATATCGGCCAGCGGGGCGGTGCATACGACCATGACGGGATGCTCTTGAAAGTAGGGCTTCAGCTTCTTGGCGGTGAAGTACACGCCGTAACACATCTTCTGGTAGTGCGGGTAGTTTTTCTTTGAGGCGGACAGCACCTCGCTCAAATAATACACCGGCCTCTAGACCGGCTGGGCTCGGCCTTCTTCTGGGCGTTGGACTACGATGACGGTGCTGACCACCCGGCTGGTTGCGGCGATGTAGAGGAGCATGGGCTCTTTCTCAGTCGGCGCCGCTAGAACGGGCGGCGTGGCCAGCATCTTCTTCAGCTCGTGAAAAGCTTGGTCGGCATGGTCGTTCCACTCGAAGTGAGTGCTCTTCTTCATGAGGCGGTAGAGGGGGAGAGCTTTCTCTCCGAGCCGGCTGATGAAGCGGTTCAAGGAGGCCAAGCACCCGGTGAACTTCTGAATGTCTCGAAGCTTGGTGGGGATCGCCATTCTCTCGATGGCCTTGATCTTCACCGGGTTGCATTCGATGCCTCGTTCGGAGACCAGGAAGCCTAGGAGCTGGCCGGCTGGCACTCCGAACACGCATTTCTCGGGGTTGAGCTTGATTTGAAATCGGCGCAGGTTCTCAAACGTTTCCTTGAGGTCTCCCAGCAAGCTGCCGCGCTTCTCCGTCTTCACCATGATGTCGTCCACATAAACGTGAGCGTTTCTGCCGAGCTGCTTGAGGAGGCACTTCTGCATGCAACGCTGAAAAGTGGCACCGGCATTTCTCAAGCCGAATGTCATAGTCAGGTAACAGAAGGCTCCAGATGGGGTGATGAAGGCGGTCTTCAGGCGGTCGTCCGGATCCAGCTTTATCTGGTGATATCCGGAGTAAGCATCCAAGAAACTCAACAGCTCGCATCCGGCTGTGGAGTCTATCACTTGGTCTATCCTTGGCAGGGCAAAGGGATCTTTGGGGCAGGCCTTGTTGAGGCTTGTGTAGTCTATGCACATGTGCCACTTGTTGTTCTTCTTTAGCACGAGGACCGGGTTGGCGAGCCACTCTAGGAAGAAAACTTCCATAATGAAGCCGGCTGCCAAAAGCCGGGCTATCTCCTCCCCTACAATCTTGCGTTTCTCCTCCGACAGTCGGCGAAGGGGTTGTTTGACTGGCTTTGCGTCTTCTTGAACGTGTAGTTTGTGCTCGGCGAATTTCCTCGGAACATCCGGCATGTCCTTGGGGGACCATGCGAAGATGTCCCGATTCTCACGGAGGAAATCGGCGAGCTCGCCTTCCTATTTGCTGTTCAGGTTTGCCCCGATGACGGCAAACCTCTCTGGGTGCTCGGGGTCAAGAGGTATCTTCTTCGTCTCCTTGGCCGGCTGGAAAGATCCTTGAGCATCATGCTCCTTGGGGTCGGGGGACATGGCCGACTGCTTGCCGGCTATGGCCACGACTCGGTCCAACATCTTCTTTTCCTCGGCAATCACAAGGGACTCGGCCAGCCGGCTGCTGGCTGTCGCGCACTCAGAGGACTTCTTGTAATCGCCGGCTATGGTGATGACGCCTTTGGTGCTTGGTATCTTCATCTTGAGGTATGCATAGTGGGGAACTGCCATGAATTTGGCCAAGGTAGGTCGGCCAAGCAATGCATGGTAAGGGCTCTCCAGGTCCACCACTTCAAACCAGATCGCTTCCCGGCGGAAATGCTCCTTGTCCCCAAAAAGTACATCGATCTTGATCTTGCCAATGGGGGTGCAGGATAGGCCGGGTACGATGCCATGAAACATTGTCCGGGTAGGCATGAGCTGCTTCGTCTTGATGTTTAGCTTCTCCAGGGTGTCACGGTACAGGATGTTGATGCTGCTCCCGCCGTCTATCAACACACGGGAGAAGCGGGCGGCGCGTCTGTCCGTTGCAAGGGTGGCTTCCAGGACCAAAGCATAAGAGCCGGGATACGGCATCACCTCTGGATGGTTGGCCCGGCTCTAGCTGATGGGCTTTTCTGACCAATGCATGTGTCCGGTGGGGTTGGCAGCGACCATGCTGAGTTCCTGGTGCTCTCGGTGTTTGCTGCGCCGGTCTTCGGGCTGGCTGGTAAAGACGATGTAGGTTGCTTGCTCGTCGGGGAATTCGTCATGCACGGCTCCGACTGCGGGCCGAGCGGCCGGAGGCGGCGGGCCGGCAGGCGGAGGCGGCACGAGCCCCTCGCCTTTAGAGATTCGGGTGAGCCAATGGCACTTCCGGGTTGTGTGGTTGGACGGCTTCGCGCCGCTGTGGAACTTGCACGGGGCGTCGAGAATTTGCTCGTTGGAGAAAGCCGGCTGCCAAGCCGGCCGGCCGCCCTTGGGTTTCGTGTTCGCGGGCCGCCCTTCTGGCGGCACGTCTTCAACTGTGGCCACCTGCTGACTGGCGGGAGGAGGCGCGGGGCCCTTGCGCTTGTGGTCGTTCGAGTGGGGGCGTCGGCCGGAATCCCCAGCCGGTGTCTTGGGCACCGGGTTAAGTACTTTCCCGGACGCGTCTACCCAAAGCTCGGTCTTCATCGAGGTGTCGGCGGTGGCGTACTTGTCCGCTATGTCCAAGAGCTCGTCGAGGGTAGTCGGCTCGTCACAGAGGAGCTTGTGCTTGAGGAGGGTGCCTTCTCGGCATCCGGCTGTAAATATTCTATGGCTTGCACCTCGTGCACCCCTTCGCAAGATTTGCGGAGCTCGGCCCAACGCGTGAGGTAATCGCGAGTGGACTCGGCGGGGCCTTGTACGCACAAGGAGAGCTGTCTGGGCTTGGGGGCCCTCTTGTAGGTGCTGGTGAAGTTGCGGATGAAAGCTTCGGTGAAATCTAGCCAGCTGTTGATGCTGAGAGGCTTGAGGCTGTTGAGCCAGGTCCGCACCGTGCCTTGCAGCATGAGGGGCACGTACTTCACGGCAACGCGCCGGTTGCCGTTGGCTATGCTGACCGTCGTGGAGTAGTCGATCAACCAATCTTCCGGCTTCACGGAGCCGTTGTACTTGGGCGTGTCTCTTAGGAGCGAGAACCCTTTGGGGAAGGGCTCGTCGCGGATGCGAGGGCCGAAACAAGGCAGGCCGACATCGTCTTCTTCCAATGCCAGGGATCACGCCAGGCGGTCGATCCGATGGCGGGCGTCGTTCTCGCCGACTCCTTCGCGGCGACCCAGTCGGCCGCTGAGAGTCGGGTGCGCCACTGGCGGCGGGGTGGGATATCTCTCTCCACGGGGTCGAGGCGGAGGTGGGTTGCCCCGCCATTCCATGGCTCGGGGATGGCCGTCCGCGTCTCACTCGATGGAGATTCGGGTCCGCCTGCGGCTGGCAGTCGGCTCTTTCTCGCGCCGCGCGCGGGTGTTGCTCGTAGCCGGCGTCCGGGATGTCGCGCCGTGATCTCGGCGCGGGGGAGGGCTTCCCGCACGGGCGTCTGCTTCGTGCTGCTGCGCGGCCGCGTCGATCAGTTGCTGGATGCGCCGGGTCATGTGGGGGAGGTCTTCGGCCTCCAAGCCGTCCAACTCGTCTACGGCCGCCTGGCGGCACGCAAGTTCTCGAGCGGAGTGGCATAGACTGGACGGTCAACTCCCAGCGTGTCGGCGATGACGGCACCGCGTTGCTTGACAAGGCCGGCCCGGCTTGGCCCGCCTAGGGCCGGCGTGCCGAAGGCGGCGCAGTCAGCTTCGCGCTGGTAGGCCTCAGTGAGGCATCTTACGGAAGCCAGCCTCCGGCCCTCTGCGAGGAGGGCGAGGCGGTGTGCCTCCAGTGCTTCGTCGTCGGCATCAGCCGGGAGGGGGGTGGACAAGTCATGGTCCGCCGCGTGCGGGGCGTCGTGGGCGCTCTCGCCGGTCGGGCCGCCGTGGCAGACAACCATCACTTCGGTGGTGACAACGTCGTAGCCACCGGCTCAGGGAAGCGGGTCGTCGTAGATCGCCACGTTGGTGGGGAAGGCGTCGAACGAGGCCGTGTCGGAGTCGACAGGCATCGGGTCGGTGGAGCCAACTGACTCCAGGTCCACAGCGGGCTCGCTGGAGACATGGAGCTGGCCGAGAAGGTTGGCGAGGTGGTCGATGCCCGCATCGAAGGCGAGCTCGTCGGAGGTGAGGGTTTCGTCGAGGAGATCGGCGAGGCTGCTTGCCGCGCAGATGCTGGTGACGCCTTGCAGCGCGTCGTGGCAAGCGCCATCGGGCGTGCTGGGCTGGCTACGCTCACGGGGGAGGAAGAGGGTTCCCGTCCAGAACAGTTCTCCGGACGACGGTGCACCTGGCTCCACGGTGGGCGCCAAATGTCGGGTGGTAGGTGCGACATATGCCAACGGGTGGCTTATCATTGTGGGAGCCAGTAAGACATCGCCGATGCCTGGAAATGGGATAAGGCGAAGACATGCACGCCGGCGGATCTTACCCAGCTTCGGGGCTCTCCTTGGAGATAACACCCCTACTGCTGCTCTGCGGGGTCTCCGCATGTTCACTAGTCGAACAAGTAGCTACACCATGCTCCTCGAGCTGTTTGGTGGGAGGAGGAAGAAGGGCACGGCTAGCCTGCTTCTTCTCCTTGTGGGGTGTCTAGAACTAGCAGGGGGTCGAACCCTTTGCATGGGTGTCTCGGGGGGTTTATATAGGCCTACCCCCGGGGGTACAATGGTAATCCGACTGGGCGCGGGGCCCAGCCGTCTGTGACTGCACTCGCCGGCTTCAGCGCCAGCTGCTGGGGCCCGCCGGCTGGTGGGTCCCGCCAGCTGCCGGCCCCTTGGTCGACAGGCAGGCCCCACCGTCGAGGGCCTGGTCGGCGGCTGGTTACTATGGCTCCATCTTGGTGACGTGCGCTTCGTCGTGGTAGGCGCGGCTATAGTGCCGCCGCCCGTCAGGCGATCGCTGTAGCCTCACCGTGTCTTGTCTCCTTAATGGGGCATCTTCTTCGAGGGAGGCGGCAAGCCGGCTGCAGGGAGCCGTCTTTGTCTTGGGCCGACTGGTTGGAGGCGTGGCCGCCTTCGGGCGTCTCTCTGCCCGAAAGGGCCCACCATGTGTGGGCCACGCTGGCGACCCGTCATGGGTGACACCAAGGTCAACATGGCAACAGTGCCGCGCCGGACGGGTCATGCCTACTCCGTACAGTGCACTGTGCTAGGCGTGCTCCGGGATTCGGGGGTGGCAGGCTTCACTGTAGCCACGCCCCGTCGCACCACCGTTAGGTCGGTGCAAACTTTGAGGGTACGGTCTCGACCGCTTTATGGGAGCCGGCTTCTTGGAGTCGGCCTCCTCATGGCCGGCTTCTTGGAGTCGGCATGTTGGAGTCGGCTTCTTCGAGTCGGCCTCCCATGGTTTTCTTTATGAGGGGTAAAGTCGGGCCGCCTTCTTCGAGCTGGCCTGGGTGACAGCTAGCAAGGGGAAGGCGGCCCCATGTCTTGGATTCCTGAGAGCCGGACGGGCTCGTAATTTTTTCAGAAGGGCCAGGGGAAGCCGGCTAGGCTACCCATGGCTATTTACTCCGACAATAGGGCCAAGGGAGAGGGGGGGCGCAGCCTTGGCCCTTCCTCCAAGGAAGGTTGCGGCCAGGGAGGAGTCCATCCTCCCCAAGGCACCTAGGAGGTGCCTTCCCCCTTTAGGACTCTTTCTTTCCCTTATCTCTTGGCGCATGGGCCTCTTAGGGCTGGTGCCCTTGGCCCATATAGGCCAAGGCGCACACCCCTACAGCCCATGTGGCCCCCGGGGCAGGTGGACCCCCTTGGTGGACCCCCGGACCCCTTTCGGCACTCCCGGTACAATACCGATAATGCGCGAAACTTTTCCAGCGACCAAAAAAAGACTTCCCATATATAAATCTTTACCTACGGACCATTTCGGAACTCCTCGTGACGTCTGGGATCTCATCCGGGACTCCGAACAAATTTCGGGTTACCGCATACTAATATCTCTATAACCCTAGCGTCACCGAACTTTAAGTGTGTAGACCCTACGGGTTCGGGAGACATGTAGACATGACCGAGATGACTCTCCGGTTAATAACCAACAGCGCGATCTGGATACCCATGTTGGCTCCCACATGTTCCATGATGATCTCATCGGATGAACCACGATGTCAAGGACTTAATCAATCCCGTATACAATTCCCTTTGTCTAGCGGTACGATACTTGCCCGAGATTCGATCGTCGGTATCCTGATACCTTGTTCAATATCGTTACCGGCAAGTCTCTTTACTCGTTTCGTAACGCATCATCCCGTGATCAACTCCTTGATCACATTGTGCACATTATGATGATGTCCTACCAAGTGGGCCCAGAGATACCTCTTCGTTTACACGGAGTGACAAATCCCAGTCTCGATTCGTGCCAACCCAATAGACACTTTCGGAGATACCTGTAGTGTACCTTTATAGCCACCCAGTTACGTTGTGATGTTTGGCACACCCAAAGCACTCCTACGGTATCCGAGAGTTGCACAATCTCATGGTCTAAGGAAATGATACTTAATATTAGAAAAGCTTTAGCATACGAACTACATGATCTTGTGCTAGGCTTAGGATTGAGTCTTTGTCCATCACATCATTCTCCTAATGATGTGATCCCGTTATCAATGACATCCAATGTCCATGGTCAGGAAACCGTAACCATCTATTGATCAACGAGCTAGTCAACTAGTGGCTTACTAGGGACATGGTGTTGTCTATGTATCCACACATGTATCTGAGTTTCCTATCAATACAATTCTAGCATGGATAATAAACGATTATCATGAACAAGGAAATATAATAATAACTAATTTATTATTGCCTCTAGGGCATATTTCCAACAGTTTCGTCTCCGGAATGTGACATCGCTTTCAACACTTTGAAAGAGAAATTGGTCACTGCTCCAGTTCTGACTCCTCCTAATGAATCCAAACCGTTCGAGGTCTTCTACGATGCCTCTCTTCAAGGTCTTGGTGCAGTGTTGATGCAAGAGAAGAAAGTTGTGGCTTATACCTCTCGCCAGTTGAAGCCCAACGAGAAGAACTACCCCACTCATGACCTCGAGTTGGCGGCAGTTGTGCATGCTCTTTTGACTTGGAGACATCTCTTATTGGGAAGAAAAGTGGACATCTTCACTGACCACAAGAGTCTCAAGTACATCTTCACTCAGCCTAATCTCAACCTCAGGCAGACTCACTGGGTCGAAATGATTCAAGAGTATAATCCAAGTATCGAGTATACTCCAGGCAAGGCCAATGTGATTGCTAACGCTTTGAGCAGGAAGGCCTACTGCAGCAGTCTGATTCTCAAGCCGTACCAACCCGAGCTTTGTGAAGCTTTCCGCAAACTCAATCTGCAAGTTGTTCCTCAAGGTTTCCTCGCCATCCTTCAAGTCTCTCCTACCTTGGAAGACCAGATTCGTCAGGCACAACTTCTTGATGCTATGGTGAAGAAGGTGAAGATTGGGATTGCCAAGAGTCAACCCAAGTACAAGTGCAACCGCCATGATGACAAGGATTCTCTCTTCTTCGAGGATCGTATTGTTGTGCCCAAAGGTGACCTTCGTAAAGTTATTATGAACGAGGCTCACAATTCACTCCTCTCCATCCACCCTGGGAGTACGAAGATGTATCAGGACCTCAAGCAGGCTTATTGGTGGACTCGAATGAAGCGCGAGATTGCTCAATTCATGAATGAGTGTGATGTCTGCAGAAGAGTGAAGGCAGAACACCAAAGGCCAGCTGGTCTCCCCAACCTCTTGCCATTCCAGAATGGAAGTTTGACCACATTGAGATGGACTTTGTGACTGGGTTTCCAAAGTCCAAGCGTGGCAATGATGCTATATTCATTGTCATCGACAAACTCACTAAAGTGGCTCACTTTCTGCCTATCAAAGAGTCTATCACTGCAGCTCAATTGGCGGAGCTCTATACCTCTCGCATTGTCTCGCTGCATGGTATTCCACAGGTGATCTCTTCAGACCATGGCAGCATCTTTACCTCCAAGTTTTGGGTTTCTTTTCAGAAGGCCATGGGCTCCAACATCCGCTTCAGCACAGCTTTCCATCCTCAAACTAGCGGTCAAGTCGAGCATGTCAATCAGATTCTTGAAGATATGCTCAGGGCTTGTGTGATCTCTTTTGGCATGAAGTGGGAAGATTGTCTTCCATATGCCGATTTCTCCTACAACAGTTTTCAAGCAAGTTCGGGCAAGGCCCAATTCCAAATTCTGTATGGCAGGAAGTGTCGTACTCCTCTCAACTGGTCTGAAACCGGTGAACGTCAACTTCTTGGAAATGACTTAATCACAGAGGCAGAAGAGATGTGTAAAGTCATTCGAGATAACCTCAAAGCAGCGCAATGGCGCCAGAAGAGCTACTACGATAGTAAGCACCGCGATTTGGTTTTCGAGATCGGAGATCATGTTTACCTCCGCGTCTCTCCAATAAAGGTACTCGTCGCTTCGGTATCTAAGGGAAGCTTGCCCCTAGATACGTGGTTCCTTTCAGGATCGTCAGCAAGAGAGGCGATCTCGCCTATCAACTTGAGCTTCCTTCAAACTTTGTAAATGTGCACGACGTGTTCCATGTCTCTCAGCTCCGCAAGTGCTTCAAGACTCCTGACCGCACCGTCAACGTCGAAGACATTGATCTCCAAGAAGATCTCTCTTATCGTGAGCACCCCGTTGCTATTATTGAAGAGACTGAACGCAAGACTCGCAATAAGTCAATCAAATTCCTCAAAGTCAAGTGGTCACGCCATTCCGACCGTGAAGCCACCTGGGAATGCGAGGATCACCTCCATTCTGAGTACCCGGCATTTTTGCAGTCCTAGATCTCGGGACGAGATCCTTTCGTAGTGGTGGAGTGTTGTAACACCCCGGATGTAATTTACCTAATATGTACTCCAACTCTTGCCGTTTCCGGCACTAAGTTATTTTATTTTCTCGGTTTCAGGTTTTTGTCTCCGTGTGTTGTTGTCGTTGTCATGCATCTCATATCATGTCATCATGTGCATTGCATTTGCATACGTGTTCGTCTCATGCATCCGAGAATTTTCCCCGTTGTGCGTTTTGCATTCCGGCGCTCCTATCTCCTTCCGTGGTCCTTTCTACCTTCCTTTCGTGTGTGGGGGTTAAACATTTCCGGATTGGACCGAGACTTGCCAAGCGGACTTGGTTTACTACCGGTAGACTGCCTGTCAAGTTTCATACCATTTGGACTTTGTTTGATGCTCCAACGGTTAACCGAGGGACCGAGAAGGCCTCGTGAGTGTTGCAGCCCAACACCCTTCCAATTTGACCCAAAACCCACCAAAACCCTCTCCATCATCTAGAGCGTTCGATCACGATCGCGTGGCCGAAAACCGCACCTCATTTGGACTCTCCTAGCTCCTCCTATGCCTATAAATAGCCCCCCTCCGAAATTCACGTTTCCTTCTTCCCCCGAAACCCTAGATCCACTCCTCCGCGCACTGGACATTGTCCGCCGGCGCCGGACACGTCCGCCGCTCCACCCGGTCCAACCTCTCGCCGCCACGTGGCAAGTGGGAGCCCCACTTCGCCGCCGCCCGCGAGGGCCCAAGGCCGGCCCTTCCCTTCGCCGACCGGGCCCGAGGCGCTCGTCCGCGCCGCCGCCCGTCTTCGCCAGCTCCGGGCGCCTGAGCCGCCGCACCTCTGCCGGAGCCGCCGTGCGCCATCACCGGCGTCGTCGTCCGCAGCCGCCACGCGCCATCGCCGGCGTCGTCGTCCGCAGCCGCCGCGCGCCTCCTCCTAGCCGCCGAGCGCCGCGGCTCCTCGCTCCGGCCACCGCCCCGCCGATCCGGCCACCTCTCCGACCTCCCTCGTCGTCCGGCGAACCCCATGGCAACTCCGGCGAGTGCCAAGTCCGACTACATCTCCGGCGACTCCGAGCTTCTCCGGCGAGCGCATCGGTTCCCATGCATGATCTGGATCTAGATCTGGGATATTTGCCTCGGTTGACTTTCTCCCGAAACCCTAACTATATTGCTATGTTCACCATGCTATATCTTTGCATCCCTAGATCCGTTTTGGGCGTGTAGAATATCAAAATGTTCGCCTCAGAGAGTACATCATTTCATCTCATTGCATCATTTTCATTTGAGTTCATCTTGATGCCCAAAATGCTGTTCGAAGAGAGCTATTTGAGTTAATTGTCAGATCTGCTGCACCAAATAGCTATTTGTCATTTTTGCCATGATTATTGTGTGCATGATATGCCCCTGAGCTCTACATGTGTTTTGTTATATGCTTTGCCATCTTTACAGAGGTGCTATCCATGTATTTTTGTGATATGTGTGGTGACTAGCACAAGCTTGCAAAGTAGTGCATTCGTTAATGCTGATTTCAAGGACTTAGAGATTTCACTAAGTCCTTGATCTGTTTTTATCAATATGCCATATGTTCATGTTGTTTCGTAGTGATCCGTGCCTCTTTTGAGGATGATCAGTAAGGATGATTTGTTAATCTTGTAGTGATCTATCCCTTTACCAAGAGTGGAACAAAACACTAGGCCAAAGGCCGATCCTTCCACCCTTTACCAAGTATATAGATGCATTTAGATAACAAGATAATATCATGATATCCCAACAAGTAAACAATGTTCCAACAAGGAACGGTCTCCAATCTTCACCTACAACTAGCAACGCTATAAGAGGGGCTGAGCAAAGCGGTAACATAGCCAATCAACAGTTTGCTAGGACATGGAGGGTTAGAGGTTTGACATGGCAATTTGGGAGGCATGATAGGCAAGTGGTAGGCATCATAGCATAGGCATAGCAAAAGAGCGAGCATCTAGCAAAGCAAAGATAGAAGTGATTTCGAGGGTATGATCATCTTGCCTGCAAAGTTGTCAGAGTTGACTGGATCCTCGAAAGCAAACTCAACGGGCTCCTCGTTAGCGAACTCGTCTCCCGACTCTACCCAAACAATACAAACAATCAAGAGGAACACAATCAACCACGTGCAAAGCTCAAACAACATGATGCAAACATGGTATGCTATGCAGGATGCGATATGCGATGCATATGCAAGATTGGACAAGGAATGATTGAACCTGGCCTCAACTTGGAAATCCAAGAGTGCCACTAGAAAGGTAGGTGATTTCGGTTGAAATCGATATAAAGATCACCGGAATCGGATGCACGGTTTGGAAATGGCAAGCAATTCAAATATGGCACCGGTCTACGATAAACAACAAGTAGCCATATAAATGCATCAAGATTATTATGCTACAACACTCAAACATGGAAACAAAATACATGGTAGGGATCCACTCATAATTCTTCACAAAAGATGAACACTGAGCTACGGCCAATTCATCCACTAACAAGTTCAAACAAGCATGGCAAAAGTGCAATTGGTAACAGGTCTCAGACTTAGTGAAATTAACACAAGCCTGGAATTTCACATCAGGTAGCACACTTTGGAGCATGAAAACTATATGCTACAGGAACTTAACATGGCAAAGCAAGGCATGTCATGGAGCTACTCAAAGAGCTTAACAAAAGTCCCTTAGTGACCTTGAGCCAAAAGGGATCAGAAAATACAATTGCAAGCATGTGAACATGGCAAAAACATAATCAGATCTCAGACTTGGAGAAAAACTGGAGCATGCAAATCTGTTAACGAGTAGGCATGTTTAGGAGCTCGATGCACTCACTACAAAGCAAGGCATGACAATCTAAGCATACACCCATCAATAATACACATTATATAAGCTAGACATGGCAAGAACAACAACATAGCATGCATGGATCAACAACAACATCCTCGGCAAAATCGCTAACAAGTAGACAATCTGCCAGGAATTACGAAATAGCAAAAGCAGAGCTCGATTCACTCAAGCTAGTGTGCTCCATAATTGCAAACAAAGACATGGATGGATAGAGCACTACAAGATTAACAAATCATCCTTACTGATTATCCTGAAAAGAGGCACGGATCACTAGGAAACAACATGAACATATGACATATTGATAAAAATAGATCAAGGACTTAGTGAAATCTCAAGTCCCTGAAATCAGCATTAACGAATGCACCACTTTGCAAGCTTGTGCTAGTCACCACACATATCACAAAAATACATGGATAGCAGCTCTGTAATGATGGCAAAGCATATAACAAAACTCATGTAGAGGTCAGTGGCATATCATGCACACAATAATCATGGCAAAATGGCAAATAGCTATTTGGTGCAGCAGATCTGGCAATTATCTCAAATAGCACTCTTCCAATAGCATTTCGGGCATCAAGATGAACTCAAATGAAAATGATGCAATGAGATGAAATGATGTATTCTCTGGGACGAACATTTTGATATGCTACACGCCCAAAATGGATCTATGGATGCAAAGATATAGCATGATGAACATAGCAATATAGTTAGGGTTTCGGGAGAAAGTCAACCGAGGCAAATATCCCAGATCTAGATCCAGATCGTGCACAGGAACCGATGCGCTCGCCGGAGAATCTCGGAGTCGCCGGAGATGTAGCCGGACTTGGCGCTCGGCGGAGTTGCCGTGGGGTTCGCCGAACGACGATGGAGGCCGGAGAGGTGGCCGGATCGGCGGGGTGGCGATCGGAGCGAGGAGGCACGGCGCTCGGCGGCCGGGAGGAGGCGCGCGACGGCTGCGGACGACGACGCCGGTGATGGCGCGCGGCGGCTCCGACAGAGGTGCGGCGGCTCGGGCGCCCGGAGCTGGGGAAGACGGGCGGCGGCGCGGACGAGCGCCTTGGGCCCGGTCGGCGGAGGGGAGGGCCGGCCTTGGGCCCTCGCAGGCCACGGCGGGCGGCGGCGAAGTGGGGCTCCCACTTGCCATGTGGCGGTGAGCGGTTGGACCGGGTGGAGCGGCGGACATGTCCGGCGCCGGCGGACAATGTCTGGTGCGCGGAGGAGTGGATCTAGGGTTTCGGGGGAAGAAGGAAACGTGAATTTCGGAGGGGGGCTATTTATAGGATAAGGATGAGCTAGGAGAGTCCAAATGAGGTGCGGTTTTTGGCCACGCGATCGTGATCGAATGCTCTAGATGATGGAGAGGGTTTTGGTGGGTTTTGGGCCAAATCGGAAGGGTGTTGGGCTGCAACACTCACGAGGCCTTCTCGGTCCCTCGGTTAACCGTTGGAGCATCAAACGAAGTCCAAATGGTACGAAACTTGACAGGCGGTCTACCGGTAGTAAACCAAGGCCGCTTGGCAAGTCTCGGTCCAATCCGGAAATGTTTAACCCCCACACACGAAAGGAAGGTAGAAAGGACCACCGGAGGAGATAGGAGCGCCGGAATGCAAAACGGACAACGGGGAAAATGCTCGGATGCATGAGACGAACACATATGCAAATGCAATGCACATGATGACATGATATGAGATGCATGACAACGACAACAACACACGGAGACAAAAACCCGAACCCGAGAAAATAAAATACCTTAGTGCCGAAAATGGCAAGAGTTGGAGTACATATTAGGTAAATTACATCCGGGGTGTTACAACACTCCACCACTACGAAAGGATCTCGTCCCGATATCTAGGACTGCAAAAACGCTGGGTACTCAGAACGGAGGCGATCCTCACGTTCCCAGGTGGCTTCACGGTCGGAATGGTGTGACCACTTGACTTTGAGGAATTTGATTGACTTATTGCGAGTCTTGCGTCCAGTCTCTTCAAGAATAGCAACGGGGTGCTCACGATAAGAGAGATCTTCTTGGAGATCAATGTCTTCAACGTTGACGGTGCGGTCAGGAATCTTGTAGCACTTGCGGAGCTGAGAGACATGGAACACGTCATGCACATTTGCAAAGTTTGAAGGAAGCTCAAGTTGATAGGCGAGATCGCCTCTCTTGCTGACGATCTTGAAAGGACCCACGTATCTAGGGCAAGCTTCCCTTAGATACCGAAGTGACGAGTACCTTTCATTGGAGAGACGCGGAGGTAAACATGATCTACGATCTCGAAAACCAAATCGCGGTGCTTACTATCATAGTAGCTCTTCTGGCGCGATTGCACTGCTTTGAGGTTATCTCGAATTAGTTTACACATCTCTTCTGCCTCTGTGATTAAGTCATTTCCAAGAAGTTGACGTTCACCGGTTTCAGACCAGTTGAGAGGAGTACGACACTTCCTGCCATACAGAATTTGGAATTGGGCCTTGCCCGAACGTGCTTGAAAACTGTTGTTGTAGGAGAATTCGGCATATGGAAGACAATCTTCCCACTTCATGCCAAAAGAGATCACACAAGCCCTGAGCATATCTTCAAGAATCTGATTGACATGCTCGACTTGACCGCTAGTTTGAGGATGAAAAGCTGTGCTGAAGCGGATGTTGGTGCCCATGGCCTTCTGAAAAGACTCCCAAAACTTGGAGGTAAAGATGCTGCCACGGTCTGAAGAGATCACCTGTGGAATACCGTGCAGCGAGACAATCCGAGAGGTATAGAGCTCCGCCAATTGAGCTGCAGTGATAGACTCTTTCATAGGCAGAAAGTGAGCCACTTTAGTGAGTTTGTCGATGACAACGAATATAGCATCATTGCCACGCTTGCACTTTGGAAACCCAGTCACGAAGTCCATCTCAATGTGGTCAAACTTCCATTCTGGAATGGCAAGAGGTTGGAGGAGACCAGATGGCCTTTGGTGTTCTGCCTTCACTCTTCTGCAGACATCACACTCATTCACGAAATGAGCAATCTCGCGCTTCATTCGAGTCCACCAATAAGCCTGCTTGAGGTCCTGATACATCTTCATACTCCCAGGGTGGATGGAGAGGAGTGAATTGTGAGCCTCGTTCATGATAACTTTACGAAGGTCACCTTTGGGCACAACAATACGATCCTCGAAGAAGAGAGTATCCTTGTCATCATGGCGGTTGCACTTGTACTTGGGTTGACTCTTGGCAATCCCAATATTCACCTTCTTCACCATAGCATCAAGAAGTTGTGCCTGACGAATCTGGTCTTCCAAGGTAGGAGAGACTTGAAGGTTGGCGAGGAAACCTTGAGGAATAACTTGCAGATTGAGTTTGTGGAAAGCTTCACAAAGCTCGGGTTGGTACGGCTTGAGAATCAGACTGCTGCAGTAGGCCTTCCTGCTCAAAGCGTCAGCAATCACATTGGCCTTGCCTAAAGTATACTCGATACTCGGATTCTACACTTGAATCATTTCGACCCAGCGAGTCTGCCTGAGGTTGAGATTAGGCTGAGTGAAGATGTACTTGAGACTCTTGTGGTCAGTGAAGATGTCCACTTTTCTTCCCAATAAGAGATGTCTCCAAGTCAAAAGAGCTTGCACAACTGCCGCCAACTCGAGGTCATGAGTGGGGTAGTTCTTCTCGTTGGGCTTCAACTGGCGAGAGGTATAAGCCACAACTTTCTTCTCTTGCATCAACACTGCACCAAGACCTTGAAGAGAGGCATCGTAGAAGACCTCGAACGGTTTGGATTCATCAGGAGGAGTCAGAACTGGAGCAGTGACCAATTTCTCTTTCAAAGTGTTGAAAGCGATGTCACATTCCGGAGACCAAGCGTACTTAACGTGTTTCTGGAGAAGATTTGAAAGAGGCTTCGCGATCTTTGAGAAGTTCTCAACGAACCTTCGACAGTAGCTTGCGAGACCGAGGAAGCTGCGAAGTTGCTTCACGTTCTGAGGTGGTTCCCACTTCACAATTGCAGACACCTTCTCAGGATTGACTGTACTGCCCTTGGCAGAGATGATATGCCCGAGATAAAGAACCTCATCAAGCCAAAACTCGCACTTTGAGAACTTGGCATAGAACTTATGTTCCCTAAGCTTATCGAGCACCAAACGCAAGTGCTTGGCATGATCTTCCTTCTTCTTCGAAAAGACCAGAATGTCGTCGAGATAGACCAAAACAAAGTCATTTGTGAAGGCGTTGAAGATGAAGTTCATCATGCGAGAGAAAGTCGGAGGAGCATTGATGAGGCCAAAAGACATGACATTGTATTCATATGAACCATAGCTTGTTCTGAAAGCCATTTTGGGAATATCTTGCTCACGGATTCGAATCTGGTGATAACCCATACGGAGATCAAGCTTGGAGAATACTTGGGCACCTTTGAGTTGTTCGAACAGCTCGTTGATGTTGGGAAGTGGGTACTTGTTCTTGATACTCTTCTTGTTCAATGGACGGTAGTCAACACAAAGTTGGTCTGTTCCATCCTTCTTCTTCATAAAGAGTACTCCACAACCCCACGGAGAGGAACTAGGTCGAATGAGACCCATTCGTTCTTGAATATCGAGTTGCTTCTTCAGCTCCTTCAACTCTTCAGGTCCAAGCTTGTAAGGACGTTTGCACACCGGTTCCGTGCCAGGCTCAAGATTGATGACGAATTCAACTGGCCGGTGCGGAGGCATTCCTGGAAGCTCTTCTGGAAAGACGTCTTGATATTCGCGAACGACTGGAATTTGCGAGATGGCATCAAGTTCACCCTTCTCATTGAGAGAAAACAGACGGATTGTGTCATCACGAGCGGCAAAGACAATTACATCCTTAGACGAATGAGTCAATTGAATCCGCCTGGCAGCACAATCAAGATGCGCCTTGTGCTTAGAGAGCCAATCCATTCCGAGAATAAGATCAATATCCGGGTTACCAAGGACCATTGGAGAAGAAAGAAACTTGTAATCGCCCAGCGTGATAGTAACATCCGGAGCCAACATTTTGGTGTTCATAAACAAACTCGAAGAAGAAACCGCTATCGGCTTAGGCAAATCAATAGTATGCACATCATGCATGGATGCAAAAGGCTTCGATAAAAATGATAAAGATGCACCAGTATCAAAAAGAACTCTTGCGGGAATGTCATTAATAGGAATGTTACCCATAATCACATCTAGCGAGTCCTCTGCCTGAGCTGCGCTCAACAAGTTGACGTTAGCAGACTTGGGGTTATGCTTGACCATAGCTGTACTTGCCGATCTCACAGGAGGATGAGGATGGAGACGCCTCTGATTGAAGCACTTGTTGGCATGGTGACCCTTCTGTTGGCACTTGTTGCACGTGACCACTGAAAGCGGACGGTGATACGGAGCACTCGATCTTGAAGCTTGAGACGAAGTCTTGTTTTGAAAGCCAGGGTTGGGTGGGTGGGAAGATCCACTGCCACCTTTGCTCTTTTGTTGATACGGCTGACGGAACAAAGGAGGAGGAAGCCAATACTTCTGCTGCTTAGCCACTTGAGTAGAGGAAGAAGGAGTATCATCTCTGACTCACTTCTTGGAAGCATCACACTTCAGTTGATCAGCCTCTTGCTTCAATGCCATGTTGTAAAACTCATCGTACCTCAAGGGCTCAAAGAGAACAAGAGCTAGCTAGATTTCTTCTCTGAGACCACCCCTGAACTGGTATATCATGCTCTTCTCGTCAGGGACGTCCTGCTTAGCAAAGTGGGCGAGCTTCTGAAACAACTTGTTGTAGTCATAGACAGACATAGGGCCTTGCTTCAGGTTGCGGAATTCCTCACGCTTGCTTTCAACCACGCTCTGAGGAATATGATGAGCTTTGAAGTCTTGACGGAATTTATCCCAGGTAATCACACGGCCTCCTCTGGATCTTTGTACTGCTAAAACCATTCTGCAGCTTGGTCTTTGAGTTAGAAGGAAGCGAACTTGAAAAAGTCCTCAGGCCTGACGTTACTGCACTCGAAATGCTTGCACAAGTCCACGAGCCAATCGTCAGCATCAGTTGCCTCAACACAATTTCTGAAGGTCTTTGGCTGGTTAGCAAGGAACTAGTTGAGTGTAGCAGAGTGATTCTGATTGTTGCCTTGGTTGCCTTGGTTCGCTTGGTTGCGCTCTTGAAGAATTTGCATGATCAACTGCGTGTTTGCATTGGTAGCGGCTATCACAGCTTGCCATGCCTCCGGAGAAGGTGGTGGTGGTGGCGGATCATGATTCGGAGTCGTGTGTGTTGGAGGAGCCATCCTGAAGAGGTTGACATCCATTAGCACATTGACAGATAAAATTGAGGCTGAATCCAACGAGTAGAAATTGCAACATATAGTCTTCACATCCAAACAAAATGAACGAATGCATTCCAATTGAAATGGTCACATATCCATAAATTGAGAAGCCACTTAGAATTTAGGTAGAGAAATAAATCAACAAGGTACGGAACAAGAACGAATACTCGGTAAAGATCACCCAATCTCAAACCAAATATCCGTGGAAGAAGAACTAGAGCTACAAGAATTCCCACCTATGAAACTCCCGAACCTTTCCGGTTATGCAATCAGGTGTTGGGGATACAGGGGAAGCATAATATCTCACCCAAATCTAGCAAATCCTACATCCAGCTGTATCCATCCTTCAACACATAACCGAGAAAAACTTCGGAAATCGTCTACCTCAACCTTTGAAAAGCTTCCGTTATACAAGTTATGGCAATACTCCCGAACTCCCGCCCCAGTACTGGGTGGCGTCGAGGTTATCTCACCAACAACTGCATAAAAGAGATTTTCGATGTCGGCGAACTAAACTCAGGTATTCCAGAACTGCAATGATAAAATTGTGACGACAACACCTCGGAGCTCAACTCCCCGGGACACTGCCACAACCCCTAAATGACAGGAGGCACCAAGAACAATGTTCTCGTCACAAAACCATCAGAATGATTCCAAGATACCCGTGTGATCCTTAATTTTTTTAGTGAAATTTGAGAAGAGGAGAGTCAAAATTCTATGTCAGGATGCCTTACCAGAGCGATGAAGGGACTGGGGAGTAAAAAGAATTCCTAAACTCTCTGATATATAATTCCTAAATGACTCAAAACATTTTTCTAGACTCAACAACGGCCGCTAATTCGATCAAGTAGTGGGGGCTCCTAAGGTCGGGGAAGGCTCTGATTACCAAGTTGTAACACCCTCGATGCGGCTATATCTCCTACGTGTCGAAGCATGACTTAGAGGCATAACCGCATTGAAAGCAATGTCGCAAGTAAGGTAATCTTCACACAACCCATGTAATACATAAGGGAAAAGATACATAGTTGGCTTACAATCGCCACTTCACACAATTACATGAATAAAGCATTACATCAGCCAAATACAAACAAGGTCCGACTACGGAACAAAAATAAAGAAGACTACCCCAAAAGCTACACAGATCCCCGATCGACCCCAACTGGGCTCCACTACTGATCAACTAGAAACAAAACAAGACAAAGGACAAGATCTTCATCGAGCTCCTCCTTGAGCTTGGTTGTGTCACCTGCTCGGTAACATCGGCACCTGCAAACTGGTTTTGGAAGTATCTGTGAGTCACGGGGACTCAGCAGTCTCACACCCTCGCGATCAAAACTATTTAAGCTTATAGGTAAGGCAAAGGTATGAGGTAGAGCTGCAGCAAGCGACTAGCATCTATGGTGGCTAACATACGCAAATGAGAGCGAGAACAGAAGGCAAAGCACATTCGAGAAAGTATGATCAAGAAGTGATCCTAAACAACCTATGTCAAGCATAACTCCAACACCGTGTTCACTTCCCGGACCCCGCTGAGAAGAGACCATCACGGTAACAACACGCGGTTGCTGTGTTTTAATTAAAGTCAACTTCAGGTTTTCTACAACCGGACATTAACAAATTCCCATCTGCCCATAACCGCGGGCATGGCTTTCGAAAGTTCAAAACCCTGCAGGGGTGTCCTAACTTAGCCCATAACAAGCTCTCACGGTCAACGAAGGATATTCCTTCTAGCGGGAAGACCTGATCAGGCTCGGAATCCCGGTTACAAGACATTTCGACAATGGTAAAACAAGACTAGCAAAGCCACCCAGATGTGCCGACAAATCCCGATGGGAGCTGCACATATCTCGTTCTCAGGGCACACCGGATGAGCAAGACGTCGGGTGGGCTAGCCCAGAGTTGCCCCTGGTAGCTCCGAACATCGCTCAGTTGGACCAACACTCAGAGGAGCACTGCCCCGGGGGGGGGTATAATAAAGATGACCCTTGGGCGGGCCTACCCAAGGGAAAGAAAAAGGCTAGGTGGCGACTGACAAAACCAATGTTGGGCCTTGATGGATCGAGCTCGTAAACATGCCTACTCGTTAACAGATTTGCATGCTCTAGTTTTTCTCTAAGTCTGAGATCTGATTATGTTTTTGCCATGTTCACATGCTTGCAATTGTATTTTCTGATCCCTTTTGGCTCAAGGTCACTAAGGGACTTTTGTTAAGCTCTTTGAGTATCTCCATGCCATGCCTTGCTTTGCCATGTTAAGTTCCTATATCATATAGTTTTCATGCTCCAAAGTGTGCTACCTGATCTGAAATTCCAGACTAGTGTTAATTTCAGTAAGTTTGAAACCTGTTTACCAATTGCACTTTTGCCATTCTTGATTGAACCTATTAATGGATGAATTGGCCATAGCTCAGTGTTCATCTTTTGTTAAGCATTATGAGTGGATCCCTGCCATGTATTTTGTTGCCATGTTTGAGTGTTGTAGCATAATTGTCTTGATGCATTTAGATGGCTACTTGCTGTTTATCGCAGACCGGTGCCATATTTGTTTTGCTTGCCATTTCTAAACCGTGCCTCCGATTCCGGTGTTCTTTATATCGATTTCAACCGAAATCACCTCACCTTTCAAGTGGCACACTTGGATTTCCATGTTGAGGCCAGGTTCAACTATTCCTTGTCAAATCTTGCATATGCATCACATACTGCATCCCGCATAGCATACCATGTTTGCATCATGTTGTTTGAGCTTTGCACGTGGTTGATTGTGTTCCTCTTGCTTGTTTGTCTTGTTTGGGTAGATTCGGGAGACGAGTTCGCTAATGAGGAGGCCGTTGAGTTTGCTTTCAAGGATCCAGTCAACTCTCACAACTTTGCAGGCAAGATGATCATACCCCCGAAATCACTTCTATATTTGCTTGCTAGATGCTCGCTCTTTTGCTATGCCTAAGCTACGAAGCCTACCACTTGCTTATCATGCCTCCCAAATTGCCATGTCAAACGTCTAACCCACCATGTCCTAGCAAACCGTTGATTGGCTAGGTTACCGCTTTGCTCAGCCCCTGTTATAGCGTTGCTAGTTGCAGGTGAAGATTTGAGACTGTTCCTTGTTGGAACATTGTTTACTTGTTGGGATATCATTATATTATCTTGTTATCTTAATGCATATATATACTTGGTAAAGGGTGGAAGGCCCGGCCTCCCGCCTAGTGTTTTGTTCCACTCTTGCCGCCCTAGTTTCCGTCATATCGGTGTTATGTTCCCGGATTTTGCGTTCCTTACGCGGTTAGGTGATAATGGGAACCCCTTGATAGTTTGCCTTGAATAAAACTCTTCCAGCAATGCCCAACATTGGTTTTACCATTTTCCACCTAGCCTTTTTTCCCTTGGGTTTCGTGGACTCAAGGGTCATCTTTATTTTTAACCCCCCCCCCCCCCCGGGCCAGTGCTCCTCTGAGTGTTGGTCCAACCGAGCGATGTCCGGGGCTACCAGGGGCAACTCTAGGCTGGCCTACCCGACGTCTTGCTCATCCGGTGTGCCTTGAGAACAAGATATGTGCAGCTCCTATCGGGATTTGTCGGCACATCTGGGTGGTGTTGCTGGTTTAGTTTTACCATTGTCGAAGTTGTCTTGTAGAACCGGGATGCCGAGTCTGATCGGAATGTCTCGGGAGAAGGTATATCCTTCGTTGACCGTGAGAGCTTGTCATGGGCTAAGTTGGGACTCCCCTGCAGGGATTTGAACTTTCGAAAGCCGTGCCCGCGGTTATGGGCAGATGGGAATTTGTTAATGTTCGGTTGTAGATAACTTGAACCTTAACTTAATTAAAATGAATCAACTGCGTGTGTAACCGTGATGGTCTCTTCTCGGCGGAGTCCAGGAAGTGAACATGGTGTTGGAGTAATGTTTGCCGTAGGTTGTTCTCTAGTTCTTCGTTCGTGCTTTGCCTTCTCTTCTCACTCTCTTTTGCGAACAGGTTAGCCACCATATATGCTAGTCGCTTGCTGCAGCTCCACATATTACCTTACCTTACCTATAAGCTTAAATAGTCTTGATCGCGAGGGTGCGAGATTGCTGAGTCCCCGTGGCTCACAGATTACTTCCAAACCAGATGCAGGGCCCGATGACTCCGTTCCAGATGATGCGCTTGAGCTCAAGTGGGAGTTCGATGAAGCCTCCCGTCGTTACTATGTGTCTTTCCCCGATGATCAGTAGTGGTACCCAGTTGGGGCGATCGGGATCGTGTCGCATGTTGGGTTGATCTTTTATTTTGGTACCATAGTTGGACCAAGAGTGATTGGTTGATGTAATGCTATTTATGTACTTTGTGTGACGTGGCGAGTGTAAGCCAACTATGTACCTTTCCCCTTATTATTTATTTACATGGGTTGTTGTGAAGATTACCTTACTTGCAACATTGCTTTCAATGCGGTTATGCCTCTAAGTCATGCTCCGACACGTAGGAGATATAGCCGCATCGAGGGCGTTATAAGTTGAATGCAAGACTCGCAATAAGTCAATCAAATTCCTCAAATTCAAGTGGTCACACCATTCCGACCGTGAAGCCACCTGGGAACGCGAGGATCACCTCGTTCTGAGTACCCGGCATTTTTCCAGTCCTAGATCTCGGGACGAGATCCTTTCGTAGTGGTGGAGTGTTGTAACACCCCGGATGTAATTTACCTAATATGTACTCCAACTCTTGTCGTTTCCGGCACTAAGTTATTTTATTTTCTCTGGTTCGGGTTTTTGTCTCCATGTGTTGTTGTTGTTGTCATGCATCTCATATCATGTCATCATGTGCATTGCATTTGCATACGTGTTCGTCTCATGCATCCAAGCATTTTCCCCGTTGTCCGTTTTGCATTCTGGCGCTCATATCTCCTCCATTGTCCTTTCTACCTTCCTTTCGTGTGTGGGGGTTAAACATTTCCGGATTGGACCAAGACTTGCCAAGCGGCCTTAGTTTACTTCCGGTAGACCGCCGGTCAAGTTTCGTACCATTTGGACTTCGTTTGATGCTCCAATGGTTAACCGAGGTATCGAGAAGGCCTCGTGTGTTGCAGCCCAACACCCTTCCAATTTGGCCCAAAACCCACCAAAACCCTCTCCATCATCTAGAGCGTTCGATCATGATCGCGTGGCCGAAAACCGCACCTCATTTGGACTCTCCTAGCTCCTCCTATGCCTATTTAAAGACCCACTCCCGAAATTTCGGATCTCTCCCCCGAAACCCTAGTCTCCGTCTTCCTCCACGCATCGGACAACGTCCGCTGGCGCCGGACGTGTCCGACTCGCCCCGCCACTGCCACATGTCAGCTCCTGATTCGCCGCCGCCTCGCGCCCACTTCGTCGCCGCCGCCGGCCCGGGAGGCCCAGGTCGGGCCCCCGAGGCCCAAGGCGACCCGCCGCCGCCCGGTGGCTTCTTCCCCGAGCTCGGCCACCCGCGCCGCCCCGTCTCTTCGTCCCGGCCGGCGAGCTCGCAACTCCGGCCAGCCCCGCCCCTCGTCGCCCGGCGTCCCACACCAACTCCGGCCACCATGCCGGCGACCGCGCCCCCGGCCCACCTCCACCTCACCTGTCCGGATCCGGCGACCCGGCCGGCGTCGTCTCCCTCCTCCCCGCGGCAAGTCCTCCAGCGAGCTCCTGTTCCCGTGATCCTTGTAAAGCGTGCACGGTCCGGATCCAGATCTGGATCTGAGGTTGACCTAATCTTGCCCGAAACCCTAATAATTTACATTTTTCACCATGCTATATCTCCGCATCCGTAGCTCCGTTTTGGACGTGTAGCATATCAAAATGTTCGCCTCAGAGAGTACATCATTTCATCTCATTGCATCATTTTCATTTAAGTTCATCTTAATACCCGAAATGCTATTGGAAGAGAGCTATTTGAGTTAATTGTCAAATCTGCTGCACCAAATAGCTATTTGTCATTTTGCCATGATTATTGTGTGCATGATATGCCCCTGAGCTCTACATGAGTTTTGTTATATACTTTGCCATCTTTACAAAGGTGCTATCCATGTATTTGTGTGATATGTGTGGTGACTAGCACAAGCTTGCAAAGTAGTGCATTCGTTAATGCTGATTTCAGGGACTTAGAGATTTCACTAAGTCCTTGATCTGTTTTTATCAATATGCCATATGTTCATGTTGTTTCCTAGTGATCTGTTCCTCTTTTGAGGATGATCAGTAAGGATGATTTGTTAATATTGTGGTGCTCTATCCATTCATGTCTTTATTTGCAATTATGGAGCATGCTAGCTTGAGTCAATCGAGCTCTACTTTTGCTATTTCGTGAATCCTGGCAGATTGTCTACTTGTTAGCGATTTTGCCGAGGATGTTGTTGTTGATCCATGCATGCTATGTTGTTGTTCTTGCCATTTCTAGCTTATATAATGTGTATTCTTAACGGGTGTATGCTTAGTTTGTCATGCCTTTCTCGGTAGTGAGTGCATCGAGCTCGTAAACATGCCTACGTGCTATCATATTTGTATGCTCCAGTTTTTCTCTAAGTCTGAGATCTGATTATGTTTTTGGCCATGTTCACATGCTTGCAATTGTATTTTCTGATCCCTTTTGGCTCAAGGTCACTAAGGGACTTTTGTTAAGCTCTTTGAGTAGCTTCATGTAATGCCTTGCTTTGCCATGTTAAGTTC
Source organism: Triticum urartu (assembly GCF_003073215.2). Lineage (NCBI taxonomy): Eukaryota > Viridiplantae > Streptophyta > Magnoliopsida > Poales > Poaceae > Triticum > Triticum urartu. The sequence goes on along the minus strand of NC_053027.1, from coordinate 142,386,946 downwards.
CTGTAGCATATAGTTTTCATGCTCCAAAGAGTGCTACCTGATCTGAAATTCCAGGCTTGTGTTAATTTCACTAAGTCTGAGACCTGTTTACCAATTGCACTTTTGCCATGCTTGTTTGAACCTGTTAATGGATGAATTGGCCGTAGCTCAGTGTTCATCTTTTGTTAAGCATTATGAGTGGATCCCTGCCATGTATTTTATTGCCATGTTTGAGTTCTGTAGCATAATTATCTCAATGCATTTAGATGGCTACTTGCTGTTTATCGCAGACCGGTGCCATATTTGAATTGCTTGCCATTTCCAAACCGTGCATCCGATTCCGGTGATCTTCATATAGATTTCAACCGAAATCACCTCACCTTTCCAGTGGCACACTTAGATTTCCATGTTGAGGCCAGTTTCAATCATTCCTTGTCAAATCATGTATATGCATCACATATCGCATCCCGCATAGCATACCATGTTTGCATCATGTTATTTGAGCTTTGCACGTGGTTGATTGTGTTCCTCTTGCTTGTTGTTTGGGTAGAGCCGGGAGACGAGTTCACTAACGAGGAGCCCGTTGAGTTTGCTTTCAAGGATCCAGTCAACTCTGACAACTTTTGCAGGCAAGATGATCATACCCTCGAAATCACTTCTATCTTTGCTTTGCTAGATGCTCGCTCTTTTGCTATGCCTATGCTACGATGCCTACCACTTGCTTATCATGCCTCCCAAATTGCCATGTCAAACCTCTAACCCACTATGTCCTAGCAAGCCGTTAATTGGCTATGATACCGCTTTGCTCGGCCCCTCTTATAGCGTTGCTAGTTACAGGTGAAGATTGGAGACCGTTCCTTGTTGGAACATTGTTTACTTGTTGGGATATCATTATATTATCTTGTTATCTTAATGCAGCTATATACTTGGTAAAGGGTGGAGGGCTCGGCCTCTCGCCTAGTGTTTCGTTCCACTCTTGCCGCCCGAGTTTCCGTCATATCGGTGTTATGTTCCCGGATTTTGCGTTCCTTACGCGGTTGGGTGGTAATGGGAACCCCTTGACAGTTCACCTTGAATAAAACTATTCCAGCAATGCCCAACATTGGTGAAAGGATCGATATGGTTGACTAGAGGGGGGGTGAATAGGCAACTACCAATTTTTAACTTTTCTTTATCAAATTAAACTTTGCATCAAAGTAGGTTGTCTAGATGTGCAACTAGGTGGGCAACCTATATGATGCAATACCAACAAGCAAACAAGAAAGCAAGAGAAGTAACACTAAAGAGCTTGCACAAGTAAAGGTAAGAGATAACCAAGAGTGGATCCGGTGAAGACGAGGATGTGTTACCGAAGTTCCTTCCCTTTGAAGGGAAGTATGTCTCCGTTGGAGCGGTGTGGAGGCCCGATGCTCCCCAAGAAGCCACTAGGGCCACCGTATTCTCCTCACGCCCTCACACAATGCGAGATGCCATGATTCCACTATTGGTGCCCTTGAAGGCGGCGACCGAACCTTTACAAACAAGGTTGGGGCAATCTCCACAACTTAATTGGAGGCTCCCAACAAAACCACGAAGCTTCACCATAATGGACTATGGCTCCATGGTGACCTCAACCATCTAGGGTGCTCAAACACCCAAGAGTAACAAGATCCGCTAGGGATGAGTGGGGGAATCGAAAATCCCTTGGTGGAAGTGTAGATCATGGCCTTCTCAACCACTCCCGAGCAAATCAACAAGTTTGATTGGCTAGAGAGATAGATCGGGCGAAAATGGAGCTTGCAGCATTTAATGGAGCTTGAGCAATAAATGGAGCTTGGGGGAGGAAGAGGTAGGTCAAAGAGAAGAAGGGGACTCCCTTTTATAGTGGGGGCAACAATCCAACCGTTGCCCCACACCAACCAGCCCCGCACAGGGCGGTACTACCGCTAAGAGGGGGCGGTACTACCGCTAGGTCAGCGGTATTGCCGCACCAGCCAGCGGCACTGCCGCGCAGAGGAGACTAGTAGGGAATAGGACCCAACGCGATACTACCGCGGTGGTAGGGGCAGTACTACCGCTCCTGAAACGGTACTACCACCTCTACAACCGCAACTAGTGCTGCAAAACCCGACATGAGAAAAAGACCCCTCGGGTCAAGGCGGTAGGAGCCAGACAGCCCAGCGGTACTACGGCAGCGGGGTCACGGGCGGTACTACCGCTGTGGAGCGGTACTGCCGCTTGTGACCCTTCGGCCGTACTACCGCTGGTAGTGCGGTACTACCGCTGGGACACTGAAGAGAGAGAGAATCTCTCCAATGAGGCTGAGGACGAGATGGTGGTGCTAGCACCCCAGCGGTACTACTGTTGTGGAGACAAGGGCGGTACTACTGCTGTGGAGCGGTACTGCCGCTTGTGTCTCCTCAGCTGTACTATGGCTGGGTTGCGCGGTACTACCGCTGGGACCCAGACAAGACAAGGAAAAGTGGAGAGACCTCTTCAAAGGAATGGACAAGCTCGGAGGGTGAGAAGCTGATGTGTACGTGTTGATTCCACCCATGCAAAACCCCATCGGACCCCCTCTTGATAGTACGGTGCCCTCTATGCAACTAGTCCACCGAGAGAGAAACGAAAGAGCTACACCGTCTTGAAGGACACTCCGAAGGGAAGGAAACGTCTCGTGCTAGGGGTGAATCTGTGAACTATTCAAAGCACATGATTAGTCCGCAAACATGTTGTCATCAATCACCAAAACTACCTTGAGAGAGATATGCCGTAACAATCTCCCCCTTTTTGGTGGATTGATGACAACTAGGGATTTGCGCAAGGAAAAGAAATAAATGAAAGAAAACTAAGAACTACACAATATAGACGGGCTCCCCCAGAATGTGTGCACCTTGTTAGAGGAGCATTCGGAAAGCAAGACACACACATCCGGATCAACACTCCCCCTATATTTTATAGTCCAACAATTCTAAGCACAATACTAAGCACAAGATATATGAGAGAAGAGAATATAACAGGACAAGCATGCAACTCATAATAAACTACAGTACTGAATAGACATAAGTAATAAGGTAGCGATAGGGATCATATGTCTAGAACTAAGGTCTCATGGGCACCAAACCAAACCAAACAAAGACACTGAGAGAACACACAAGAAAACACAAGACGACAAACACAAATCACGACACAAATCCCTACACTCTCTCCCCCTTTGGCAGCGAGACACCAAAAAGGGAAAAGAGCGATGCTACAACTCCAGGTGATGGCAAGCTGAGGATCTCAAAACATCAAATCTCAGCGTGATCGTCTGCATCTCCGTCGTTGGTCGAAAACTGCTCGGCGTCGGAGTCGGTCCAAGGGCAGTGCTGATGAATCCACTCCTCCTCTTCAGTGATCTGACCCTCAGAACCACTGGCAACTGTCGCTCCCAACTGACGAATGAGCTCCTTGTGGCGCATCCTGGCATGCTTCTTCGCCACATGAGTCATGTACTGACCATGATACTCCATGCAGAAAAGCTTCTTCAACTTGTTTTTAAGCTTCTTCGCCCATGAGGGTTCAGCACTAGAGGGGCCAATATCCTCCTCGTGATCATCAGTGGCTGCCCCACCCTCGGTCTCCATGGCAGCAGTACCAGCAGTAGACGGACCCCCTGTATGAGGCGCTGGGGTGACCCAATTGTCCTTCTTCCTCAGACACTTGATCTCATGAGAAACCAAGTCTCCAGTCTCTAGCAACACTCTGGGATAGGTCTGTGCCCAGGCCCTCTCAATGAGCCTCATGATGAATGGACCATATATCGGGAACTTGCGCTCAGACACGGCAGAGAGAAGTTCAGACCACATGACATGAGAAATATCCTAGGTCTCTCTAGTGCTTGCTTCCTTCTCATGCTGAAAGAAAAGGAGCATGTCCACGAGGTAAGAGTGGACCATATCCAGATTCCCGATCCGAGGGAAGAGAGTCTCACGGAAGATGTGATGAAGAATGTCCAGATACGGAGACAGCTCATAGGTCTTCTTCTCAGTTACTGGGTGAACTTTCACAGTGCAGTAGGGCCAAAGGGCTTGCTTGTGGGTGGACGTAGCATTGCGGTGAGGGCGGAAACCGACAGGAGTCTCAAGCCCGTGATCCACCACATCAAGTAACTCCATGAAAGCCTTCCACTTGACGGAAAGCAGCTTGCAATTTTGTCATCCATGTCAGAGTCCTGTCGACATCCGTCCCAAGATGGACGGTGGCATAGAATTGAGCCACCAAATCCGCATCGAAATCCTTGTTGAATTGCATGATCCTGAGAATGTTCAGCTGAGTGCACATCTGAAGGGCTTCGCCAAAGTACTCCAGGTCCTTCTCCATAGCATCAGTGTCAATGGAGCGAACATCAACAAAGAGATTCTTCTTGGCCTTGATCACATCAAAGTAGATGGCAAACTGAAAACGGTTCCAGAACGGGCGGTTGACCAAAGTGGGTTCTTGGTCCACCGCATAGGGGTTGCGGAGACGATTCTCCCAAAACTCCTTGTTGGTCATCTCAGTCACAGTCTTCCCTTTTGGCTTGTTGGCGGATATCTTTGATTGCTGAGGAGGTGGAGGAACACTTGCAGAAGCGCTTGTTGGAGGCGGTTGGGTGCTCGGGGAACCACCGGCTGGCTCAGAGGTGCGGTAGCATTTTGATGTTGCACGCCCGGGGTTGATACTGCGAGCTTGATGCTCAGAAGGGTCATCACCTGGAGCCAAACACAAGAACACGCAAAACAACCAGAAAGAACGAGCATAAGCCAACAAACACAACAAAAATAATCAAGGTAAGGTAGGAATTTGATGGAATTTGGCATGCAGCGGTAGTACCGTGACATGCCCACGGTAGTACCGCCCAAGCGGTAGTACCGCCCCAAAGAGAGCGGTAGTACCGCTCGAGGTCAAGCGGTAGTACCGCTCCAACGAGAGCGGTAGTACTGCTCGAACCCAAGCGGTAGTACCGCTCCAACGAGAGCGGTAGTACTGCTCGAGGCGGAGAAACAGCAGTTTCCTATAGCACGAGGTGGAGAAACAGCGGTTTCCTACTACCGTGGTAAGAACCGGCACTACCGGCCTGCCAAATTCAAAAATATTCCTACCAAACTCTAATCGAGATAGTCTAGTTGCCTTCTCCAACCAACTCAAGCCTAGATTTAGCCAAAAATCTAGAGATGCAACCACCATTGCCCCTAAGAAACAAGATCTGAAAACAAGACAAAAGGAAAGAAGGAACGGGGGCAATACCAGCATCCATGGCAAGAGAACGGGGTGGGGATCGACTCCACCAAAGGAAATGGAGAGGGACGCCCCGGAGACGGAGATCCGTCGGAGCCCTCCTGCGGCGAGTGGAGGCTGGAGAGAGGAAGAAGAAAGAGGGGGGCGAATGGGTATGGGGGAGAAGAAACCTCCCCCTGCCCCGATATAACCCCCTGGTCCCGTCCCTCAGCGGTAGTACCATGCTGGGGGGCGGTAGTACCACTTATGAGCGGCAGTACCGCGCACCACCAGCGGTAGTACCGCCCAGCACACCACGGCAACCAAACAAACAAGGCTTTTGCTCGAAGGAAAGACACAAACGGCAAGAAAAGAGAGCACACGAGCAAACGACCAAGACACACCTCTTCAAAAGAGGGCGGTGGCCGAGGCCACCTATGTTTGAGTCAAGAGGTATGGCGCCGCGAAGATTTTAACCTTGGGCCCATGACCAAAACTCGTCTTTGAAACACAAGTACCATCAACAATGGCTAAAGTGAAAGACTTGATCAATTTATGCATAATGGGGGGAGGGAGAGTTCATTGAGAGAACAACACTCCCCCTATGTCCATGCCTACACCTAAACTAGACAACAAATTGAGTGTGGTGGGGTGTGCAAGGGTTCAAGCCACATTGCTTGAATCAATGATATTTAGCTCATGCCTTAACTCGCGAAATCTTGCTTCATCCAAGGGCTTCGTGAAAATATATGCAAGGTTGTCATGAGTGTTGACATAGTTGAGCTCGATCTCTCCTCGCCTAATGTGATCCCGGATGAAGTGATACCGAATCTCAATATGCTTCGTCTTGAAGTGTTGCACCGGGTTGAGAGAGATCTTGATGGCACTTTCATTGTCACACCAAAGAGGCACTTTGTCACAAGTGACACCGTAATCCTTTAAAGTTTGCCTCATCCATAGGAGTTGTGCACAACAACTACCGGCGGCAACATACTCCACCTCAGTGGACGAGAGAGACACATAACTTTGCTTTTTGGAAGACCAACTTACCAAAGGGCAACCAATGAATTGGCACCCTCCGGAAGTGGACTTCCTATCCACTTTGTCTCCCGCCCAATCGGAATCCGAGTACCCTACAAGCTTGAAGTTTGATCCTCTTGGGTACCATAAGCCAAACTTTGGGGTATGAGCCAAATATCGAAAGATTCGTTTGACCACCACATAGTGACTTTCCTTAGGTGCTGCTTGAAATCGTGCACAAATTCCCACACTCAACATGATGTCCGGTCTAGATGCACAAAGGTAAAGCAAGGATCCAATCATGGAACGATATACCTTTTGATCCACCACTTTACCATTGGGATCTAAGTCAAGTTGGCACTTGGTGGGCATTGGAGTGGAAGCCGGCTTGATGTCACTTAGCTTGAATCTCTTGAGCATGTCTTGAGTGTATTTGGATTGATTGATGAAGGTTCCTTCTCTTCTTTGCTTCACTTCGAACCCTAGAAAGAACTTCAACTCTCCCATGGAGGACATCTCGAACTTTGAGGTCATGAGAGCGGCAAATTCCTCATTGAAAGCTTTGTTAGGAGAACCAAAGATAATATCATCAACATATAATTGGCACACAAACAACTCCCCTTTGACCTTCTTAGTAAAAAGAGTGGGGTCGATTAGCCCAACTTCAAAACCACATTCTTGTAACAACTCGGTAAGGTGGTCATACCACGCACGTGGGGCTTGTTTAAGGCCATAGAGTGCCTTATCGAGTTGATACACATGATCGGGAAAGTAGGGATCCTCGAACCCGGGGGGTTGCTTGACGTAAACCAATTCATTAATAGGACCATTAAGAAAAGCACTCTTCACATCCATTTGTTGTAACTTAAAGTTATGATGAGAAGCATATGCAATAAACATGCGAATGGATTCAAGACGAGCAAGGGAGCAAAGGTTTCACCGTAGTCGATACCCTCGACTTGGGAGTAGCCTTGTGCTACCAAACGAGCCTTGTTGCGAATGATAATCCCATGGGCATCTTTCTTGTTCTTAAATATCCACTTGGTTCCTATTACATTGTGATTCCCGGTTGGTCTTGGCACCAATCTCCACACTTTGTTGCGCTCGAAGTTGTTGAGTTCTTCATGCATGGCATTGAGCCAATCCGGATCTTCTAGCGCTTCATAGACCTTGTGGGGTTCCACACAAGAGACAAATGCGTGATGCTCACAATAATTTGCTAATTGTCTATGAGTGCTTACCCCCTTTCTTAAGCTTCCAAGCACATTCGTCATGAGATGATCCTTGGTGGAGAGCTTGGAAGCAACCTTGGCGGCACGACGCTCTAATTCCTCCTCGGGGGTGAGACGAGGAGTGTTCACTTGATCATCTTGAGCGTTGTCTTGGGCTTGTTCTTGTTCTTGAACTTGCTCAGAGGAGAGAACTTGACCTTGGGCATCACTTGATGTGTCAACACCGTCTTGAGCGTGATCTTGCCCTTGGTCATGTTCTTGAAGATGAGGGCCTTCATGTTGAACTTCGGAAGCGTGTGGGCCTTGGGTTGGTGATGGCTCCACTTGAGCGGAGCTTTTTCCTTCTCCTTCGGCCAAAAGGGGTTCCTCAATGGGTAGGATAAAGCCAACACCCATTATTCTTATGGCTTGGGGAGGAATTTCATCACCTACATCACAAGTGCCACTTTGCTCCACTTGGGAGCCGTTATTCTCATCAAACTCCATGTTACACGTCTCCTCAATAAGTCCCATGGATTTATTGAGGACACGGTAAGCATGAGAGTTTGTAGCATAGCCAACAAATATGCCCTCATAAGCTCTAGCCTCAAATTTAGACAATCGAACACCTTTCTTGAGAATGAAACACTTACACCCGAATACCCGGAAGTACTTGAGGTTGGGCTTGTTACCGGTGAGTATCTCGTATGGAGTCTTGTTCAAGCCCTTGCGGAGGTAGAGCCGATTGGATGCATGACACGCGGTGTTGATGGCTTCGGCCCAAAAGTTGTACGGAGACTTGAACTCCGCCATCATGGTCCTTGCCGCATCCATCAACGTCCGGTTCTTCCTCTCTGCAACACCGTTTTGTTGAGGGGTGTAGGGTGCGGAATATTGATGCTTGATTCCCTCATCACTAAGAAACTCATCCAAGGTGTAGTTCTTGAACTCGGTGCCGTTGTCACTTCTTATTGTCAAGATCTTTGCATTGTGTTGACGTTGTGCTTCATTTGCAAAGTCAATGACGGTTTGTTGGGTCTCGCTCTTCCTCTTGAAGAAATAGACCCACGTGTACCTTGAGTAGTCATCCACAATCACCAAGCAATACTTCCTACCTCCAAGACTATCGAAGGATGGAGGCCCAAAGAGATCCATGTGAAGGAGCTCCAAAGGCCTCTTTGAATAAATGATTGTCGTGGGAGGATGAGCCTTCTCATGTAGCTTTCCTTCGATACAGGCACTGCAGGCACGATCTTTAGCAAAAATAACATTCGTTAGTCCATGGACATGGTCCCCCTTGAGGAGACTTTGCAAAGATCTCATATTAACATGGGCTAAACGGCGATGCCAAAGCCATCCCACATCAACTTTAGCCATTAGGCATGTCGCTGTCTTAGTGGGTTGCTCCGAAAAGTTAATCACATATAGACCGCTCTCGACATGCCCAACAAAAGCTACTTTAAGAGTCTTGCTCCACAAGAGGGCCACGGTATCGATATCAAAGAAAGTGGCAAAGCCCATGATTGCAAGTTGACGAATGGAAAGTAAATTGTATGCAAGGGACTCTACAAGCATGACCTTCTCGATCGTGAGATCATGAGAGATGACCACCTTGCCAAGTCCCAATACCTTAGAAGATGAGGCGTCACCCCACTCGACATTGGTGGGCATAGATGGAACCTTGTGCATGTCCACCACCAAGTCCTTGCTTCCGGTCATATGATTTGTAGCTCCGCTATCGAGCAACCATGATCCCCCACCGGAAGCAAACACCTACAAGAGATCAATGCTTGGTTTTAGGTACCCATTTTGTAATGGGTTCTTTGATGTTAGTAACAAGGGTTTTTGGAACCCAAATAGACCATTCAATGTATTCATGAGGAGAACCAACAAATTTGGCATAAACATGCCCATCACTAGCACGGCATAACACATAAGAAGGATTAAAATCGTCGGCTTTGTTGGGAGGGGTGACATTGCCCTTCTTGACATTGTTCTTCTTCTTCTTCTCCTCGGAGGCACTCTCTCCCTCCATCACAAAGCTTTGCATGAGAGGAGGAGGTCGTTTGGTCTTGTCATTCTTCTTCTTGTTCTTGGAGTCGGGCACGTACCCAACCCCTTCCTTGGCCACAACTCCCTTTTGGTTGATCAAGAGATCGTTGAGGTTCTTCTTGCCTTGTATGCAAGTCGCAAGACCTCTCTCAAGTTGCCCCTTTAGCTTAGCGTTCTCCTCAACGAGATGCACATGCTCACAACACGGGTTAGTAGCATTTGCATTATCAATTAACATCATACGAGGGAAAGTGGCTTTTTCCTTGGTTAGCTTTACTTGAAGTTGATCATGAGACTCTTTGAGGCTAGCATGACCATCCTTCAAGACCTTGTGATCCTTGTCAAGTAGATCAAACTCCTCTTTGAGTCTAGCAAGATCAACCTCAAGTTCGGCCTTCTCGGAGTTTAGCACATGAGAAACTATGAGGACATGATCATAATCTTTCTTTAACTTAGCATGATCAACGTTGTGTGACTCCTCAAGAGCCAAACGAAGACCACGCTCTTCCTCAAGAGCATTGGAAAGATCCGAAATCTCATCGGCATAGTCACGACTATGCCCTTACATCTTAGTGATGGTGTCCTCGTGAGCCTCGACCATGTCATTGGCTTCACCAAGTTGTTCCAAGAGAGCAACAAAGTGCTTCTTGGATTTTCCCTTGAGTTTGCCCATAAAGGCCTCAAACTCGTTAGCCTCCACATTAGCTCCCTCAAGTTCATTAATGCTATCCGTCGGAGAAGGATAATTAATGATGGTAGTTTTGATATTAGGGGTAACCTTGTTGGTGGCTTTAGCCATGAGGCACTTGGCGGTGATGCTCTCATTGGGTGAGTCAAAGGGAGACACCCGTGAAGTCGTCGCAATGGCAACGGAGGCCATGGCAACCGACTCATCATCTTCATCATCGTCATCATCCTCATTGTACTCTTCTTGTACAACCAATGCCTTGGGAGGAGTCTTCTTGGTGAAGTTGTTCTTGTTGGGGAACGACTTGGCCTTGTCCTTTCGGATGAGCTTGCCACCATTGTCTTCCCTCTTCTCATACGGGCATTCCGCAACAAAATGACTCACGCTGCCGCAATTGTAGCAAGTCCTTACACATTGCTTGCCCCTCGTGCCACTAGAGTTGTTTTTGCTAAAGTTTGGCCTCGAGTTTTTCTTGCTCCAAAATTGCCTTGAAGCAAGTGCCATGTGTTGATGATATGCATACTTCGTATCTTCGGGGTTGCTCTCCTCTTCTTCCTCTTCTTCTTCAACTGTGAGCTTGGCCTTCAATGCAAGGTTAGGCTTCTTTGCCCGTTGAGAACGGAGCACCGCATTGTCGGCGGTCTTGTCCAAAATGTTCATGGCCACAAACTCATCCAACACTTCGCTTGAGGTCAAAGTGTGGAAGTCCAGTCTTTGACGAATGATGGAGGACATGGCCTTGCAATAGGGCATCATTGCCTTGAGGAATTTGCGCTTGATCCAATTGTCATCCGTGTCCTTTCTCCCGTGATCTCGTAGTGAGACCGCGAGTTTGGTTACTCTCCGATAAAGCTCACGAGGTTCTTCATCTTCTTTCATTGCAAACTCATCGGCCTCATCTTGTACCACTTCATAGTTGGAGCGTTGAATGCTTGCGCTTCCCCGGTAGAGAGAGACAACACAATGCCATCCATCTTTGGCCAAGGCGAAGGGACGAAGATGAGGTAGGTCTTCGGCTGGAATTGCATCTTGAATGATGAAGAGAGCATTCTCATTGAATTGATTGTCCGCGGCTTCTCGAGGAGTGAAGTTGCTTGGATCATGTGGATAGAAACCTTCTTCAATGATTCTCCAAAGGTTAGTGTTCACATGATTTAAATGACGTTTAAAGCGGTAAACCCAAGAATCAAAATCCTCATTTTTCACAATCTTTAGGGGAGGACCGGCATGATTCAAATGAGTGGAAGGAACCGGTCCACCATAAACAAGTGGTGGTTCCACATGGGCAAAGATGCCGGTGCCATTCTTACCACTAGAAGGAGCCTTTTCACTACTAGCTTCCCCCTTGTCGGGGATAGCATCCGTCACCTTGTTGGCGGGGTCACCCAGTTTGAACGGTGCGGTGGATAGTTTAAGCCCCTTAAGAAATTTAGTAAACATGCTTTCAACTTCGACCGTCATGGAGGTTTTCAATGTCTCCAAGGCCACATTGAACTCCTCACGAGAGACCGAGGTTCCCCCATCGCTCGTAAACGAGATCGGATTCACACCGGAGTGTTCCTCCACACCGTCTACGGTATCAACCATACTCTTTGGATGGTAAAGTCCTTAATAAAGAGACGAGGCTCTGATACCAATTGAAAGGATCGATATGGTTGACTAGAGGGGGGAGGGTGAATAGGCAACTACCAATTTTGAACTTTTCTTTATCAAATTAAACTTTGCATCAAAGTAGGTTGTCTAGATGTGCAACTAGGTGAGCAACCTATATGATGCAATACCAACAAGCAAACAAGCAAGCAAGAGAAGTAACACTAAAGAGCTTGCACAAGTAAAGGTAAGAGATAACCAAGAGTGGATCCGGTGAAGACGAGGATGTGTTACCGAAGTTCCTTCCCTTTGAAGGGAAGTACGTCTCCGTTGGAGCAGTGTGGAGGCACGATGCTCCCCAAGAAGCCACTAGGGCCACCCTATTCTCCTCACGCCCTCACACAATGCGAGATGACGTGATTCCACTATTGGTGCACTTGAAGGCGGTGATCGAACATTTACAAACAAGGTTGGGGCAATCTCCACAACTTAATCGGAGGCTCCCAACAAAACCACGAAGCTTCACCACAATGGACTATGGCTCCATGGTGACCTCAACCGTCTAGGGTGCTCAAACACCCAAGAGTAACAAGATCCGCTAGGGATGAGTGGGGGAATCGAAAATCCCTTCGTGGAAGTGTAGATCGGGGCCTTCTCAACCACTCCCGAGCAAATCAACAAGTTTGATTGGTTAGAGAGATAGATTGGGCGAAAATGGAGCTTGGAGCATTTAATGGAGCTTGAGCAATAAATGGAGCTTGGGGAGGAAGAGGTAGGTCAAAGAGAAGAAGGGGACTCCCTTTTATAGTGGGGGCAACAATCCAACCGTTGCCCCCCACCAACCAGCCCCGCACAGGGCGGTACTACCGCTAAGAGGGGGTGGTACTACCGCTAGGTCAGCGGTAGTGCCGCACCAGCCAGTGGCACTGCCGCGCAGAGGAGACTAATAGGGAATAGGATCCAACGCGGTACTACCGCGGTGGTAGGGGCGGTACTACCACTCCTGAAACGGTACTACCGCCTCTACAACCGCAACTAGTGCCGCAAAACCCGACACGAGAAAAAGACCCCTCGAGTCGAGGCGGTAGGAGCCAGACAGCCCAGCGGTACTACGGCAGTGGGGTCACGGGCGGTACTACTGCTGTGGAGCGGTACTGCCACTTGTGACCCTTCGGCCTTACTACCACTGGTAGTGCGGTACTACCGCTGGGACACTGAAGAGAGAGAGAGAGAGAATCTCTCCAATGAGGCTGAGGACGAGGCGGTGGTGCCAGGCACCCCAGCGGTACTACTACTGTGGAGACAAGGGCGGTACTACCGCTGTGGAGCGGTACTGCCGCTTGTGTCTCCTCAGCGGTACTACGGCTGGGTTGCGCGGTACTACCACTAGGACCTAGACAGGACAAGGAAAAGTGGAGAGACCTCTTCAAAGGAATGGACAAGCTCGGAGGGTGAGAAGCTGATGTGTACGTGTTGATTCCACCCATGCAAAACTCCAGTGGACCCCCTATTGATAGTACGGTGCCCTCTACGCAACTAGTCCACCGAGAGAGAAATGAAAGAGCTACACCGTCTTGAAGGACACTCCGAAGGGAAGGAAACGTCTCGTGCCAGGGGTGAATCTGTGAACTATTCAAAGCACATGATTAGTCCGCAAACATGCTGTCATCAATCACCAAAACTACCTTGAGAGAGATATGCCGTAACAATTGATTTTACCATTTGCCACCTAGCCTTTTCCCCTTGGGTTTTGCGGACTCAAGGGTCATCTTTATTTTTAACCCCCCCCCCCCGGGCCAGTGCTCCTCTGAGTGTTGGTCCAACCGAGCGATGTCCGGGGCTACCAGGGGCAACTCTGGGCTGGCCTACCCGACGTCCTTCTCATCCGGTGTGCCCTGAGAACGAGATATGTCCATCTCCTATCGGGATTTGTCGGCACATCTGGGTGGTGTTGCTGGTTTAGTTTTACCCTTGTCGAAGTTGTCTTGTAGAACCGGGATGCCGAGTCTGATGGGAATGTCTCGGGAGATGGTATATCCTTCGTTGACCGTGAGAGCTTGTCATGGGCTAAGTTGGGACTCCCCTGCAGGGATTTGAACTTTTGAAATCCATTCCCGCGGTTATGGGCAAATGGGAATTTGTTAATGTCCGGTTGTAGATAACTTGAACCTTAAATTAATTAAAATGAGTCAACTGTGTGTGTTACCGTGATGGTCTCTTCTTGGCGGAGTCCGGGAAGTGAACACGGTGTTGGAGTAATGCTTGCCGTAGTTTGTTCTCTAGTTCTTCGTTCGTGCTTTGCCTTCTCTTCTCGCTCTCTTTTGCGAACAGGTTAGCCACCATATATGCTAGTCGCTTGCTGCAGCTCCACATATTACCTTGTCTTACCTATAAGCTTAAATAGTCTTAATCACGAGGGTGCGAGATTGCTGAGTCCCCGTGGCTCACCGATTACTTCCAAACCAGATGCAGGGCCCGATGACCCCGTTCCATAGGATGCGCTTGAGCTCAAGTGGGAGTTCGATGAAGCCTCCCGTCGTTACTATGTGTCTTTCCCTGATGATCAGTAGTGGTGCCCAGTTGGGGCGATCGGGACCGTGTCGCATGTTAGGTTGATCTTTTATTTTGGTACCGTAGTCGGACCATGAGTGATTGGTTGATGTAATGCTATTTATGTACTTTGTGTGACGTGGCGAGTGTAAGCCAACTATGTAACTTTCCCCTTATTATGTATTACATGGGATGTTGTGAAGATTACCTTACTTGCGACATTGCTTTCAATGCAGTTATGCCTCTAAGTCGTGCTTCGACACGTAGGAGATATAGCCGCATCGAGGGCGTTACAATGTTGAAGGGGTGGGTTACATGTGGAGTCCAACTCAGACTTTAACTTAAACTATTTGGCTTCCCTTCCTGGGCTTCTTAACGTCTGCCGGTTTAACATTGTGTGCCAGTTTAACATTGTGTGCCGGTTTAACATTGTCTGTCGGTTTAACATTGTCTGCCAGTTTAACACAAGCCTGTTTACCGTCTGTCTTAGCCATCTGTCTTGACTCTCCGTCTTAACTCTCCGCCGGTTTACCATCCGCCAGTTTACCAAGTCCCAGCCGGTTTACAACTCCAGCCAGGTCATACCGTGGGGTATATCCCTGACATTAGCCCCCAGTTTAATTTGGATTTATCCATGTTAAAATGATCTTGATTATCCTTAAGTCCTTGTCACTTCCTTCCTCTATAAAATCTGAGTCAATAGACCAGCTTCATAATCAATTTGCTGACATTGGTTTGTCATAGTGAAATATTTTGAAGAATAACTCCTTTGACTTCAACTCCCAATGCTTAACAAAAATATTGGCCTTTCAAATACTCATTTGATCTTCAGCCGGTTTAAGAATGTAGAACTTGCCGGTTTGAGAATGTAGAACTGTGCCGGTTTAAGACTTGAACTTGCCGGTTTATCATTGCCAGTTTACAAATATTGATGGCAACCCGGGTCTTGAAAATATACCTCTTATATGCCTATCACTTGTAGCCCCCAAGTCTTAAGAAGGTAGCATAGCAACAGCTTAAGACTCGCTTCAATATGAATATCACAATCTTGAAGAAATCTAGGTTGTTCATCAATCACTAGTCAGAATTGAGTATTATACATATGTAGCCCCCAAGTGCCGGGTTGTCATGCTTGCAGCAACCTGGGACTTGAAATTGCCTTATTCTTATAAAAACTTCAACCAGTGTATCCCCCAAGGGCCGGGTCATTATGCAATAATGAGCAGGGACTTTGTCAATATAATCTTGTAAACTTTGATCATCAACGTGTAGCCCCCAAGGGTCGTCTCAGTAAGATAATGTTGAACTGGGACTTTGATATATTCTTCAACGAAAATAACATCATATGATGTAACCCCCATCATGGGTCTTGAATTCACGTCCACAAGGTTAAGAGCCTTGTGCTTTACCAACTGAGCAGTGGACCCTTCAATGTAATGGATAAAAAGCTTTGTACCTTAAATTGTTGACAGAGGCAATTGGTAGCCCCCAAGGGCCGGCTCATTACCATGTGATGAGTCGGGTCTTCAATAAGGTGAGCAAAAAAATGACTTTGCATTAGCCCCCAAGTGTCATGGTGCATGCTTGCAGCGACATGAGACTTGTGTATTTAATGTAATTTCAACTGAAATAATGTAGCCCCCAAGTGCCGGGTCGTAAGCCTATAGCAACTCGAGACTATTCCTTCAATTGTAGAATAAATCATATCTATTAATAATATGATAGCCATTTGCGCTAAAGCGACTTTGAAAACCTTAATCATAATACTGGTTATTAATAACCATAATAAAAATCCAGCCATGTTGGCTATTTGAATAATATACTCAATGATTTACAAGCGCATAATTCCAATGGCGCAATCCAAATATATACTGGCGACTTATAGTCCAAAGCCAGGCCGGGTCAATAAACACCGGATTATAAGTGATTATGTACTGACAACTTGTAGTTGAAAGTCGAGCCGGGTTAACGAACACCGGGTTAATTTGATGACTGATAGTCATGCCGGGTCAATAGACACCGGTTCAACATAAAATTTATCAAAAGAGAAAAATCTTGACAAAGGCAAATAAAACCGTGTAGTCGAGGCTTTTCAAGGGCTGCCAGGCCCAAATTCGAGGCTTTTCATGGGCTGCCAGGCCGCTGAGTTAAACCATTTGACAAAGCCTTTTAAGATGGGCCTCCAATTAACTAATCGTCATTTTAACTTTGACAAGTTCAGGGTCTCAATGATAGTAACTGTCAAATGTTCGGCGGGTCATGCCAGGATTACATGCATAGGAGTAGCTTACTTGATGAAGGCAGGTTAACCCGGGGTTTTAGGTGAATACACCAGGCTTCCAAGCCGTGGGTCGATACCCAATTACAAGGGTCCTTTCAAGCTCTTTGTTACTTTACACAAAGAGCCCCCAAGTAACTTTGTGAGCTGTGCTCAATGGGTGCCTATGTTTGAGATGTGCATAGCAACAATACTCTCTTTGGCCCCTTGGGTGTGAAGCTCCCGAGCTTTGTTGTGGCGTGATAGCTGGATTAATGGACAGAACTTCCGCTTTGTCAGCTGAAGCCACCATGTAATCAATAATATGATAAGCCAATAAGGCGGTATACCCATGTTTGAACCATACATCATGGCAACAGGTCCTCTTCGGGAACTTTTAACTTTTTGCAAGAGATAAATTCTTCTTGAACCGGGATTTTAAACCGGATAATGAGAGCTTCAAAGCTTTTTGGGAGACATCTTTCCCTTGAACCAGATTTTAAACCGAAATCCTCATTTTCAGTCGGAAATTTTCTGATGGCCTTTAAACTCGAACTTGCGAGAAGTTAATTCCTTTTTGAACCGGAAATTCTTAAACCGAATTTGAGAGCTTCAAAGCTTGGGAGATAAATTTCCCTTGAACCGGATTTTAAACCGGGATCTTTCTCTTTAAGCCGGAAATTTTCGGACGGCCTTTAAATTTGCACCAATATGGCAGTTTAGGGTCCTGCATTAGATAGATTTGCAAGCCATGGTAATTGTTCTTTTTAAAGAAAGCAATATATAATATATAAAAATATACTGGATGGATTTCACCTGATATGTCAGGCCAGCTAATATCCACCACGGTGTTGATGATCACCATGGTGAAGCTGAAATCAATCACGGCCGAGCAGCCGCAGGAGTGAAAAAATGATCCGGCCGTGGCATTTTAAGCCAGCGCGGATGGGTGAGTCAATCGCAGGCGCGGTAGGCCACGCGAACGGCGAGTTAATCACCAGCGCGGTCCTGCCAAGTTGATGTAGATTGAGCTGCATGGCGGCGACTTGCGCACACCCATTCAACAGTAAGCAGGCGTGGATGCTGGTGCATGATGATGCTAACGCATATTCCATAGGCACAGCATGGCACCACCTTCATAATGAATCATTATCCTGCGTATAAAAATATACGGACAAAGTAATTGTACTTTGACAAAAACAATATATACTAATAAAATAGACTTTCGATTAATATCACCTGATTTGTCCGGATGATAAATGGACCGTCCACGGAGCACCTTTTGGTAACATTGTGGTCTATCCAATGTAAACATAGTACCCCGACGACCAGCAATCTCTTCATTTAGGAGTTTTCAATACTGTTATCCTCATGCAAGAGATAATTTTTGTAACCCTGCTACCGGAACCTGTATCCACGCCAATTTCCAGAACTGTTTCCAAAAGTTTTCAGTCATTTTGAATTCTTTTCTGTAATTGCATCCTTAGCAGACTCCTCCGACGCTCCATCCTGCTCAACATTGGACAGGTCCCTAGCACCGAAATATAGCGACCTCCACGCCTAGAGGCATATCTGAATCATCTAATTTCTCAGCAAGCTACTAATTAAAGTCAGCATCATCAAATTCATATTGAGAGTCATCACTGTTGTCTTCAGTCATGTGTACTTATACTGGGTCCGATTCAACCGTTGAATGAATTCCAAGCCACTGCACCCGTCATCTACTAATACGAGCCCCCCTGCGCTCGGGCAAAACGGTGGAGGTGACTTGGCGCATCGGCGGCTCCGGAAGCAGTACATCAGCGACTCAGGAATCGGCCAGATGGCGGGAACAGGCGTGGTGATCCGGCGGTCGGGCGCGGTTGTGGCGATTTATTGGAAACTTATTGACGGCTGACAAGTCAGAGTCAGCGGCGGAGCCAAACCAGTCATGGACCTTCGGCGCCTCTCCTTGCTGGGGGTCTCGATACTGCTGCTCCCCGCGCGCCGGTTCACCACTGATATCAGTCGATGTTGTCCACGCGTGCCGGCTTACCGCCCGTACCCGCACCCTTGCAGATTGGCGAGCGACTTTAACTATGGCAGCGACTGTACCATAGCAGACGACAGGAGCGGAGGTCGCGGCTGGCGGCACTGGACGCAGTGATGCAGTACGTGGTTGTACCCACAGCAGTGAGGATTACCTTATCTTCATAAATTGATTGCCTTGATTCTCATAAGTACGGGTTGAATTGGCTCACACCCCATACGCATGAGTTGAATCAGACTCAACATCGTCTTCCCTCCTTTCTAAATTCAGACGGCTATTAGGATCCCTCGTCGCTAGCGTTTGTTTATCCTCTGAAGAAGCATCATCGTCAGGTTGTACCGTCTTACTAATTCTCTTCAGTTTTGAATTCCTCTTACTGTGCACCATATTGACGGTGAATTGGGGGCACGATGATTCAGAATCATGCACGGCGGTTTGGCGCGCCGCGAACTTGTGCGGTGAGATGGAGGCGCGACCGGTTCAGAACTATCGGTGTTGAATACAGGAGACGAACAACTTGTCCGCGAGAAGGAGGGGCAAGGCCAATCTGCACAGCGGCTCTGACATCCGATGAGTGGCGACGAGCGACCTTTATTCGTTGCATATTGCATATTATTTCTAGCCTGTTGCCATGTATTGCTTGTAATTTGGTCAAATACATTTGTTAGGGCACCCTTTTAATTTGGCAGAGAGATATTGGTTTCATCTTTCATATGGTTTCTAGCTTGCATCGATTCTAACAAGTTCAAGCACCTTGTGCTTAGTTTACACTTTATACATCATACATGTCAATATGTCACGCCGTCCTGTTTTTCATGCATATTCCAACCTCCTATTATGCGGCTGCCTTACATGAAAGTAGTGTTTGTCAGTATCATGCATCAATGAGTTCTGAAGAGAAAAATTTATTCCTTTTTCTTGTGGGTTTGACTTGATAAGGAAAAATCAAGAAAGAGGAAGGAAAAGACTAAGGAAGGCGATGATGGTGGTCCTCTACAGCAACGTAAACGGAGCATCTGTACCGATTCTCCTTGTACTGATAGTGCATTACAAGGTCCAAGTCTCCGCTCCCCTACTCCATCATCCAATGTGCTTGCTCTAACTTGGCAGTGTGATATCTGGTTGCATGTTGCATATGGTGTCTAGCTCGTATTGCTCCTAATTAGTGTAAACTGCATCTGCTTAGCTTACACATGATGCATGTGAATATGACACGCTTTCCTATTTTTGGTACATACTATATCTGTCTATCACACCATGTTCTTACATGAAACTACTCTTCTTGTGTATCCTGCATAGTCACTTATGATGGGACACCTTTAAGTTGGCAGTGTGATATTGGTTTGCGTCTTGAATATGATTTCTAGCATGTATTGCTTCTAGTTTGATGAACGCCACCTATGCCGAGACAGTTTCAACTTGGCAGAGTGATATTGATTGCACCTTCCATATGGTGTCTTGAAGTGTTTCTAATTTGTTGAAGTGCCTTCTGCTTAGTTACCACATCATAGGTGTGAATATGTCAAGCCGTCCATTTTTTCGTACATATTCCATCCTTGTATCATGACTTTGCCTTTCATCAGAGTAGTGTTCGTCAGTATCATGCATGAATGAGTTCTGAAGAGCGAATGATATTCCTTTTTCTTGTCGGTATGACCTCACAATGCAAAATCAATGAAGCTGAAGGAAATTGGCAAGGCATTGGATGATGGTGGTCCTTCCAAGCAACTGAAACAGAGGTTCTCTACAGATTCTACTCCACCATCCTCCCAACAAGATTCGCAAGATAACGCAAGGCTAGACAGTCAACATAGCTGTGTAGATGATGAGCACATCTCCCCTACTCCACCATCACAGGTGCTTGCTCTAACTTGGCACTATTATATGTGGTTGCATGTTGCGTATGATGTCTAGCTTGTATTTCTTCTAACTTTGTTGAATTGCATCGGCTTATTTTACACATAATGCCTGTGAATATGACATGTGTTCCTGTTTCTACATCAGACTACTATTCTTGCATATCCCGCATCAGTTACTTATGATAAGGCACCTTTAAGTCACCACTGTGATATTGGTTGTGTCTTGCATATGATTTCTAGCATGTACTGCTTCTAATTTGTTGAAACGCCATATAGTTTGAACTTGGCAGAGTGATATTGGTTGCATCTTTCATATGGTGTCTAGCTTGCAGTGCTTCTAATTTGTTGAAATGCCTTCTTCTTAGTTACCACATCATAGGTGCGAATATGTCACACCATCCTGTTTTTTATACATATTCCATCCTCGCATCATGTGTTTGCCTTTCATCCGAGTAGTGTTCGTCAGTATCATGCATGAATGAGTTCTGAAGAGCGAATTTTATTCCTTTTTCTTATCGGTTTGACTTCACAATGCAAAATCATTACAGCTGAAGGAAACTAGTCCGGCGGTGATTGATGGTGGTCCTTCGAAGCAACTCAAACAGGGGGTCTCTACAGATTCTACTCCGCCATCCTCCCAACAAGATTTGCAAGACAACACAAGGCTGGACAGTCAACGTAGCTGTGTAGATGATGAGCACATCTCCCCTACTCCATCATCACAGGTGCTTGCTCTAACTTGACACTATTATATGTGGTTGCATGTTGCGTATGATGTCTAGCTTGTATTGCTCCTAACTTGAATTGCATTTTCTTACTTTACACATAATGCCTGTGAATATGACACGTGTTCCTGTTTATAGAACATATGTGTACATGATGAGCACATCTCCCCTACTCCACCATCACAGGTGCTTGCTCTTACTTGGAACTGTTATACGTGGTTGCGTTTTCCGTATGATGTCTAGTTTGTATTGCTTCTGATTATGTTGAATTGCATCTGCGTAGCTTACAACTTATACCTGCAACGATCACTTACCCATAAGACACATTTAACTTGGGACTGTGATGTAGGTTGCATCTTGCATTGTCTTCTAGCTTGTACTGCTTCTAATTTCTTGAAATGGCACTTATGAGACACATTTTATCTCATAGAGTGATATTGGTTGCATGTTCATATGGTTCCTAGCTTTAATTTCTTCTAATTTTGTTGAAATGCCTTCCACTTACTGTTTTTTCATACATATTTCATCCTCCTATCGTACGTGTGAATATGAAATGCTGTCTTTTTTGTATATATTCCATCCTCCTATCCCGCGCTTCCCTTACATCAAAGTAGTGTTCGTCTGTATCATGCATCAACCAGTTATGCAGAGCTAATTTTATTCATCTTCTTGTGGTTTTGACTTCATAAGGCAATATCAGAAAATAGGAAGGAAAAGAGTAAGTTAGGGGATGTTCGTGGTCCTCCGCACCGACGCAAATAGAGATTCTCTAGATTTGCCACTGCTACTGCTAAGGAAGTTGAAGTCCCAAGTCTACATGATGAGTTCATCTCCCGTACTCCACCATCGCAGGTGCTAGCTCTAAGTTGAAAGTGTGAAATTGGTTTCGTGTTGCATATGTTGTCTAGCCTGTATTTCTTCTATTTTGATTAAATTTCACCTGCTGAGTTTATACGTTATACATGTGCATATGACATGGCTTTCAGTGTCTAGAATACACTTCATCTATCTATCATACCATGTTCTTACATCAAAGTACTGCTGTTGTGTATCCCGCATCAGTCACTCATGATTGGACGCTTTTAACATGGCAGTTTGATAGTGGTTGCATCTTGCATTGATTTCTACGTTGTACTGCTTCTAATTTTTCGAATTGCCACTTATGACAAGACACTTTTAACTTGGCAGAGTAATATAGGGTGCATCTTTCATATGGTGTCTAGCTTGCATTACTTCTATTTTCTTGAAAATCCTTCTACTTAATTTGCACATCGTAGCTGTGAATATGTCACGCCGTCCTGTTTTTCTTACATATTCCATCCTCATACGGTTGTCTTACATCAAAGTTCTGAAGAGTGATTTTATTCTTTCGTGTTGTGGGTACAGCTTGACATGGCAAAGTAAAAACGAGCAAGGAAAATAATATAGTAGGGAGTGCTATTACTCGTCGGGTGAAACGGAAAAGGTTCTGCCGTCGAGATTCTGCTGGTACTTATAGTGCAGTAGAAGGTCCAAGTCCACCGGCTAAATCTACAAACACAGTATCACCTGCTCCACCAGCTGCAACATCCACTTCAACTGTACCAGCATCTCAACCAGTTACTCGTTCGTTTGCTCCAGAACTGGCCAGTTCCCCAGCTACATTCACACCTAACAATACTTCCGAAGCACTACTGACACAACAGGACTTGGCAAGATCAGATGAACCTCATGAGCATCAACACCAAGACGGTACCTGACCGAGTCAAGTTGCAGTTGCATGCTCCTTTATATGTACTCTCACAGTTTGATGTACACTAACACTTTCCATATTCATTGTTGAACTAGCATCACGGTGCAAGCGGAAACAAACATCAGGGATAATGCTTGACAGATTAACAAAATCTAAAGGAGGAAGAATGGAGATCCATTTTGAGGCAGGTTTAAAAAGGCCACGTGATGCTACACAGTCAGCCAAGTTAGTATCAGAGGCAGCCGTTGCCGTTAGGTGTCATGCACGTATCCTCCCAACGTGGATCCAGTACAGGAATGAGAAAAATAATACCCAGTTTAACACCTTCCTTGACCATTTATCCATAAGTAATGTTATTCATCGCAATTAGTAATATTGTCTTGCTCTGTCCCATACTTTCTAGCTTCCTCCTAATAAGACTCACATTCTTTTTTCAACAGATGAGGTTCAAGTTGGATCCGAAAGATGATGCAACTAAAAAAGCATGCACTCATGTTTTCCAGTCTGCTCTGCGACAGTATCGGTACCACCTTAGAAAATCTCACTTTGAAGGCAAGGCTAACAATTAAATCGTCCAAACATCTCTAGTAGAATATATTACAGATGAAGACTAGACATCCCTCGTTAAACACTGGTCTGATCCAAAGTAGCAGGTATGCTATATTTATTTGATCAGACCACATATTGAACTTGTATTTATGTATGTGCCTTACAAGTGTATCTTCTTCTAGGCTAACTGTTTGAAGAACAAAACCAACCGTTCTAAAGTGAAATTCCAACAGACAACAGGATCTTGTAGCTATATTGCACACTGCGAGGCTCTTGTAAATAGCTCCTACTTCCTTCTTTTTTGTGTGCCATATTATCGTATCTATATTGACTTGTTGCAAATATAGAGGAAAGCCCGTGTGGACCAAAAAGAACCTGAACTGAATGCAGTGCAAATCTTCAAGGATTGCCACACCAGCAAGATAAAGGGCATGAGCACACCAGTTCAAGCCGCTGTTGTAAGTCCTTACTCCTCCTGCCTTAAACTGATTGGTACTGTGATGTGTTCATTTAACTACTTGGTTTGCAGCCAATGTCAGTTACTCTGTTCACTTTTATTCACAGTTGTCTTAACGTATCATTTCACCTTACATGGTTTAAAAGAGATGAAGGATATTCTTTTGGTCTTGATCTGTAATCTAGTTGTTATGTTCACGTGCGCACACAATGATAAAATAGCCTGCTTGTTTTATATCTGTTTGCCCATGATATGAATGATGTCATACTATGTTCATCCTACTTTAAACCATGTCTCTTTATCCTTAGATGTCAATGAATGTGAGGAAATAGACAATACATTAGGCATGCTACATGGACATATGTTCCGAAAGTGATTTTATTATGTAGTTGGCACTACAATACATGCTAATGCATTACAGTAGTTCACCAAAATAAGTTATGTATAAACGTTTAACCTACTTTGTTTGTTTTTGTCTCATTAGTAACTTATCTGGTATACTAATCCACAAGTTCAAACTTTTAGGAAGCTATGGAACAAATGATTCAACAGCCACAACCACCTGAAGGTGACGAGGCTACTACAGGCACAATGTCACCTCTTGCTGCAGTGTGTCAGTATCTCTCCACTAACAATGCAAAAAGCACCTTCCTGCGTAATTCTGGGTTGGTTGTCAAGGTAACCTCGTCCAAATCGCCTACTGAACAAAATCTTCCTGCTAGACAGAGTGATATATCTGTGCTCCAGACACAAGTCAATCCCAAATGGACGTTGTTTCGGAAACAAGAATAGTGGTTGAGAAATGTCGTCAAGATATGAATGGTTTTGAAACCAGACTATCAGACATTCGCTTCGTTGTTCAAGAGCAATGGCGGAAAAAGGTGGAGATCGTGCTGCTCCATCAGATTCTACAGCCTGAAACATTAGCACTCAGGTCAAATGATCTGTGCTTCTATACATATGATGGTGCTTTTATCTGGAAGGACTGTAAACTTTATGCCAACAGGCCTTTTGTTGTATGGTTAGAATTTATTTTGTTGTGATACAACATTTATGATGCTGCCTTAGGCTGCAGTAATTACGACGCTATTTTTGTATAGTGTAGGTTTATCTTAGTAATGTATTCGGCCGAAAGCTTCGTAGGAGCCCAACATGCCAACATTCGTCGGGCCCATTCCAATTGGGCTAAAAATGATTACGGACCGAAATTGGCATGTAGCCCACTAAAAATATCTGGGCCTAAATCAGCATAAGCTTTCATATTTTTCTGGTAGGCATGTGCCCATAGTGGGCCTTTAACAGGCCTAAACATAATTTGGGCCCTTAGTAAAAATAGGCCGTTTATAGGTGTAAATATCTCGAACCCAAAAAAAACATAGGCCTTTAATAGACCGAAAGTGTGATTGGGCCCTGATTGTGCCAAATAACCCACTGGACTTAGCAGGCCAAAATGGTGGCCCATTTACGATGCGGATCTTTGACAAGCCGAAATTCGGACGGGCCGTAAATGCGCCGACCTAATACACGGGCCTTTAACAGGCCGGAACTTCGGTCAGGTTAGATTATCGTCATTTTTATATGGGTTGTTAATGGGCCTGATATGACGTTGGGCCACATATGGCCCATGGTTTACGTCCGGTGTTAACAGGCCGAAAATGACAACAGGCCGAAAGTGGCCCAAAGCTATAGTGGGCCTCTAATAGGACGAATGTCAGACATGGCCGAATATGACCCAAATCCTTCACGGTCGTTTATGGGCCGAAATTTTTGATGGCCTGCAAACGGGCCCAAATGAAGCCGGACCTTTAACAGGCCGGAAATACACCGGGCCGTAATTCGGCCCAATTACTTAGCGGACTGTTAACGCGCCAGAAGTGACCATGGGCTGCGTTGATGACAAGTTTAGGACAGGCCGTTGACAGGCCGATTTGATAGAGAATGTTGGGCCTTTAGATTGGGCCGGCCCATTATGGTCTACAGAATCTTGTGGGCCTTTAGCTGGGCCGACCCATTGTGGTCCGCAAAATCTTGTGGGCCTTTAGCTGGGCCGACCCATTATGGTCTGCAAAATCGTGTGGGCCTTTAGCTGGGCTAGCCCATTATGGTCCGCTAAATTTTGTGGGCCTTTAGCTGGGTCGGCCCATTATGGTCCGCTAAATCTTATGGGCCTTCGATTGGGCCGGCCCATTTAAACTTTGTGGGCCACTTTTGGGCCGGTCCACGTGTCAACATATCATCAGCCCATCTCGACCGTTGGATGAGTGACACCTGTGCCAACGCGGAGCTGACGCGTGGATCCCTCAGCCAATGAGAATTTTACACGTGGAAAATCGGCAATGGTTGTCGCTGTTAACGGGTTATCGGATCCAAAATCCGACCCGATAGCTTAACGGTGTTCCGTTACGGTGGATGCCACGTGTCGGTCACCCTTGACGAAAGCACTTCTGTGACGCGTGATTTATCGTCATGGAAGTGGACACTTCCGTGATGATAATTTTGGCAATGTCATGGAACACTTCTACGATAGCACATGTATGACTATCTTGATTCTGTCATAAATTTGTCATGGATGTACATGCATGATAGAAAACGTGACCCACTGTGACAAACACGTATCATCACGGAAGTGTATTTTTTTGTAGTGTAGATTGTACATGTGGCAAAATCCGGTGGGGGCTAGAAGATGGTGCGAGGGGCCGAATGGAGGGAGACTATGAAGGAGTGCACAACTGCGAGATCGATATTTAGAGAGAGGGGGCGAGAACGTGCACTGTTGCACGCAGTGGTGGAGCCATGAAAAATGTCCCATGAGCTAGGGGGCCAAGCATTGCTAATCCTTTACGAGGAGGGCCAATTCATCAACTTAAACTATTTTACTAGCAATTGTCTAATGATCACATTCATATTAGCCTCGATATATAGTGATGTCAGGGGGGGCAGGGCCCTTGCTGTCCCTATCTTCGCCATTGTGTGCGCGTCTGAGAGATGAAGCAGAAGGCATGGATGATGAGAGGGGGGCGTTGGATATATAATTAATGTGGGTGTATTAGCTATATATGTAATCCTATATAGAGAGGTATAGATTGATCGATGTGGACATGGGAAAGAGGGTGAGACCTCACTAGATATATAGATTGATCGGTTTATGTGGAAAACTGTGAATGACCTAGCTATATACACACACACACACACACACATAGAGGAACATCGATCGTTGCACATGCACATGAGAGATAAAGAATGCCCGATATGATGGAGAGGGGGATGTGTGTGTGTGTGTGCCTTCATGGGAGACCGACCCGAAGAAAAAGATTGCATGTGTGCGATGGATAATGCTGACTGGTAGTGTGTGTGCATGCATGCACGAGAGAAAGTTAGTGGTACAATTATAAAGATAAGACCAATGTGTGGGTGTAAAAGACTAGGTGAGGTCATAATCAATGTAAAGTTGAATTCAAATATTTGAATAAGAGATCATGATGTTTGAAACCTCTGCATGCATGAATATAACAGAGATCTGCGCGGTGTGGTTTGGAAACGAGCATGTTGTAATGTATACACATTGAACAAGGTCAGACTAGTTTGAATTTGAGATACCGATGGCAGACATCGTTTGGCCACATTGCATCCATGCATGGACACACTATTCTAATTGGAGATGATGGGTGGCCTTTGCATCACATATCTATATCTATACCCCTATATATATTATATTTTATATTTTTTATATAGTGTGAGGATAACTTTAACTTTGAAAGATGGTCGTTGGATGAGGCCAATCCGATGGTGCAGAGCTGGCAAATTTGAGCACTATTGGTCGTTGGATATCATCTATATTCCACCAGATTTTGCCACATGTACAATCTAGAAGACCCTATGGTTGAACTTAAGCATAATGCACAAACCTCAAAGCACAAGCACTTCTTCTTTGTTCTAGAATCTTCCGTATCATAATTGCCCAAATGTTTTTCTACATGATTTGTTTTTACTTTATGCCTTACAATGCACAATTCCATGAATCTTAAAATAGATTAGCTTTCTTATAAAAACTAGATGATTTTGAATGAACTGAACTATAAGAATTAAACGAACATCTACATCATGCATATATGACTCAAAGTTTACATGTTATAATGTGGTATTTATTCATAATTTGGTTGCCAAATCTCATGCGTGCAATGCACGTGTACCTTACTAGTCTAAATGGTGTCTGTGTGTGTGTTGTGCGTGTTAAACACATTGTACGTAGTATATCATACTAGTCTAAATTGTCTTTTTTTCTTTTGGGTACATGTTAAGCTTGTTCTCTCGAAATTTCAAGCCGCGCCTTGTTATGCCGAAATTTCAAGCTAGCGTCTCTGTCTATCGTGCTGAGAAACTCCCGCCTCTTCAACCCGCGCCTTGTTACCCCGAAATATTTAAGATAAATCTTTGTCTCGTTGTGCTCCGACAACTCCCTCTATCTCAACCCGCACCTTGCTATTCCAAAATTACAACGCGTGCGAAAACTCCCACCTCCTGTGAAATCTCGACACACGAAATGCCCGTGATACCCCTGAACCGAAAGAACCGCCACAAATCGGTGGGGGTACTTTCGTCACTTACCCCACATTTCGGACAAGCGTGTCCCTAAGCCATGGTTCCCCACTCCCATCCCATCCGCCCACCTATTCGTACACCGAGGCCGGAAAAACCCGTGAAGCCCCACACCCTCCTCCGTCCGCCACCCAGCCGGAGCCTCTTCCCCGATGATGTTGTCCACAACAACACCTCGACGTCCCTCATCCACCATACTGGATGAGGATCCGTCGTCGATCTGGTCGTCCCGCCGGTTCAGCCACCCCGTCCTCCACCTCCAAGGAGCTGCCCCGACGTTCCCCTCGTCTTTCGCGCCACCTCCATTCCCACACTGCCATCTTCACCTGCACCACCGGAAGAGCATCATCATTGTTTCCTCATATGAAACTACGGCCTAATCGGTGCCACCAAAGAGGTTGTACACTAATCACCGCATTTTCTTCTTGATTCGATCTCACGGTGCTGCTGGCGCTCGGTCCCGAGCCGACACGGCGGAGCTCCATCCACGGCGGCGTCGCCGGCTACTTCCTCCACGGCGTCGCTCCATCAGCAGCGACGTCCACATTAGTAGGAAATGCTGCTGCTTTAGCTCTCGCTCGCGCTGCTCCTCTGCTCTTACTCTCGGTCCCCTGCCTGGTCTGTTCTTGCTCGCGCTGCTGCTCTCACTCTTGCTCTTTCTTGCGATGCTGCTCCGATTTAGCTACACTCACTACAAGAAATATGTAAACTTATGACGACCACTATTGGTCACTGAATGGTCATAGTTTCCTTTTGTGACCTTTTTGTGACCAAAAACAGATGGTCAAAAGCTAGCCGTCGTAAACTGAAATTAACGACCTTCTCTATGAGAAGGTCGTCGACGTTTACGACCAAAACAGAAGGTCATTGAACCCATGACCTTTTGTTTTGGTCATTGGCTGTCTGCCCAGGCAACGTCGGATCCGACGTGGCAATCTGACGTGGCAAAATTGCGACCAATTGAAAAGGTCAAAAATTAGAATCGGCCTGGTCTGTTTAGGTGCTTTAGATGGGCCGAGCCCATTAATTCAGCCTTTTTAGTATATATATTTTTTGTTAATTTTCGCTAGGTACATGGGCCTGGCCCAACAATTTGGCCTTTTTTGTTTTCTGAGCTTCTTCCATTTTTCTGGGCCTCGGCCTTTTTGCGGTCCATTTAATTTTTTAAATTTTTTAAGACGTTTTTCCTTTCATTTTTTGTCCAATATTGTTTGGGCTAAGGCCTCTTCAAGCCCATCAATATTTTCAGCCCACTAATTCAAAGGACTGGACGACAGAGAAACAATTTAGTTTTTTCAATTTTGCTACCAAAGCAACATTGTTTCACTTTACAATCATACATAATTTGTTGCAGTTACATCATTTTCAAGAAACAACTAAAATATTGTCATCTATAACAAATGACAGCCAGTCAAAAGAAAGATCACCATTACAACTCCAGCGACTACTTATACACTACAACTTCCACTTATGTGCAAACCTACAAGAAGGCCATGCTTCCGATTTGATTTGGTTACATCCCTTCCAGTTTGCTAACGGCATCTCTCCAGCAGCATATCTCATAACCTACAAAGAGAACATAAACCAACATAAGAATTTGAAACTTCTTCTAATTTGAAACTTCTGGCAAACGGTAAACTTGAGGTAAATTAGAAGTGAAGATATTGATTACAAACAA
The DNA here is from genome assembly GCF_003073215.2 of Triticum urartu. Taxonomy (NCBI): domain Eukaryota; kingdom Viridiplantae; phylum Streptophyta; class Magnoliopsida; order Poales; family Poaceae; genus Triticum; species Triticum urartu. Next base: position 142,356,757 of record NC_053027.1, on the reverse strand, counting down.
GATGAAACGCAAACTAAGTCATATTGTATTGATGGATCCCAACTTGTTCAAACTAGAGCAGATTGTTCAACTTGTACAATCTAGCAGTCTAAAAAGAGAGAAAAATGTTCATTCTCGGTTCCACATTAATTAGAACAGAAATGAATGACACTAGTATAAGAAAGAACTTACAACAAAGTATAGCTTAAATATAATATTAGGTACTGAAAAAGTTATGTGATTTTTACGTGACTTAATGGACACAAAAGATGACTTTTGTCTCTACTTGACTAATGAATTAGTACATCTTCAAGCAAAAAATCATGAAGATCACACTACAATGTCCCTAACAACGGTAGAATCTCAAATGTGAGACAATATTTTGTAATATATAAGCCTTGGCTGCAACTTCCCGCTTAACATGTAGATAAAAATCAGACATTTATTGCTTATTTCATGCTTCAATTTTTACTTTAATTTTTGTTAGGATAATCTATATGCATAGGCACAGTCCTATACTTGTTTGGAAAGTCAAGATATTCATGTCAACAATTATATAGAGCCAAACAATTATCTAAGCATACATACAGAATCCAGTCGGTTAATATGTACACATACATTAATTCCAAGTATCTAAACCCTGCTATACACACGACAATACACAAATGATTTCTTAACGATACTAAATATCGTGTCGTTCCATTCAGGACAGTAGCACTGTTCCACTGTTTGATATAAGTGGCTGCTGCATATCATGTGTATAGTACTATAGTTTCATCTTCAGACCAATCAACGCCAAGTTTCAAAGAAAATATGATAATAAGTTGCACCAAGATTTAGCAAGGTGCATACCTCCAAGTGGATGAGCTAGCTTTGAGACCCACTCCTTGACCCTCTCCGCAGATGCTCCAGTCGAACCATACTGCATCATAACAAGCACGAAAATTCAGAAAACACACCCCCATCCTGAAATTCAGTGAAGCACGAAAAGCAGCAGCAAACTAGACAGTAGCATGCAGGCAGCATTGGAAACAGCCAACCAAGTAAAATAATGTACACTATAGGAGAAACAAACAGCAAAGCGAGGCTTGACTTGGAAGGGACAGACATGGGAGCCCTCGAGGCCCTGGAATGCCCTCCGGATCTGCTCCAGCCTTCGCTCATGGTCATGCGAGGCAACAGAATTTAGTCTGAACAAACAAGCAAGGGCGCTGAATATACTCCAAGTACTCAACTTGTTCTAACTGAATTTAGGAGTCTATTTTTATTTTTATTCTTTTCTTATATGCAGTCTGAAGCTTAACTTGTTCTAACTGAATTTAGTCAGAACAAACAAGCTAGGGCACTGCAGATCACGCACCTGAGATCAATGGCATTGTAGATCACGAATCAAAGCACATATGGTCCAGTTCTCGGCACCAACTCCTCCTCCAATTGCTAGACAAACTAAGAGCAGAAAATCAACTCGCCTACTTCAGTAGAAAGAAGAAGCAAACATGCAAGCAAGAAATACTGAAATAGTACTAGTGTGATCCACATCTCAGCATCTCACTTTCAGTTTAGTTGATCCGAATCGCAAACCATTAAAGAAGAAGCAAACATGCAAGCAAGAAATACTAAAGTGAAGTTTCAGTTTTAGAAACTGAATTTGTAAACTGCTGAAGGAGGCAGCAGACAGTAGCTGAGCAGCAAGAACCTGAAGTGAAGTTTCAGTTTTAGAAAGTGAATTTGTATTTTGTGAGGAATCTAGAACTCAAATTTATCTGAGATCGTAACTTTATGTTATCAATTTAAGAGCAGGTCATTTATGCATGTCAAAATGTGAGCAGAATACTCATTGATGATCTGGGTTGTGTACCAAGGTGCTAGGGGTTGGCCCCTGTACTGAAATTGTATTTAAACTTCCTCTTTTCTACTAACAGAAAGAGCAACGCTCCTATCAATATTTTGGAAAACAAATTTGAGAGCATATCATTGATGTTGTCCATTTGTGAGCATATCGGTGAATTGTAAATCATAGTAAGACAGTGCATGTGGCAAATGAGATCAGTTAAACTACAACACTGAACCAACTAAACTGAATTTTGAGACCATATTAATGAAACCATTGTAATAGAAATAATGTTTGAAGTATCCTTGCCGGTTCTCAGAAAGGTTATACAACCAAATTAGCACTATAAATCCATCATAGATAGCCAACAATTTATCTACAAAATGCATCTAATTACAGAACTAGCAAGGAGTAGAGCAAAACTTCTGTTAGGCTCTTTGTTGTGATGCATGATGTGTTCGATTTGCTGTACTGATGCATTCCAGTGAACCTAAAAAGATGATTCTATTCTGATATGCTGTTAGGATCTTTGTGCAAAATCAATCCAACCCACATGAGGTTCAGTGCCAAATTCTAACACAAGAGAAGCAATGGCCTATCCTAGTACTAGCAAATCAATCGGGCATAGAGGAGGAGGGGACGAGCTCACCTACAGCCAGAGAGTAAGATCCATGGCTGATGCATCCTGAGCTGCAGGCATGGTCGAGCACCCCCTCCTCAGGCGCCATCCATCCTTGCCGCCTAGTCTATCTACAACCTCCTCCTGCATACCTATAGTCAAAGAACAGAGCAGAAATTAGAGAGAGAGATATAGGAGGGGATGGAGCTCGAGTACCCCATGGCCACTGGGCAAAATAGCACCATCTAGGGGTTGAGCCATGTGTGGGGGCGCGACAGATGTCGGGGAGGAGCCGCCAATGTCACTGGAGCCATGCTGACGATGGATGTGCCGCCGCCCTAGCCACGGGGAGGGCTACGGGTGAGTGTTTGAGGCCGAGAGAGGCCGAGAGGTCTCCGAGATTCGCGTCGTCACCATCCTGGTGGCCGGAGACATGGCGTGCAGCGCGGCCACCGCAAACCCTAAGAAAGCCACGCGCGCTCCATGGTCCGGCCAGCTCGACGGAGCGTCGCGCATCGAAGCACTGGAGGATAGGAGGCGGGGGCGCTGTTGTCACTGGGCGGCGGCGCTGTTGTCTCCGTTGTGTGAGGATAGGAGGTTTCTTGGTCTGGGGGAGAAGGGGCAGCAGCGGGTGGATGGATCTAGAGGGAGGAGGAGAAGAGGAGGTGGCGGCGGCGATGGATCTGATGGGAGGAGGAGATGGGGAGAAGGGGCGGCAGCGGGTGGATGGATCTAAAGGGAGGAGGAGATGACGAGGTCGCGGCGGTGATGGATCTGATGGGAGGAGGAGACAGGGGAGAAGGGGCGGCTGCTGGGTTGGATCTGCCACGCGCCGGCTTGGGGTAGGAGGTCGCTGGCGGGGCTGGTGGAGCGGAGGTCGCGCCGCCCGATGGGATCGGGGTAGAGGAGGGGGGGGGAGGGGGGGGGGGGGGCCGGGGGTCATGGGAGGGAGGGAGAAAGAAAGGAGGCGGGGGGTGGATGGAAAATGTCCACGAGGACTAGGGTTTCGGCTTAGGTGGGCTTGGGGTGAGGACTGCCGTTGGATCCGCGAGCATCCGACGGTGTTCGATCCATGATCCGCGTGAAACGCCCACAGACCAACCAATATGGAGCACACGGGTACGATGTCATGACCATTTAAATTGGTCGTAGTTGACTAAAAAATTGGTCACGGTTGATTAAAAATTCATTTTCCATTTTTCAAGTGCCGAAAATGAGTTTTTTTGTGAAGGACCTACAATACATTTGTTACAAAATTGGACCAAATCAATTTTCTAAAATATTCAAACATACTTAATGCACAATTGCCAAAATGGTTGGGTGTCAAAAGTTTTGATCCACCTCCGGTGAAAAAGACAAATTTCCGCCGTTTCGGTTGGAAGCGGGTCAAATTTGAACTGCGGCTGCCTCATAGTTTGCTATTTATTTTTTCCAAAAATCATGTCTAGGTACAAAAGTATCTATTTAATCATAGAAACATCAAAAAAATCGAAGATTCAACCACTAGCTAGGAACGGTCATTCCCGCCGTTTTTTGACCGCATTTTGAAACGGGGATAAAAAATTCAAAAAAAAATCAAAAAATGAAAAACCTTCGCATTGTGTCATTATATGTGACCAAGTTACAAGGAAAAATAATAAACTTGTAATACGACAATTCTTTTAAAAAAGTGTTCTCAGAAATGAGCTATCATGTGTGAAGATTCATGGATTTCAAGTCAAATGATTAATATTATGGCCACATTCATGGCATAGTTTGTTCAAATGATCTCATATTTTGCACAAGGGTGCATATTGGAATGGCAAACAATGTTGCCTAAGGAAATTTTCAATTTCTTTGATGAAAAATTCATTTTCCATTTTTCAATTGCCCCAAATGAGGTTTTTTTGTGAAGGACCTACCAAATAATTGTTGCAAAATTGGACCAAATCATTTTTATAAAATACTAGGACATATTTAATGCACAATTGACCAAATGGTTGGGTGTCAAAAGATTTGATCCACCTCTGGTGAAAAAGACAAATTTCCGCCGTTTCGGTTGGAAGCGGGTCAAATTTGAACTGCGGCTGCCTCATAGTTTGCTATTTATTTTTTCCAAAAATCATTTCTAGGTACAAAAGTATCTATTTAATCAGAGAAACATCAAAAAAATTCCAAGATTCAACCACTAGCTAGGAACGGTCATTCCCGCCGTTTTGACCGCATTTTGAAACGGGGAAAAAATTCAAAAAAATGGAAAACCTTCGCATTGTGTCATTATATGTGATCGAGTTACCAGGAAAAATAATAAACTTTTAATACGGCAATTCTTTAAAAAAAGTGTTCTCAAAAATGAGCTATCATGTGTGAAGATTCATGGCTTTCAAGTCAAATGATCAATCTTGTGGCCACATTCATGGCATAGTTTGTTCAAATGATCTCATATTGTGCACAAGGGTGCATCTTGGAATTTCAAACAACGTTGCCTAAGGGAGTTTTCATTTATTTTGCACGCAAAATTCATTTTTTGTTTTCCTAGTGTCCAAAGTGAGTTTTTTTTGTGAAGGACCTACAATATATTTGTTGCAAAATTGGACCAAATCAATTTTCTCAAATATTCGAACATACTTAATGCACAATTGACAAAATGGTTGGGTGTCAAAAGTTTTGATCCACCTCTAGTGAAAAAGACAAATTTCCGCCGTTTTGGCTGGAAGCGGGTCAAATTTGAACTGCGGCTGCCTCATAGCTTGCTATTTATTTTTTCCAAAAATCATTTCTCAGTACAAAAGTATCTATTTAATCAGAGAAACATAAAAAAATTCCAAGATTCAACCACTAGCTAGGAATGGTCATTCGCGCTGTTTTGACCGCATTTTGAAACGGGCATAAAAATTTCAAAAAAAATCAAAAAATGGGAAACCTTCGCTTTGTGTATTTATATGTGACCAAGTTACGAGGAAAAATAATAAATTTGTAATACGACAATTCTTTTAAAAAAAGTGTTCTCAGAAATGAGCTATGTGTGAAGATTCATGGCTTTCAAGTCAAATGATCAATCTTATGGCCACATTCATGACATAGTTTGTTCAAATGATCTCATATTGTGCACAAGGGTGCATCTTGGAATTCCAAACAACGTTTCCTAAGGGAGTTTTCATTTTCTTTGCATGGAAAATTCATTTTCCATTTTCCGAGTGCCCGAAATGAGTTTTTTTGTGAAGGACCTACCATATATTTGTTGCAAAATTGGACCAAATCAATTTATTAAAATACTAGGACATATTTAATGCACAATTGTCAAAATGGTTGGGTGCCAAAAGTTTTGATCCACCTCTGGTGAAAAAGACAAATTTCCGCCGTTTTGGCTGGAGGCGGATCAAATTTGAACTGCGGCTGCCTCATAGTTTTCTATTTATTTTTTCCAAAAATCATTTCTAGGTACAAAAGTATCTATTTAATCATAGAAACATCAAAAAAAATTCCAAGATTCAACCACTGGCTAGGAACGGTCGTTAGTGCCGTTTTGACTGCATTTTGAAACGGGCATAAAATTTTCAAAAAAATAAAAAAATGGAAAACCTTCGCATTGTGTCATTATATGTGACCAAGTTACGAGGAAAAATAATAAACTTGCAATACGACAATTCTTTTAAAAAAGTGTTCTCAGAAATGAGCTATGATGTGTGAAGATTCATGGCTTTCAAGTCAAATGATCAATCTTATGGCCACATTCACGGCATAGTTTGTTCAAATGATCTCATATTGTGCACAAGGGTGCATCTTGGAATTCCAAACAATGTTGCCTATGGGAGTTTTCATTTTCTTTGCACGGAAAATTCATTTTCCATTTTCCGAGTGCCCAAAATGAGTTTTTGTGTGAAGGACCTACCATATATTTATTGCAAAATTGGACCAAATCAATTTATTAAAATACTAGGACATATTTAATGCACAACTGACAAAATGGTTGGGTGTCAAAAGTTTTGATCCACCTCTGTTGAAAAAGACAAATATCCACCGTTTCGGCTGGAAGCGGGTCAAATTTGAACTGCGGCTGCCTCATAGTTTGCTATTCATTTTTTCCGAAGATCATTTATAGGTACAAAAGTATCTATTTAATCAGAGAAACATCAAAAAAATTCCAAGATTCAACCACTAGCTAGGAACGGTCATTCACGCCGTTTGGACCGCATTTTGAAACGGGCATAAAAAATTCAAAAAAGTCAAAAAAATGGAAAACCTTCGCATTGTGTCATTATATGTGATCAAGTTACCAGGAAAAATAATAAACTTGTAATACGGCAATTCTTTTAAAAAAGTGTTCTCAGAAATGAGCTATGATGTGTGAAGATTCATGGCTTTCAAGTCAAATGATCAATCTTATGGCCACATTCATGGCATAGTTTGTTCAAATGATCTCATATTGTGCACAAGGGTGCATCTTGGAATTCCAAACAATGTTGCCTAAGGGAGTTTTAATTTTCTTTGAATGGAAAATTCATTTTCCATTTTCCGAGTGCCCGAAATGAGTTTTTTTGTGAAGGACCTACCATATATTTGTTGCAAAATTGGACCAAATCAATTTTCTAAAATACTAGGACATATTTAATGCACAATTGACAAAATGGTTAGGTGTCAAAAGTTTTGATCCACCTCTGGTGAAAAAGAAAAATTCTCGCCGATTCAGTAGGAAGCGGGTCAAATTTGAACTGCAGCTGCCTCATAGTTTGCTCTTTATTTTTTCCAAAAATCATTCCTAGGTACATAAGTACGTATTTAATTAGAAATACAGGTTTTGATGGCGATACATCGAGGTTTGGACGGTGGCTGAGGGCCCCAACTGTAGAGCGCGTAAGCTCGCATGCCCGTCGCGTGGTCACCGCGTGACCGTGGTGTTTCCATGAGTTATGGGCGGACTAGGAATGTCTAGTGGGTTGGGCACTCCCCAGGTAGGTGCTCGGAAGAAAATTATAACATAAGATTCTCATGAGGAGACCGAACTATGCTCAAACATGAATTAGCAGCCAAGTGTTTGATTAGCGGTACGAGAAATGCACATGGCCAATGTGCGTGAGTTTTGGCTGAGGATGATCATATACTAAGAAGAATGTCTTCACAAAGTTTTAGGGAAATCAAGAATATATAAATAACACTTCCTTTACAAAGTGTTACTCTGAACAAAATAGGAAAATGAATATTTTTGAATTATTTTTGAACTAGACAAGGAAGGTTTTTTTACATATTTGACGAAGATATGACCCAAAGAATTTATGAGATTTTTTTGGGAATTTTGGGAATGACAAAAATATAGGTTGCTTCACAACCTAGGGCAAAAACTAACACATGGACATGACACATAGGCAAAACTGATGAGGTGGCGCCTAGTCATAGCAACCCACCACAATTTACAAGGTTATGACCATCTATATTGGTCATGATCAGCTAGAAATAAGGCAGCGGACCAGTGCTATCAGCTTTATGACCATTTCATGTAAGGAAATTACAACCTTTCTGACCAAAATGGTCGTTATAGTTTAGGGTTTGGAGCCCCCTGAACAGCTTTTGACCAATTGGTCTCAAATGGTCATAGATCTATCACCAATTCTTCCAGGGTCACTGACAGAAGGTCACTAGTTGACATATTTCTTGTAGTGACTTCAGTCGACTGAATCGACTTTTGGGTCAGTCGATTTTCAGTGGGTGGGGGGGGGGGGGCTTGCCAGAGTTAAGGAAGAACCAGCCGCAGCGGGGAGGGGGGCTCGCCGGAGAGGTACCCCACTATCTATCTTAGGGCTCAGGGTAGGGGCGGTGGTGGGGCGGTGGCGTGGGGATCGCCGGAGAAAAAGCTCGGCACGGGCGGGGGGGCTACAGGGATGGCCGGGGCGGCGACGGACCGGCGGTGGGGAGTGTTTTCGGGGCGGGCGGGGCGGCACACCACCGGCGGCGGGCGGCAGGGGCGGCTGTTTGGCCGGTGGTCGCTGGCAGCTCAGGGGGTGGAGGTTGAAGATGAACTGTAGGCCCTTGATTTCGTATCCAATGGCTGCAAAATCGACTGACCAGAGATGAAAAAGTCAGTCGACTGACGTGTAGCCTCACCTCTAGTGCGTTCAGTTTCGACAGTAAAATTCAGTTTCGACAGCAAAATTCAGTTTCGACAGTTAAGTTCAGTTTCGACAGTTAAATTCAGTTTCGACAGTTAAGTTCAGAGATGAGCGGCTGATGTATACATCTATCACTTTGTGGTCATGTATTTTACGTCATCTATTGGAGATGCTATTATAATTCCACTCCGGTTAACATTGTCTCTCTTGTCCTGCTTCAGCCTCGACGTCGTACAACTCACCGGAGCTGCTCCAACGACGAAACCCTCCATCACAGCGGAGCAGTACCTCGGGGTCCATCTCCAAACGCCTAAGATCTTCTTCACCTCCTCCAACAGCCAAGTCAGCCGGAGCATCCTCACCGGCCAACCCAATCACGCTGAGATCGACATGGCTTCACCAAAGAGGTTGTACACTTCTTGTGGTTTGACTTAATCTCACCATGCTTCTTTGCATCCTGTGATCTTCCAATTCTTGTGAACCAAACACCCAGGGCCCCATTGATTCATAGGATTGCAAAAACATAGTAATAGGAAAACGCAGGATTGGAATGGCATCTCGATTGGATCCCTATAGGATTTGAGTTTGTTTGATTGTGTCAAGGAAAAACAAAGGATTTCTTTATCGTATATGTGAATCATGCAATGCCATCTTGTTTAGCCAGGCATCATATATGTGAATTTTGCAATGCCACCCTGGTTAGCCAGTCATCTTATTATGAATTATATCATGACATCATTTTTTTATTACTGGTTAAATTTTTCAACAATTTTAGTACATTCAATTACTCTTCCTGTGCATCATCCATTCGGCACGGTCATGGAAAAATCTGGAGTGGGAACAAGGTCTTCAAAGCAAACAATGCTATCTGACAAAGCGCATGTCTTGCTGGTTACACATAGCTCCTCAGAGGAGGATTCAGAGACAAATGACCACTCCTATCCCCCCCCCGAGGTGCATGCTCTAACTTGGCAGGGTTATGTTGCTCATATCGTGCGTATGGTATCTTGCATTGCTATGTCATTTGCTTAGTTTACACATGCATTGTGTGAATGCCACCTGTTTAGTGTCTAATTACCACATATGTGAATTATGCGATGCCATCTTGTTGCAAGACATTATATATGTGAATTATGCAATGCTATCTTGTTGCAAGGCATTATATATGTGAATTATCCAATGCCATACTATTTAGCCAAGCGTCATATATGTGAATTATATCATGCCGTCCTTTTTTGTATTTCTCATTGCTTTTGTCGACAATGTTTGTATATGCAACTGCTCTTCCTATGCATCAGCCATTTGAATTGGTGATGGAGAAATATGGAGTGAAAACAAGGTCTTCAAAGCAGACAATGCTACCTGGAGAAGCAGATATCTTGCTGGTTACAGATAGCTCTTCAGAGGAGGATTCAGAGGCAGATGACCAGTCCTATTACCGCCCCTGAGGTGTATGCTCAAACTTGGCAGGGTTATATTACTCATATCATGCATATGTTGTATTGCAATGCTTAGTTTTTACATCATATACACGATATTGAATGCCATCTCCTTAGTTGACACATCATATATGGGATTGCCCTTTGCTCACTTCCTTAGTATATAAATCATATATTTGAATTATATCATGCCATGATGTTTACATAGACAGCATGTATCTGAATTATGGCATGCCAACCCATTTTCTAAAGACATAATATAGTTATATCATCTCATCTTGTTCACACTTCACATAGTCATCATATTTTGAATTATGTCATTCTATCCGTGAATTATATCATGCCATCATGTTTCCATCGATGGCATGTTTGTGATTTATGGCATGCCAACCACTTTAATAGACACATCGTATAGTTATATCATGTCATCCTGTTTACATAGTCATCATATTTTGAAGTATGTCATTCTATCCTGTTTAGTTAGGCATCATACATGTGGAATTGTGTCATGCTATCCTGTTTAATTAGCCATCATATATGTGAAATTATGTCCTGCTATTCTGTTTGGTTAGACAACATAAATGTGAATTATTTCATGCCCTGTTTTCTTCCCTACTATCCATTGCACCTGTCTATCTTACAATGTCTGTACATTCAATTACTTTTCTTGTTTATCGTCCATTTCAATTGGAGGGGGTGATGGCAGTATCTGTGGGAGTAAAAACACGGTCTTCAGAAAAGATCGTGCTACCTGTCGATGGATATAGAACCACGGTTGTACTTGCCCAAGAACCAGCCCCACCACACATAACCCAAACTCACGCAGATTGTACCCCTACCCAGTTGGATAGAGAACCAGCTACACCCCTTCTAACCCCAACCCCAGCAGATAGTAACCCAGTTCCCGTTGACACAACACTGTCTCCACCACAGAGCACCCAAACACGAGCAGTTAGAAAGGCAACTGCAGTGCCCAAAGCACGAGGACCACCACTCCGAACCCCAAGTCAACGCTTAAAGCAGAAGAAGAATTGTTCTCAGGTCAGGTTCCGTAGCTATGGTTCATACTACTTTGCTCTTGCATCACTGTATTTACTCATACCAACTAATTTCAAATTTGAAGGATGCAATTGAAACTCCAATGGCACAACATGTATGTTTTAAACCTGTTTCTTTAACATATTTGCTGTTGTAACTTGCTCTATGTTGATTTCAGTTTCAATTGAATAAACAATTATATTCTCATGCCATGCACCTTACAAGTGTTGTTATTGCTGTGTAGTTTCCCACACTTATATTCTGTCTAAGCTGCTTTGTCTTAAATAGATATGATTCGAACGGTATCTATCTTGATTTGGCAACATAAACTAGAATGATATAGACCATACAGTGACCATACTACATAGATATATGTTTGTTTCATGTTGTTATCCTGTCCACCTTACTACTGAACTAGTTTACCAAAATGAGTTTCATATACTACATTGTAAACCTATGATGTGTTTGTTTGTTTCTCTTTTAGAATGCGGATAAAATATTGGAGAAGAGTACCCCGTTATGCAATGGTACAGGAAGTAATGCAGATAAGGTTCAAGATAGTGAGACATCCATGTTGGTCTCCAAGAAAGCTGATAAAGACTATATTGAAGACACTGAGACAATCCGAAAGTCCTGTATTGATGTAGTATTCGAGTTACTGGCTACTACTGCTGGCACCAGCTCATCGCACTCGCTGCCTGAATCTGTCGTGGAGTTGACAGGATAGATGTCCTAGAGCAAGGACTTGGTTGTAGGGCCATCGCACTAGGAAGCTTAGAGGGGTTAATCGGGACAAGGGACACACGAGAGAGTTTTTATACTAGTTCGGCCCCTTATGATGAAGGTAAAAGCCTACGTCTAGTTGGGATTGGTATTGCTAAAGTTTCGATCTCCAAGGGGCTCAACTCGCCGTCTTGGTTATTGATTTTGTTGTTTCTTGCCTAAGCCGCCACCGGGTCGTCCCCTTATATACATGGGTTGACGCCTGGCGGTCTACAAAGTCCCGGCCGGCTCATAATCGTGTCTGGCTCGGTGACTTCCTTTACATGCCTTTCTTTACATATGGCGGTTTACAATAACGGGCCTTAAGCCGGCCCCAGGCCTTTGGGCCTTCTATATGTTTAATCAACTATCATCTTGAATGTATATTGGGCTTCTTATGTAACCCGCCATTAGGGTTGACCCGGCCCCTCCTGGGCGGGTCATACTGGTAGTAATATCCCCGACATTAGGCCCCAGGTTGACTTTGAACTTTGTTCTTTGTCAATCTTTAATACTTAGATGAAATCCATCTTTTGTCTGAAAAAACTCTGTAACCCGCCATGACGTCATCTTTTGTAAACACAAAAAAATTTCATGACATCATCTTCCAATGGATCTTTTATCTTTAATGCTTCCCGAGAATCCAGGCGTTCATTTAGCTGGATAATCATTATTTTGGTCCTCCCTTGATTTTCATGCCCGTCTGTTCGCATCTACCCTTATAAGTAGGTACGCGACTGGTTTTTCCATTCTCCTCTCTTCCTCATCTTCTTCCTCTCGCAACCTCCGCCGCTGCTCGAGTTCCGCCGCCGCCGCAACTCTCATTGCCGTCCTCAAGCTTGGCCGCTGCATCACCCTGAGTTCGTCCAGAGAACGCGACGACTCTTCGCGGCAGGCCTACATCTTGTAAGTTTCTTCTCTCTCACGCACCTAGATCTATTCTAGGTTTGCGAGTTTTTCAGTGTTCTTCACCTGCTCCCCACGGATCATCTTGTAGATCTTCTCTGCAACTTCTTTTGATCCAAAAAAGAAATATAACTCGCACGGTAGCTGTTTGGCCTTCATTTTTGATATCAGTAGATCCCTTTTACCTGTATAGATGCTTCTTTATAGCCGACGAACTCATCTGTACTAGGTTTTTAGGTCTAGAATATTTCCTTTTTGGAACAGCCATTTGATCCAGAATAATAATGATAGCTTTGTGAAACTTGTTTATGCCAACACTTAGCTGAATCTGCTTTCTGAGAAAATCTTAGTCATGGCGGCTCACCACTCCGACTTTCTTTTCCTTAAATGTCATTAGCCCTTAGTTAAGCCACCGTTACTTGTTTTACATCTTCAACCTTTAACTGTTAATTTTGTCGTAAACTGAACCGGCATGTTGTTTTTTTCTTTTTCAGTCCCTTGCACATCACGCCGTCAAAGACACCCACCATCTGCAATTGGGTTCCCTCAACCATAAATGAGGATCGTTTAAAGGAGTTCTTCCTCATTGGGTTCCTGCCCTCAAAAAACATCATGTCTTATCGTGCTCCTGACCCGGAAGAAGAACGGCCTCATCCAAAATACGGCGAAGTGGTCGTCTTTACTGACCACATGAACCGTGGCTTCTCACCGCCCGGTTCAATGTTTTTCAAAGAAGTTCTTCACTTTTTTAAACTCCATCCTCAGGATATTGGACCCAATTCCATATCCAATATTTGTAACTTCCAAGTGCTCTGTGAGGTATATCTTCAGCAAGAGCCGACTATGGAACTATTTAGAGAATACTTCTATCTGAACCGGCAGAACGAGTGCACCAACGGCCTTAGCTTAGAGCTTGGAGGCATCTCAATTCAGCGCCGGCAGGGTGCCGTCTTCCCTCTCAAGTTTTGCCAAGTCACCCAAAGGATTGGAACCAAACTTGGTTTTACTGTCAGGACATCTCACCCGCCAACGAGAAGCCATTGCCGGGTTACCGCCCCGATCGTCTTGACTCCAAGTTCGCACTGCCAGATAAACTTACCATTGCTGAATGCAAGAAGCTTCTTCCATCTATCAAAAGAATCAATGATTTGTTGGGGAATGGTTTAACCGGAGTCGATCTAACCCGCTGCTAGATCTCATGGCGGATTATTCCATTAAGCCGTCGTTCAAAATTGATGTATGGATATGGTGGAGACCCGAATGATTCTCTCCGTCATTCCCCGGTTCAACTAACCAAGGAGGACATTGTCTCAATGTCATACCTTCTGGTAAATGCGAAATATGAAGATTGCAGCGTTGTTGGGTTAAATCCCTTCTGTAGACTTAACCCGGTACCAGAAGTAAGGATATTCTGATCTTTTTTCCTTTGTATTTTGTCTAGCCGCATTGTTTATCATTGATCCTTCCTCTTGTCTTTTTTGGCCAACCCTGACTTTTGGAAAGAGAAATATGATCATGAAGCTTCCAAGAAGGCGAAACTCGCCGCAATGAACGGCAAGAAATCAACCCGGAAATCAAAGAAGAAAAAGAAGACCACTGCTGAAGATTTAATGAAACTTGATGACATGTCTGACTCGGAGGTAGCCCTTGATTCCCTTGGCCAATTTTTAACAATCTTATTGACACCGATCCTTGCCAGGATGACACTGGGGCCAGTCAGGCCAGGGAAGCAGAGGTAACTATCATTTACTCTGACTCAGAGCCCTTACCAAGACACAAAGTTCGACAAGTGATCCGTAAAGTGAGGTTTTCTAACCCCTTAGCTCACTTGGATCCCAACTTTCATTTGAAAAAACGGCAACATGAAAACCGCCGTGAAGTTGGATTTGAAGATGAACCGGCCGTCGTTCTTCAACAGACACCTCAGAAACGCCCGAACGAGGTTTACTTATTGCTGTTTTTAACCTATTCTAATGAATCTTGCTCCTTGTATTTCTTTTAACTCTTTTCTTTTATCCTTTCAGGAGGTGTCTCATTCCTCAGGCAACTCATCACAAACACAATTCCCAGCTTTCAAAATTGCTCCCGGATAATCAGAAATCCTTCTTTCTTCCGGGTTGCTCAATTGTATCTTTACGCTGACAATTCTGCAATATTTTTCCTTAGCGGCCAGGCTAAATCCAAGAAGGCGAAGGCGGCAAAACCAGCGGAAGACCTGCCAGTGCTGACATCTGATCCGGCTAGGCCTCCTTCTCCATTGGCTAATGCCCTAGAACACCCGCCTATTGACAATGAGGCAAACCCTCCTGAGCCGATTTTTGATGAAGCCACAGTGAATCCCTCTACAGCTGGTCCGTCAAGCTCAACCAACCCGCCGTATCCAATTGCCCAAGATGTTCAAGTTACTGGGAGCCGCTTTGTTGAGCCGGGGAACCCAACCGTGTTGGCTCGCTGTACAGCAAAGCAAGAGGCATTGGATAGGTAGAAAGGTCGCTTTGAGGTTGCCAATTACGACCTTCTCAATGCCAGTGATATTTTATCTAGCTATCTCAGTCATGTACACTCCAGTCGCGAATCTAAGATTAAGATGGTCAAGTAGCTTCAGTTGAAGTATGAGGTACGTTTCTCCGGTTTACTTGTATTCCTTCAGCCCCCAAGTCTTCAGATTATGAGAGAACCGGAATAATATGTAGACTTTGAAAATATAGGCCAAGACTTTTACTTCTGAATCTTTGCTTGATTTTAATAAAACAAGGCTTCACTTGTAGTCCCCAAGGACCGGTTCATTTTGATAACAAATGAATTGGTACTTTGTTTTAAATTTGTTTTTGAGGTTGTCTTCAAAATACTTAATACTCCGGCTTAACCTTGATAAACTTGTTGAACTGTATACATTAGCCCCCAAGTGCCAAGTGCTGTTACTTTGTAAGGGACTTGGGACTTTAAATATGTTTGTAAAGTTGTAGAAATTTGATTTGGCATACATTAGCCCCCAAGTGTCAAGTGGTTTTCTGTAAAGTAATTGAGACTTGAATCTTGAACCAATTCTTGACTCATCTGAATGTTTTACAGAACGCCTTGTCTAAATTGAACTCTCAATTGACTGACGCAAAGACCCGACTAGCAAGTCAGGAATCAGAAATCAAATCTTCCACCTCCAAACTGCAAGCAAGCCTTTCTGCAATGGAAAACTTGAAGACCAACTTTGCTGCCAAGGAGAAGACTTGGGACAATGAGAAAACACTTCTGACCCGACGAGCTGAAACAGCCGAAACAACTCTGAAAGAAATTTCGACAGAACTGAATGGGTTAAAGGGCCCGATGTCTCAGATGGTAGCTGCTATCTTTGGTAAGCTTCCTGACTTGACGTTTTGTATATTTGTTTGCCAAAACGGAGTATAATCTGCCAACTGATTCTGTAAAAATTTACGCAGGCCCTCGAAGTAAGAATCTGAGCCAAGACCCATTGATTAAACTAAAGGCAGTATACACCTTGGTTGAACAACTGTATATTGGTGCACAACGGGCTCTGGCCGCTATCTCTCCTGCAAATCAAGGACCCAAATGACTCAGCGATGTCCTGAAGAAGCTGTCCATCCTTCCTGCCATATTCCAAGAAGTAAAACGCTCCTGTGCGCGAGCCAGAGCTTTGACTGCCCTAAGCCGCTCCAAGGCTTGGGTGCCAGACCTAGACCCGGCGGACGTAGCAAGAGGTTACCCTACTGTGAAGGAGGATGGGTTACCATTTGATCAGGGTGATTTCATAGCTTGCGTATGTGAAGTCCGGCCTCAGGCGACTAGTCTTGGAGATGACACCAATGTAGACAAGTACCAGCCGGGTTTTGATAGTGAAAAATAAGAAGATGGCCACTCCTTCATACAAAGTAGCAGATCTGATCCCACCAGTGAGAGAAGATACCTTTGCCTCGGAGATTGACCATGTCGGCCTGATTGACGGTGAAGCCGAATTTGTCGCCATGAACGGCTTTGATTGGTCAAAATCCAACTTCTGGCAAACAGAAGGTGGTGAACCGGCGAGGGAGGGACGATGATCATCTTCATGGGCTTATAAAGCCTTGTAATAACTTAGTTGCTAAAAACACCGCATGTTTGCTTATGCCATCGCGCATAAAATACTTCTATGTGAATCTGCTTGCAGATGTCAATGTATGCATCTTTTAATGTTTGTCTCTGCAATGTTAGAACTCTGTTCATGTGAATACAAGGAAAAGACTGGCAAGGCAGTTTAGAACCAAACGGTCTTAAACACCTAATTTACAGCCCATATATTTACCTCAATAAAAAGCAGAGACAAATATAAATAAAGGATAAGGGTTAATACTAACTCTTGAGTTAACGCAGCAGATAAGCGCGTATAAGTAAGAACCATACCTTGTCCTTGTTGATCCGTAGATCGCCGGTTTAAATAATCCGGGTGATGAACTTGATAATTCAATATGTATGAAAAGATAATACTTCTCGAATACTCAATGATCATCGTATCTTAGTAGCTCATACCTTTGGATCCTTGAACCACCGGCTTGAATAACCCGGGCGGCTGTGTTGTCCAATAATTGAGCCGGTGAAGAAAACCAGGCTATCTTATTTGTAATATTGAAACAACAAAAGCTAAAGGGCAAGCAACAGATAATAAACATAATTTTAACTCTGTATTCAAAAGGTTTGGGGTTTCTGATTCGAATACGACCAGTAAACCGGGCCAAAGGGGTTAAGCTAAGGTTCGAATACGACCATATAGCCCCAGTGGCTTTGGCGTTGCGCCGATCAAGAGGGTATCGACAGCTATGTTCTCTTTGGTTCGAATACGACATATGTTTGAACAGGAAGCCCCCAAATGACCTTGAGAGGTTTTTAACGACCCTGATTTGAATACGATCCAAGTCGGACTTGTTGGGGATATTACTGCTGGGCATAAACTGGCCTATCTGGGCCGGGTCAACTTCATCAGTAGTTCAAGAGTGTTAAAGCCTAGGAAGAAAGATGAGGGCTTAAGGCCCATAGTCGGTTTAAGACTTGTAGTTGTAAACCGGTATTTGTATATAAACTTGTATCATAAGTTAGGGATAAGTAGAGACCAACCCGGATACGAATATCGACCGGTGTTGGGGCTTGGTGAACCGACGGGCGTCACTCATGTATATAAGGGGACGACCCGGCGGCGGTTCAAGGATAACAGATAACAACTCGAGACATAGGCAAAGCTTGTTTGCTCCCTAGTCATCAAAACCCTATCAATTCCATCACAACTAGACGTAGGCTTTTACCTTCATCGAAGGGGCCGAACTAGTATAAACTCTCTTGCGTCCCTGTGTCCGCTTTAACCCCTTCAAGCTAACCCGTCGCGATGGCTCCACGACTAAGTCCTTTCTCTAGGACATCTGCCGTGACAAACCCACGACAGTTGGCGCCCACCGTGGGGCTATCGCACGATGGTTTCAGGTTCTTGGAGGGCCGCTTTGAAGGACTTGAGGGCTACGCGGTAGGCCGGATGACTAAGAGTCGTCGCGGCAAGCTCTACATCGACGACGCAGGCTGGGGCCCCGAGGCCGGCTCAGTTGAGTACGGGTACTGGGTCCCCTTTCGTGGCATTCACGTTTTCATTGGCAAGATCGGTGAACCGGGCCCTCAGCCGGACATCTGCACCGACCTCGTCGAGACGGCTCAGCGTGCGTGATCCGCCCGGGTTAAATCAGCCATGAAGCGTGCCTTCGTGGGAGTCATCCATGGAGGAAGTTATGAGGATGGATCGGAATCTCGCGGCGAGACCGTCGTTTGTTCTGATGACGAGTCATCGACCGGAGAAACCGAATCTCTTTATCAGCTACAAGACGGTCGGATTGGGGGCTGTTCCGATGGAGACAGTATTCCGGACCCCTCTGACCTACCCAACCGGGTTGGAATATTCATGGCCGACGCACAAGCAGCGCTTCATTCTTCGACCGCTGTGGCAACAGCCTCTGGTTCAGCAGCGGCAACGGCTGCCGGGGCAGGAGGCCCTGTGCGCCCGCCGGCTCAAGTTCTATCAGAGCTATTTGATGCATTGGCTGTGCTTATGGCGGAAGCTAATCCGGCGGATCAGGACGTCCATAACGCGGAGATTGCAAAGATAAAGGAACAGATCACCCAGGCCAAGGCGGATCTGGCAGCTGAGGATACCAGGATGGCCACAGAGAGGGCTGCTTTAGACGCACAGGCCTACAGGCTCATGTTGGACTAGAGCGCGTCACAGCAAGTCATGAGGAGAAAGCACCGATCCCGTTTGCCTCCGGTTTTCGAGGTCAGAGACCTTTTCAACACTCCAGGAGCAAGAGCCGGCAATCCGCTGGAGGAAAACTGGGCGGAAGCTCCTGGGAACGGGGCACCGGTTCAGCCTCGTCATATGGACCCACCTCGTCAAAACACCGTTATACCTCAGGCTGTTTTAACACCTCCAGGTCACTACTCCAACCCGATGGACAATCTCGTTGCTGCTGCTGCACGGCTGGAGGCCATTCCAATTGAAGGTGACTCGCCGCAGGCAGTAGAGACGCGACGGGTCAAGGAGCTTCTGAGGACAGCTTTGGTCCAACAAGAAGCGTACTCGTACAGCCGCGACCGGATCCACTCGACCCCCCATCCAAGCCGGAGCTATAGCAGACATATGGATGAACTGGCAGTGTCGAGTAATGAACGATGCGGAGCACCCCGTGGCAACAACCCGGCGGGTGGTGTTGATAACGCTCAGGAAGTGGTGAACCGGGCCCGAGTGCGCAGGGAGGCCGAGTTAGCCGCACAGCACCAGGCTCGGCAGCTCACGCCGGTTCGTCCAACTATTTCGATCGAACCTGGTGTTACTTCTAGTTCTTTGGGGGTGCCTTGCCTTGTCCCCGCTTTACGCAATGTGCGCCTGCCCAAGGATTTCAAAGGCCCGCGCAAGGTACCAAATTACATGGCGGATCAACCTCCAGAGACATGGGTGGAGAGTTATGAGATGGCCATGGAGATGCTTGATGTGGATGACGTGGCGTGTGTGAAATACTTCACCATGATGCTTGAAGGAACGGCCCCTACTTGGTTAAAAAGCTTGCCGGCTAATTCTATCAGTTCATGGGCCCAATTACGAGCCCGGTTTATCAGCAATTTCAAGTATACATGTAAACTGCCTATGTCGATAGTGGACTTAGCTGCCTGCGTCCAGGAGGAAGGAGAATCAATGACTCATTGGGTGCGCTGGGTTTCACAAGTGTTGCACTCATCATACCGCATCAACACTGACACCGCAGTATTAACCCTAGAAGGCAACTGCCGATTTGGGCCCCTAAAGCTGAAGTTGGGACGGATGAAGCATCATTGCACTGACATGGGGACCCTCATGGCCGCTTTGGTGAAGTATGCTGATTCTGATAGTACCAAGGATCCCGAATCTGATGATGACAAGACAGGTAAGGGAAAGAGGAACAGCAACTCCAAAGGTCAGCAGCATCACTGGACATGCAATGGTGGTGGAGGCAAGCCTAAAGCGGATGGTAACATGGACTTTGTGGCTAATACCAACATGCAGGACAATGGCCAGCGACGCAAGGGTAAACCGAAAAATTGCAATGGGGCACCCAACCCTAACCCGGACCGCCTAAACTATCTGCTAAGTCAGCCCTGTCTGAGACATGGGACAAAGGAGGCGCCAGCAAATCACCTTTGGAAGGATTGCTTCATTATGCAGGAGTTCAAGAATTCTAATGCTTTCCGGTATGATCACGGCTCCGGCGGTGGCTCAGGATCCGGGCCGGGTTACGGTGGAGGAAATTACGGTTCAGGATTTAATGGTAATCCGGGCGGACATAATGGTCAAAATAGTCAGAACAACCAGGGTGGTTACAACCAACAGCAGCAACAGTCAGGTTAGCAGAGCAATCCAAAGCAGTTGAGTAGTGGGCAGTACCATGTCTTCACCACTAGCTTGGACAAGCGAGGCCAGAAGGTTCAGAGGCGGGCGGTCAACTCTGTTGAACCGGCCATACCCCATTATCTACGTTGGTCGGAACAGCCAATCATATGGAGCAGAGAGGATCACCCTCCCCAGGTTGATAATCCGGGTCAGTTGGCTCTGGTGGTGGCGCCTTAGGTGGGAGTTTACAAGTTCACCAAGGTGCTCATGGATGGAGGGAGCAGCATTAATATCGTGTACTATGAGACCTTCCGTCGTATGGGATTAACAGATAAAAATCTCAAACCGTCTAATACGGTGTTCCATGGTGTAGTGCCTGGCAGATCAGCATATCCTGTTGGTAAGATAGCTCTGGAAGTGGCCTTTGGGGATGAACATGATTCCAGGTCCGAGACATTGACGTTTGAAGTGGTAAAACTCCAAAGTCCATATCACGCCCTGTTTGGGCGACCGGCCTACGCCAAGTTTATGGCACGGCCCTGTTATGTGTATTTGCAGCTCAAGATGTCGGGTCACAAGGGGACAATAACGGTTCACGGAAGCCGTAAAATCGCTTTGGAGTGCGAGGAAGGAGATGCGGCCTATGCAGAGTCGGTTTGTGCCACCGAGGAGCTGAAGTATTATAAGGACAATGTTGATCCGGCGGACATGACTCCATTAAAAAAGCCAACTACGGAGCATGATCTGGCCCTGAAGTTCAAATCGGCAGCAGAAACTAAGCTTGTTGACTTTGTACCTGGCGATTCGTCCAAGCAGTTCAGCATCAGTGCAAATTTGGATCCGAAATAGGAAAGCACACTCATCGAGTTCATCCGTGAGAATCGAGACATTTTTGCATGGAAGCCCTTTGACATGCCAGGTGTACCGAGGCAACTCGCTGAGCACACCCTTAATGTGGATCCTAAATACAAACCAGTGAAACAGTTCCTCCGCCGGTTTAACGAAGAAAGACGTAAGGCAATTGGAGAAGAGGTAGCCAGGCTCTTAGCAGCTGGCTTTATTGTTGAAGTTTTTCACCCTGAGTGGCTTGCCAATCCGGTGCTGGTCCTTAAGAAAAATGGCACCTGGCGCATGTGTGTGGATTACATAGATCTTAATAAAGATTGTCCAGCAGATCCTTTTGCCCTCCCCGTATTGATCAAATTATTGATGCTATGGCGGGTTGTGAGCGTTTGAGTTTTTTGGATGCATATTCTGGCTATCAGCAGATCAAAATGGCAGTTAAGGACCAGGAGAAGACGTCATTCATAACTCCCTTTGGAGCCTTCTACTATGTGTCTATGCCCTTTGGACTCAAGAGTGCCCAGGCAACTTATCAACGTTGTGTGCAAAATTGTCTACACAAACAGATTGGCCGTAATGTACATGCTTACGTGGATGATATCGTGGTTAAATCCAAGAAGAAGGAGACTCTGATTGGTGATTTGAAGGAAACCTTTGATAACCTGAGGACATACAAGATGATGCTTAATCCGGAGAAGTGCATTTTTGGTGTACCGGCGGGCAAGTTATTGGGCTTTCTGGTGTCCAATAGGGGAATTGAGGCTAATCCGGAGAAGATCACAGCCATCACCTCCCTGGCTAAACCAAAGTGTATCAATCATGTTCAACGCCTGGCAGGCCGGATTACCGCGTTAAGCCGGTTTATCAGTCGCCTTGGTGAGAAGGCAATCCCTTTGTATCAGATGTTGAAGAAGACAGATCAGTTTGTCTGTAGTTCTGCTGCTGATGAAGCATTTGAGGACTTAAAGCGGCAATTGGCCAGTCCTCCTGTGCTCGCCACTCCCATTGACAAGGAGCCGTTGCTTCTAATGCTCGGGCGGTCAGCGTGGCTATTGTGGTGGAGTGAAAGGAGGAAGATAAAGAGAATCCGGTTCAACGTCCGGTCTATTATATCAGCAAGGTACTCATTGAGTCCAAGCAAAGGTATCCTCATTGGCAGAAGCTGGTGTATGGAGTTTTTATGGCAAGCCGGAAGCTTAAACAATACTTCCAAGGGCATCCAATTACGGTGGTCAGTTCTGCTGCTTTGGGGGATATCATACAGAACCGGGAAGCAACTGGCCGGATTGCCAAGTGGGCTATAGAGCTTGGGCCGCACGATTTGAAGTATGTGCCTCGGACGGCGGTTAAGTCTCAAGCACTTGTTGATTTTATCAATGATTGGACGGAAATGCAAGCGCCTGAAGAAAAGCCGGATCACACATATTGGACCATCCATTTTGACGGATCCAGGCAATTGGAAGGCTCGGGGGCTGGAGTCGTATTAACTTCCCCACGAGGTGATAAGTTTTGTTATGTTCTCCGCTTAATGTTCCCTTGTACTAACAATGCAGCTGAGTATGAAGCCTTGCTCCATGGTCTCCGGATGGCTAAGGAGATGAATCTAAGTCGAGTTAAGTGCTTCAGTGACTCGGACCTCGTGGCTCAGCAAGTATCTGGCACTTGGGACTCCAAGGACCCACTCATGGCAGCATATCGTCGTGAGGTCGATATTGTTGCAGGTCATTTCAAAGGCTATCAGGTGGACCACGTGGACCGGCGGAAAAATGAAGCGGCGGACGCCTTAAGCCGGCTGGGCTCTTAGCGCAAACCGGTTCCGCCCAATGTTTTTCTGGATGTGCTGCACAACCCGTCGGTCAAGATCCCTGGTGAAGCGGATCTGGCTATTCCTGATCCGGAGGCTCAATTGGTGGCAGCTCTTCATGTTATTCCGGATTGGACGCTTCCTTACATGGCGTACAAGAACCGGGGCGAGTTACCATAGGATGAGACTCTGGCCCGACAGATAATCCGGCGATCCAAGTCCATGACTATTATCAATGGCGAGTTGCATCATTGCAGTGTATCAGGAGCATTTCAACGCTGTGTGCCTCCTGAAGAAGGCCGTGAAATTTTGTGTGAGATCCACAAAGAAGATTGTGGTCACCATGCCGGTTCAAAATCTCTAGTGGCTAAAGCGTTTCGCCATGGCTTCTATTGGTTAACTGCTCATGCTGATGCGGAGGATCTGGTCAGACGATGCGATGGTTGCCAAAAGTTTTCAAGACGTGCTCATGTACCGGCTCAAGAATTGAGAATGATTCCAATTACTTGGCCATTTGCGACTTGGGGGCTGGATATGGTTGGGCCTTTCAAAAGGTCCAAAGATAAGAAGACCCACCTCCTAGTGGCGGTTGACAAGTTTACAAAGTGGGTGGAGGCAGAACCTGTTAGCAAGTGTGATGCGGCGACGGCGGTTTAGTTCATTAAAAAAGAGATTTTCCGGTTTGGCTTTCCACACAGTATCATCACAGATAATGGTAGCAATTTGTCCAAAGGTGTCATGAAGGAGTTCTGCGAACGGGAGAACATCCGGCTCGACGTTTCATTAGTGGCACACCCACAGTCCAATGGTCAGGCAGAAAGAGCTAATCAAGAGATCTTGAGAGGAATCAAGCCCCGGCTCATGGTTCCTTTGCAGAGAACGCCGGGTTGTTGGATAGAAGAATTACCATCTGTGTTATGGAGCATCAATACAACACCCAACAGATCAGCAGGATACACACCATTCTTCATGGTTTATGGAGTGGAGGCGGTTCTCCCCAGTGATATCCGTCACGATTCACCTCGTGTGATGGCTTATATTGAAGCGGACAACGAGACAGCATGACAAGATGCTTTGGACCGGTTGGATGAAGAGCGTGACATAGCAGCCGCCCGGTCGGCGATTTACCAACAAGATCTTCGTCATTATCACAGTCGCCGAGTCAGAACCAGAACCTTTCAGGAAGGAGATTTGGTGCTTCGGCTCATCCAAGATCAGACTGATATGCATAAGCTATCCCCACCTTGGGAGGGGCCTTTCGTGGTCAGCAAGAATCTGCACAACGGGTCATACTATCTGATCGATATTCGAGAGCATAAGAACTCACGTACATCAGAGGAGGAGACCAACAGGCCGTGGAAAATAGCTCATCTTCGGCCTTACTATACCTGAGCCATTGGCTCTACTTATGTACATATTACGATGATGTATATATTATGATTAAATATAATAAACCGGAACCTCAGCTAAAGCGGGGTATCTGTTCTTTTACATCATGTGTGGTTAAACGGAGTTGTTCTAAAGCGGCCTCCAGTTTACCCCTTGAGTTAGCTTTTAAAAAAAGCATCATGTTATATCACTTGGGGGTTTGGTCGTGTCCGAACCAATACCATACCTCTTGATAGGCGAGAGCCACCAGATCACTTGGGGACTTGGTCACGTCTGAACCAGTCATGCCTCTTCATCGGCCTAAGGCCACAGAATCACTTGGGGGCTTGGTCGAACCCAAACCATTGCCATGCCACTTGATTGGCATAAATGCCACGGTTTCATTTGAGGACCTGGCTGACTAGAACCATAGTTACACCTAACGGGAGCTTGGTCGTGTTCGGCCATGGTAACGCCATCTGATCAGCTCAAATGAACCTTTTTTGCAAACGGTTTTGTCATTGCATTTGCTTCACACTTTTCTTTGAAAGATATTTCTTTCTTTTTTATTGCGTTTTTTTTAAACTGACAAAGTTTTCAACCGGTTCATACTGTCAATTGACGGAACATGGTTCATTTCAATCCAGAGACTATTTGCCCGGTTTGATCTTTTTTTGTTAACATCCTATTATGGAGTAACACGGTGTTTATTATAACCCGATACGGTTTACATGATAAACCGGCGTCATATATATGGGAGCTGCTATCTCCTCCAACGGTGTGGGTTTACAAAACTCCGCTTCAAGATTGGCCGAGCCAACTTCATGCTCAACGATGGCAGGTATTATGTATCTCAAAAATTTGGTCATTTACTTAAAAAAATTCGGATGTTTTGATTTCATGTATGCAGACATCATATTCTGCCTGACGATACAACTGCGGTGGCACTTGAAGAATTTTTTATTGCAGAAAGTACTTTGGAAAGTTCATCACCAAAGGAAGAGCAAATTATGCACGAAGGCATATCAACATCAAAAGTATCAGCTAGCCTATTACAAGGCAACACGGTGACCACAATAAGATCATTGTTTTTTGCAAAGGAGAAGCAGTTTTAAACCGGCTTCTGGTTCAAGCTTGGTCACCAGCCTGGCCTGATGGTTGTGGGCCATCCTGCGCCACTTCAGCTTCAGTTTCTCTACCCAGCGGCTGGAAATCAATAGTTGTCCAGTCGATTCCCATTAATGCTTGCAAAATAGCTTCATCATGGATCAGCAATAACGGGTCAATATCGGGAGCGTAAGTATGCTTACGGATTGGAGGGATAAGATTTTCCGATTCATGGATTGGTGTAGCTATTCGTTTGTTCTGATTGTCATATTGGGCTTGATAATGAGACAAGTCTGCTTCTTCAGCCAATTGACAAGCTAGCGGACGCACCTCCCGGTTTATTGCTCGCAGGTCCGCTTCACCAAACTCTGACCCGTCCTCCTTAAAGCTGGGATAGCCCTGAGCCACTTCAATAGGATCAAAATCCGGCACCCAGGATTTTTCCCGAATTAAGGCATTGATCGCACCGGTTCGAGCAGCAGATTTCTTCAGCTCTTCAACCCGGGCAAGAAGCACCGACAGTTTCATCAAAGTGCCCTAAATCAAAGTGGGCGCCGGTTTGTTGTGGGAGGCGGTACAGATGATCCGCTGGGCACCAGTGTACAGTTGTTCAACCAACGTATAGGCAGCTTTCAATTTCTTCCGCACATCTGACCCCAAGTGACCAATACGTGTCCCTGAAATATCATAAAGGGTTAATAAACCGGCAGCTCTGTAAGAAGGCAGAGTCAATTCAGAAGTCAAACTGGCTTACCAAAGATAGCAGTGGTCATGGCATGCATGTGTCGCTTTATGCTGGTCAGTTCATCCGCCACCGGTTTTAGTGCAGCCTCGGCATCCTCTGCTCGTTTGATTAAAGTGGCCTTTTCAGTGGCCCAATCTGCCCGCTTCTTCTTGAAGTTCTCCTTAAGCTGTTCCATGGCACTTAACGCGCTGGCTAATTCCTCTTTTGCTTTGGAGGTTTCAGCTTGTTTGGTTTTCAGGTTTTCTTGGAGATCGGCGACTTGGCTTTCTTTCGTCTTCAGCTCAGCCTGCATGCAGACAGTCATATGCTTCAACAAAAGGTACAAGGATTGAAGTACCAACCACATAACAAGTTATGCACTTGGCACTTGGGGGCTAATGCATATTCGATCTTCACCTTTCAATTGCTTACAAAGTCCCAAGATCAATACAAGTATTCAACTTGGCACTTGGGGGCTAATGGCTATTTGCTCGTATATATATTTTGATGCGGCAATCTCAATTACTTAAAGTACCAGTTTAACTACGCTAAGTTGAACCGGCCCTTGGGGGCTACATCAGCGAAGTTCAAAGCATTAAGATTTTTATTAGTAAGTCCCGGTTTAAAAGAAGATTACAAACCGGCCCTTGGGGGCTAGGAGAGTCAGCAAGAATTGAAGCATACAAGCAGGAAAGAGCATATGAAAGTTACCTCATATTTATCCTTCATCATATTAACCAGACCGGCTTCATAGTCACGACTGGTATACAGCCGGTTCAGGTAGCCAGAATAGATATCTTGGGCGTTCAGAGTAGCGTAAGTCGCCAGATCAGCATTCCACCTTCCTTTACCAAAGGCAGCAAATTCTTCCTTGGCAGAATGTTTGGACAAAGCAACAGGATTGCTTGGCTTGGTATGACTAGTGCCAGTAATGACAACCTCATCGTCCTGGGTATCGCCGGTTTGCACTGGGGATGTTGGCTTGCCAGTAGGCTTTGCTGAACCGGTGGATTTCTCAATCCGTATGGAGCTTGTGGGCTGATTGACAGGACCTGAGGCATCAGTAGATATCTCTTCAGCAATAAGATCGTCCTCTTGCTGCGGTGGATCATTGGGTATATCCTCAGGAATAGCCGCTTCAAGATCTGGTGTCTTGCCCGGTTCAAGGACAGCACCTTCTTCGGCCGCTTTGTCAGGGCGAGCCTTCTTGCTTGGCCTAGGTTTGGCCCTGAAAGGAATAACAAAATCAAATACAGCATATGTTCTAAGGCGATGTGCTGCAAGTATTATGATAAGTATAGCTTACCCAAGCACCGTTTTGAGCGGTGGCAGCTGAGTAGCTGATGACTCGCCGGAAGATGAGTGGGAAGTAACCTGGTAATTGGAGTTAGATGGATTAAGAGGTTGACGAAAGCAGCCCGCTTTAGGACAAGCACTGACAAGCAAATTAGAGACCTCTGAACGGCGTTTCCGAACCGTACTGTTTGGTAAATCGGCGGAGGTAACTACCTGGCCGCTGTGCCGGGTTGTGCGACGAGCTTCGTGCTGTTGGGTCTTCATAAGAAATTTGGAACCCAAATAAGCAAGAGGATGAGAAAATTTAACTTTCCGGTTTTCCTGACGGATTTTTAGTGAAGGCAAAGGTTCTGAATCGGAGGAGAGAATAATTACCTCTGCAGCATCAGTGTGGCTGGCTTCGGCATCATCCTGACAAATATCATCATCAATAAGACACATGAAAAATAAGCCAAGTGAGTCAAGCTCTACCTCAAGGTCCAGATTATCCACATCGTCATCGGGGGCCGGATTAGAGGATGCAGTGGTTCTTTTCCTGTGGGCAGTCTTCTTCATAGCTTTAGTCTTTTGCCGGGTTGCTCTTTCCGGTTTGTCTGGTTTTTCTGGTTTCTCCTGCGGCAGTTTTTTGCTCCAAAACGGATCATTGCCCTGATTACACAGACACTGATATTAAACAATGATCAGATATATCAATAGTAGATTCAACAAAAAGAAAAGTCAGGTCTTACAGCTGGCGGTTTGTTGGTGGCACAGAAGGGAAGCAGGCCGTTTTTAGCACAGATGTGCTCCGGTTCATTCAACATCTTGTTCACAGCCTCTGTGATTTCTTCATTGGTGAGCTGGATTTTGGAATGTCGCAGTGGGTCATCAACACTGCCAGTATACTCGCACATCAAGCCGGAGCGCGGACTAAGGGGCAGTATGCTCCATGATATCCAACAGCGAGCGAGATCAACCCCTGTTAAACCGTTGGCCATAAAGGCTCTAAGCTTCGACAGTTGAGGAGCATATTTGCTTCTCTCCTGGGCGGTCAATCTTTGCGGAAAGGGGTGTTTATTGCTGAGCCGCTCCGGACGAAAGCCAGGCAAGGGATTTTCACCAGCAGGGGAGGTGTCTTTGCAATAGAACCATGTCTGATTCCACTCTTTGGGGTGGCTGTGTAGTTTGGCATGAGGGTATGTGACCTCCTTCCTTTTCTGGATCTCCACGCCACCCAACTCCGTATTGGAGCCGTCAGTAAACTCAGTACGGCGGTTTAGATGGAAAAGGTCTCTGAACAATTCCACTGTGGGCTCCTCTTGAAAGAACGCCTCACAGAGCACTTGGAAGTGACACATATTTGTAACAGAGTTGGGGCCACTGTCTTGTGGATGGAGTTGGAAATCGGCTAAAACATCCTGGTAAAATTTAGAGCCGGGCGGTTTAAAGCCCCGGGCTAAGTGATCTACGAAAACAACGACCTCTCCTTCTTGAGGTGTAGGAGGGCATTCTTTGCCAGGAGCCCTCCAATGGATGGTATCTTTGTTGCCTAAAGCGCCGATCAGGACTAAATCGTCCAGCTGAGCCTCTGTGACGCGAGAAGGAACCCAATTGCACTCATATACTTGCTTGGCCATGATGAAATCTACAAGGTAGAAGATCCCGGTTCAAAAATGCATTGATCAAGGTGCATTGGTATGGGCAATGTTAAACCGGAGACAGATCTATCTGAACCGGAGTTTTATGAAGCAACAATATCTGGCGGTTCAACAAGGGGACTAATGGTATTTACCGGTTCGGAAAAAAATTCTACAAGGTTAAACCGCCTGATCTAAGCATTGAAACAGCTGAGATTACGGATGGATAAGTATGCAGAAACAGATTTCACAAGATTTCTCTACAGCGTTGGATCTGAAGCAAGCTCAGAAAAGAAATAAATATTTAGAGGTTCAAAAGGAGCAGTACCGAATCAATGAGAAAAACGTACATATAGATCTATGGTTTTGAGATGCGTAAATGAAGGCGAAGGTTAAACAACTACCATTGCACAGAATAAAGATTTGCGGATTCATCTAAGGATATATCATATGAGCAAGAGGCAGACGATGAACACTGAAGAACTGGGAAACCCTAGAGCAGATCTGCGGGGGAAAGGATAGAAGATTTACCAGAGCTGAGGAAGACGCGGAAGGTTGCCGCGATGTTCTGGTGCGCCCAGGTTGATGCAGCGGCCAAGGTTGAGGCAGAGGTCGACGGTGGCGGCGGAGCTCTAAAGCTGGGCGACGCAAGGAAGACGAAGCAGAAGTGGCCGAAGGGAAAGAGAAAGGAAATGACCCTTCGGTCCTATTTATAAAGAAAGGGATGTGTCAGGCGCGACAATCAAGGGGCCATGAAACGGAGCGGTCGCCTCGATTTCCGCAGATCCATTAAACAAAGAAGCATAATGGATAAGATTCGTTATGACAGGTCATGTCACTCCGGTTTACAGCAATCAGAGAAGATGACATCATGGCGGTTTACCAATGTATGAGAAGATGTTGAAGATGAAGTTTTTGTTAAAGGATTGACATGAACCCGTTCAAATCAATCTGGGGCCTAATGTTGGGGATATTACTACTGGGCGTAAACCGGCCTATCTAGGCCAGGTCAACTTCATCAGTAGTTCAAGAGTGTTAAAGCCCAGGAAGACAGATGAGGGCTTAAGGCCCGTAGTCGGTTTAAGACTTGTAGCTGTAAACCGGTATTTGTATATAAACTTGTATCGTAAGTTAGGGATAAGTATAGACCAACCCGGATACGCATATCGACCGGTGTTGGGGCTTGGTGAACCGACGGGCGTCACCCGTGTATATAAGGGGACGACCCGACGGCGTTTCAAGGATAACAGATAACAACTCGAGACATAGGCGAAGCTTTTTTGCTCCCTAGTCATCGAAACCCCATCAATTCCATCACAACTAGACGTAGGCTTTTACCTTCATCGAAGGGGCCAAACTAGTATAAACTCTCTTGCGTCCCTGTGTCCGCTTTAACCCCTTCAAGCTAACCCGTCGCGATGGCTCCATGACTAAGTCCTTTATCTAGGACATCTGCCGTGACAAACCCACGACATGACTCAAAAGGGGTTAAGCTATGATTCGGATACGATCAAGAAGCCCCCAAGTGAGTTTGGCCTTGAGCCGATCAAGATGGTTACGACAGCTATGTTCTCTTTGGTTCGAATACGACCTATGTTTAAACAGGAAGCCCCCAAGTGACCATGAGATTTGCAGTTAGATTCGAATACGATCATTAGCTGGACCAAAAAGATTAGACTTGATTTAAATATGATCAGCTCCTTAATAGTCATTTGTAAATAAGAAATAAAAAAGATGCATAGTATTTGAAAAGAAAAGAGACCGATGGTCTTACTTTATTGCTTATCATAACATATACAACGTGAACGTATGTACACGATGAGAGCCGGTGGCTCAGGTGTAGTATGGCCGAAGTTGAGTGATGTTCCACGGTCGGCGGGTCTCTTCCTCCGACTTACGTGAGTCTTTGTGCTCTTGAACGTCAATGAGGTAATATGACCCGTTGTTTAAGTTCTTACTGACCACAAAGGGTCCTTCCCAAGGTGGGGATAACTTGTGTGCATCTGACAGATCCTGGACGAGCCGGAGCACCAGGTCGCATTCTTGAAAAGTCCTGGACTTAACCCGGCGGCTGTGATAACGATGCAGGTCCTGTTGATAAATTGCCGACCGGGCCGCTGCTAAGTCTCTTTCTTCATCCAACAAGTCAAGCACATCCTGTCTGGCTTTTTCATTGTTAGCTTCAACATAAGCCGCCACACGGGGCGAGTCATGATGGATGTCACTAGGCAACACTGCTTCTGCTCCATAAACCATGTAGAAAGGTGTGTAACCCGTAGACCTGTTGGGCGTAGTATTGATACTCCATAACACTGAGGGTAACTCCTCTACCCAACAACCCGGCGTTCGCTGTAAAGGAACCATAAGCCGGGGTTTTAGCCCTTTTAGAATTTCCTGATTGGTTCTCTCAGCTTGACCATTGGATTGCGGATGAGCTACAGAGGAAACATCAAGCCGGATGTGCTCGCATTGACAGAACTCCTCCATAGCCCCTTGCGACAGATTGGTGCCATTATCAGTGATAATACTGTGTGGAAAACCAAAGCGGAAAATCACCTTTTTCATGAATTGAACCGCCGTGGCCGCGTCACACTTACTTACAGGCTCCGCCTCAACCCACTTGGTGAACTTATCAACTGCCACTAGGAGATGTGTTTTTTTATCCTTAGACCTTTTGAAAGGTCCCACCATGTCAAGCCCCCAGACCGCAAACGGCCAAGTGATTGGAATCATCCGGAGTTCTTGAGCCGGCACATGTGCTCATCATGCAAATTTATGACATCCATCACATCTACTGACCAGATCTTCTGCATCAGCGTGAGCCGTCAACCAGTAAAAACCGTGACGAAATACCTTGGCCACTAAAGATTTTGACCCGGCGTGATGACCACAATCGCCTTCATGGATCTCACGAAGGATTTCTTGACCTTCTTCGGGAGAAACACACCGTTGAAAGGTTCCGGAAACACTGCGATGAAATAACTCTCCATCTGAAATCGTCATGGACTTAGACCGCGGGGTTATCTGTCGAACCAGGGTCTCATCCGCTGGCAACTCTCCCCGAGTCATGTAAGCCAAGAACGGCACCATCCAATCTGGGATGACATGAAGAGCCGCTACCAACTGCGCCTCAGGGTCAGGAACAGCTAAATCTTCTTCAGTGGGCATCTTGACAGAGGGGTTATGCAAAAAATCCAAAAAGGTGTTAGGTGGCACCGGCTTACGCTGAGACCCCAGCCGGCTTAAAGCATCAGTTGCTTCATTCTTTCGAAGGTCAATGTGTTCCACCTGATAACCTTTAAAATATCCTGCAACAGCATCAACTTCTCGGCGATAAGCCGCCATGACAGGGTCCTTGAAACCCCACTTGCCAGATACCTGTTGAGCCACTAGATCCGAGTCATCAAGACATCTAACCCGGCTCAAGCTCATTTCTTTTGCCACTCGAAGACCATGGAGCAAGGCTTCATACTCTGCTGTGTTGTTAGTGCAAGGAAACATCAACCGTAACACATAACAAAATTTATCACCTCTTGGGGAAGTTAACACGACTCCAGCCCCTGAGCCTTCCAATTTCCTGGACCCATCAAAATGAATAGTCCAATACGTGTTTTCTGGCTTTTCTTCTGGCATCTGCATCTCTGTCCAGTCATTGATGAAGTCAACCAGGGTTTGAGACATAATTGCAGTATATGGAACATACTTCAACCCATGAGACCCAAGCTCAATTGCCCACTTGGCGATTCGTCCCGTGGCTTCTCTGTTTTGAATAATGTCTCCCAAAGGAGCAGAGCTAACCACAATGATTGGATGTCCCTAAAAGTAATGCTTAAGCTTCCGGCTCGCCATGAAAACCCCATAAACAAGCTTCTGCCAATGTGGATATTGTTGTTTAGACTCAATTAGCACTTCACTGACATAATAAACCGGCCGCTGAACCGGATGCTCTTTGCCAGCCTCCTTGCGCTCTACCATAATAGCCACATTAACAGCCAGTGAGTTGGCAGCCACGTATAACAATAGCGGCTCCTTCTCAATTGGAGCAGCCAGGACCGGCGGCTTAGCCAGCTGTGCCTTCAGATCTTCAAAAGCAGAGTTTGCAGCATCGCTCCAAACAAACACGTCCATTTTCTTCATCAACTGATACAGAGGCATAGCCTTTTCACCTAACCGGCTTATGAACCGGCTCAAAGCAGCCACACGACCCGCCAGCCGCTGAACATCATTTACGCATGTTAGTTTGGCTAGGGATGTAATTGCCTTGATTTTCTCCGGGTTAGCTTCAATACCTCGGTTAGACACCAAAAAAACCCAAGAGCTTGCCGGCTGGCACTCAAAAAACACACTTGGCCGGGTTAAGCATCATTTTGTAAACCCGGAGATTATCAAAAGTCTCCTTCAGGTCCATGACCAAGGTTTCCTCTTCCCTGGATTTCACCACTATATCATCCACATAAGCATGAACATTACGCCCAATTTGATTGTGAAGACAATTCTGCACACACTGCTGGTAAGTCGCCTGGGCACTCTTAAGCCCAAAAGGCATAGACACGTAGCAGAAAGCTCCAAAAGGAGTTATAAAAGCTGGCTTCTCCTGATCCTTGACTGCCATCTTAATCTGATGATAACCGGAATAAGCATCCAAGAAACTCAACCGTGCGCAATCCACCGTAGCATCAATGATCTGATCAATACGGGGGAGAGCAAAAGGATCGGTCGGACAAGCCTTGTTCAGATCTGTGTAATCCACACACATAGGCCAGGTGCCATTCTTTTTGAGTACAAGCACCAGGTTAGCTAACCATTTGGGGTGAAAGACCTCCACAATGAACCCGGCTGCCAAGAGCCAGGCCACCTCTTCCCCAATGTCCTTGCGTCTTTCTTCATTGAACCGTCGGAGAAACTATCTGACAGGTTTCAATTTTGGATCGATATTAAGAGTGTGCTTAGCGAGTTCCCTCGGGACACCCGGCATGTCTGAAGGCTTCCATGCAAAGATATCCCGGTTCTCATGGATGAACTCGATGATTGCGCTTTCCTATTTTGGATTCAAGTTTGCGCTGATGATGAACTGTTTGGATGAGTCGCCAGGTACAAAGTCAACCATCTTAGTGTCATCATCTAATTTCAATTTCAACTCCGGCTCATGCTCTATTGTTGGTTTCTTTAATGACGTCATGTTTGCTGGGTCAACATGATCCTTGTAAAATTTTAACTCCTCTGTTGCACAAACAGATTTAGCATAGGCAGCATCACCTTCTTCACATTCCAAGGCTATCTTCTGGCTCCCATGTACTGTAATGGTGCCTTTATGACCCGGCATCTTGGGCTGCAAATATACGTAACACGGCCGAGCCATGAACTTGGCATAAGCCGGCCGCCCAAACAGAGCATGATATGGGCTTTTGATCTTAACCACCTCAAAGGTTAATTTTTCCGCTCTGGAGTCATACTCATCCCCAAAGGCTACTTCCAGCTCAATCTTACCAACTGGGTATGCCGATTTACCAGGTACCACACCGTGAAAAACAGTGTTGGATTGTTTAAGATTTTTATCCGTCAATCCCATCCGGCGGAACGTCTCATAGTAGAGGATGTTGATGCTGCTGCATCCATCCATGAGTACCTTAGTAAACTTGTATCCACCAACCTGAGGTGCCACCACCAAAGCCAAGTGACCCGGATTATCAACCAGGGGTGGGTGATCCTCTCTGCTCCACACAATAGGCTGCTCTGACCATCGCAGATAGCGTGGAATTGTCGGCTCAACGGCATTGACGGCCCTCTTGTGAAGTTTCTGGTCCCTCTTACATAAACTGGTAGTGAATACATGATACTGTCCACTACTCAACTGCTTCGGGTTGCTCTGTTAACCGGATTGCTGCTGCTGATTCCCTTGGCCTGGTTGTTGATTATATCCTCCTTGGTGACCAGGATGACCTTGGCCGTGAAAACCTCCTCCACTTGAACCGGCGCCCGGGCCATGAAAACCGCCGCCACCTAGGCCATGACCCCCATCAAACATATTTGAATTTTTAAACGCCTTCATGATCGTGCAGTCCTTCCACAGGTGGGTGGCCACCTTCTCACGGGTGTCGTGTTTCGGACAAGGTTCATTCAACAATTGCTCAAGGGTAGGGCCTGACCCGCCCGATCGAGGGGGTTGTCTGCCCTTGCGCCGCTGATTACCACCCTGCACATTAGTATTAGCAACAAACTCATCAGCCTTATGTTTATTACCTCCCTGATTCGCCGGGTTATGCTGGTGACCCTTGCCGTTGCCGTTCTTCTTTCCCTTTGTTGCCTTTTCTTCGTCAGACACCGGGTCCTTGGTGGTGTCAGAATCAGCATACTTGACAAGAGCCGCCATCAATGTTCCCATGTCATTACAGTCACGTTTAAGCCGCCCTAGCTTCTGCTTCAAAGTTTCAAAACGGCAATCTTTCTCCAACATCAAAACTGCTGAGCCGCCATCCATCTTATCACATGAATGTATTATCTCCTTGACCCGGCGCACCCAATGGGTTGTAGATTCACCCTCCTCTTGCTTGCGATTGGTCAGATCCACAACGACATTGGCTGCTTACATGTGTCCTTAAAGTTCTG
Source organism: Triticum urartu (assembly GCF_003073215.2). Lineage (NCBI taxonomy): Eukaryota > Viridiplantae > Streptophyta > Magnoliopsida > Poales > Poaceae > Triticum > Triticum urartu. Next base: position 142,320,851 of record NC_053027.1, on the reverse strand, counting down.
GATGAACCGCGCTTTCAACTCTGCCCATGAGCCGATAGAATTGGGTGGAAATCCCTTTAACCAGGTCCAAGCTGTTCCATCCAACATCATGGTGAAATACTTGGCCATGGCAGCGTCACTGACCTCCAATAGTTCCATAGCCATCTCATAACTCTCAATCCAAGCCCCCCGCTGTAGGTCGGCAGTGTAATTGGGCACTTTACGAGGCCCCTTGAAGTCCTTTGGCAACCGCTCATTGCGTATAGCCGGCACCAAGCAAGGTACGCCTCCGGTTCTTGTGGCCACTCCTGCCTCAACCGAGGTTGCTGGTTAAGCTGGAAGGGTTTGATGAGCCGCCTGCTCCGCTACAAATTGAGCCGCTCGTTCCGCCTCTTGACGAATCCTCTCCTGATCCGCCAAGTTAAGGGCTCCAGCCCGCACCGGCTCACGCCTATATGGTCGGTTGTGGTGTTGGGCATTACTTGACATCTCTGCGGACTCCATGTGCCTACTGTAACTCGGGCTCTGGCTTGGGCGAGGATTTGAATGAATCCTGTCTCGACTGTAGGAGTATGCATCCTGCTGGGCCAGAGCTGTCTGAAGTAGTTCTCTCACCCTCCGGGTTTCAATTGCTGCTGGCGAGTCGCCTTCCATTGGGAGAGCCGCCAAACGAGCCGACGCTGCAATGAGGTTTTCTAAAGGGTTGGAGAAGTGACCCGGAGGTGTTGATACATAACAAGGAGGAGCTGTATTTATACAAAGTGGCTCCATGGCGCGTGGCTGAACTGGTGCACCAGGTGTCGTGACCCGGTTTGCCTCCGGCGGGTTGCTCCCCCCAGCCCCGGGTGTATGGAACAGGTTCCTCGGGTCCAGCGTTAAAGGTAGACACGACTGAGTTTTCTGATGCCTCCTCCTCATGACCTCGTTTGATGCGTTAAGATCCACCGAGAGCCGGAAAGTCTCTGCTTGAAGCTGTTGAGCACGAGCATCCAAAGCCGCTCACTCTACCGCCATCTGGGTTTCCTCTACGGCCAGATTTTCCTTAGCTTGCACCATCTCCTCCCGTACGCGTGCCACCTCTGCGTCGTGCTGGGGTTTATCCGCCGGCTCTACCACAATGGTTAACAGAGTTGTCAGTTTATCCGTGAGGTCCATCAGAATCTGAGCCCGGGGGCGCGCGGCATCTCCTGACCCGGCGGTGTCCGACCCAGTACCCGCTGCTATCGTTGTGGTAGAGTTCTGTCCAGGCTGTGTCCCTGCCATGAAGACTCCGGCCCAATTCGGCGGCTCAAAGGGGTCCGAAATACTGCTGCCATCGGAATAGCCCCTGAGCATGCCGTCTTGTAACTGATACAGAGAGTCCATCTCTCCTGTTGACGATGTGGTGTCAGAACAGATAGCCGTCTCACCGCCCTCCACCGATCCTTCGGAGTATTCACCGCCGTGGATGCAGCCTACGAAGGCGTGTTTCACGACAGATTGAACACGGGTCGTCCTGGTCCGCTGAGCCCTTTCGATGAGGTTGGTGTGGACGTCCGGCTCAGGGCCCGACTCGCCGATCCGGCCGATGAAGACGTGAATTCTGCCGAAGGGGACCTGGTACCCATACTTGATTGAGCTGGCCTCGGGGCCCCAGCCTTCGTCGTCGATGTAGAGTTTGCCGCAACGACTCTTGGTCATCCGGCCCACGCGTATCCCTTGAGCCCTTCGAAGTTGCCCTTCAAGAACTCAAATCCACCGTGCGTTGGCCCCACGGTGGGCGCCAACTATCGTGGAGTTGACACGGCAGATGTCCTAGAGCAAGGACTTAGTCGTAGGGCCATCGCACTAGGAATCTTAAAGGGGTTAATCGGGACAAGGGACACACGAGAGAGTTTTTATACTACTTTGGCCCCTTACGATGAAGGTAAAAGCCTACGTCTAGTTGGGATTGGTATTGCTGAAGTTTCGATCTCCAAGGGGCTCAACTCGCCGGCTTGGTTCTCGATTTCGTTGTTTCTTGCCTAAGCTGCCACCGGGTAGTCCCCTTATATACATGGGTTGAAGCCTGGCGGCCTACAGAGTCCCGGCCGGCTCATAATCGTGTCCGGCTCGGTGACTTCCTTTACATGCCTTTCTTTACATATGGCGGTTTACAATAACGGGTCTTAAGCCGGCCCCAGGCCTTTGGGCCTTCTATATGTTTAATAAACTATCATCTTGAATGTATATTGGGCTTCTTATGTAACCCGCCATTAGGGTTGACCCGACCCCTCCTGGGCGGGTCATACTGGTAGTAATATCCCTGACAGAATCAGTCCGTCTTCTTGAGTCTCAACTTCAAGTTGAAAGACATCAATCAGATGTTATGCGATAGGAAGCTGAAGGACTGAGGAAGTCCATGCAGAATTCAGATGCATACTTTCTGGTGCAACAGCAAGTGCTAGAGGATTTAAGCGCCAAACAAGAGAAAGTTAATAATCTTGCTAAGCATCTTGCCAACATTATGGGTACCCAGGATATTGTTTCTTGAGCTCTTCTGAAGTGGTTTCAGTTCTGGACTTGTTTTGCTGCGGCGTTTATATGCTGCTTTGTTCCCTATATTTGTACTGGTGGCGAACTTTGATGCCCAGTGGATGTAATATGTGTAATAGCCATGATAGCCTAGCATAAGTTGCTTGCCTATTTATTTCCTTATTGTCTTGTTTGTTTGTTTTCTTGTAGTCAGTCCAGTTCTTTTTCCGTGGTTTGCTAGTGGCCGCAATAGCCTATTTTTTAAAACTAGGCCACACTAACCATGTGATACATATTTACTATATTTAACATGGGCCTCCTATGGGCCGTAGAAACAATGGGCATTCTAGGGCCGTAGCAACAATGGGCCTTCTACGGGGCGTAGAAACAATGGGCCTTATATGATCCGTAGATACGATGGGCCTTCTACGAGTCGTATCATCAATGGGCCTTCTACGGGCTATATGATCAGTTGGCCAAACATGGGCCAATAACAGACCACATTATGGTCGTAAATGGGCTAGAGTTGAAATCGTCCGTTCATGGGCCGACCATAACGGGCCGTCGTTAATCGACCGTATTAGATGACGCTATGAAAATGTCCCAACGTATTAATGGGCCACAAATGGGCCGACTGTAACCACGGGCTGAATTTGGCCCACAAGCAGAAAATGACAGTAACGGGCCGAAAGTAAACGAATGCTGGAAATGAGCCCAAGAATAAATGGGCCCTGAGAAGGCCGAAAGATAACATGGGCTGGAAACGGCCCAACGGTATAATGGGTCGTTAATGGGTATAAAGTGATACACTGTTCATTACGGGCTAGTTTTACCACGGGCCGTTAATGGGCCGAGGGTTACTAAGGGCCTCATATGGGCCGAAAGACGTCATGGGCCATACATGGGCCGGAAGTTAAAACGGGCTAGAATTATATTGGACGGCCCAGATGACGCTATTGGGCCTAACACGGATAGGCCGTAAATGGGCCCTAGGTTAGGGGGCTGTAAATGGGCTATATGCGAACAGGCCGTTAATAGGCTTGCCATGGGCCGGCCCGCCACCTTTTGACCAAGTCAGACGGGCCAGCCTTTTCACAAGAATGGGCCTCTGTTGGGCCATGCCATGTGTTGACGTATCATAGGCGCTTTGGGTCCAATGAGTGGATGACATCTGTCCCAACGGCGAGCCGACACGTGTTCCCTCCAGCCAATGATGATTTTACACGTGGAAAAACCCCATTGGTCGGGGCTGTTAACAGGTTATCGGATCCAAAACCGGACCTGATAAATTAACGGCGTTCCGTTACGGTGGATGCCACGTGTCGGTCACCCTTCACAAAAGCACTTCTGTGACGCGCGATTTATCATCATGGAAGTGGACACTTCCGTGATGATAATTTTGGTAATGTCATGGAACACTTCTACGACAGCACCAGTATGACTATCTTGATTCTGTCATAAATTTGTCATGGATTTACATGCATGACAGAAAACATGACCTACTGTGACAAACACGTATCATCACGGAAGTGTATTTTTTTGTAGTGTTGGTTTGTGCGGTGCAAGACATAAACTTTTTCTATAGTGCGCGATTTTACATTTTTTACTGGAATGTCAAATGGTTCTGAAAATCCTTGCTGCGTCTTTCTATACAAATTGTTTATTTTTCCTAATTGTTTCAGAATTTTTGGAGTACCAGAAGTATGGTGAATGTTCAGATTACTATAGACTGTCCTATTTAAGACAGATTCTGTTTTTTCCTAATTGTTTCAGAATTTTTGGAGTACCAAAAGTATGGTGAATGTTCAGATTACTACACACTGTCCTGTTTAAGACAGATTCCTGTTTAAGATAATTTCTGTCAGTGGATTAAGCCATGGAAAAGTTATATTACAGTAGCTAAAATGCAAAAACAAAATATGAATTGGTTTGCAACAGTACTTAGAGTAGTGATTTGCTTTATTATACTAACGGATCTTACCGTACTTTTTGTTAAGTTTTGTGTGATTGAAGTTTTCAAGTTTTGGGAGAGATCACGATGGATGAAGGAATAAGGAGTGGCAAGAGACTAAGCTTGGGTATGCCCGAGGTACCCCACGGAAATACTCAAGGACTCCCAAGCAACCAAGCTTGGGGATGCCCCGGAAGGCATCCCCTCTTTCTTCTAACAATCATCAGTAATTTTACTTGGAGCTATATTTTTATTTGTCACATGATGTGCGTAAATCTTGGAGCATCTTTTGAATTTAGTTTTCACTTTTATTTGATGCACCATGATGGTATGAGATAGTCCTTGGTTGATTTATAGAATGCTCATTGCACTTCACTTATATCTTTTGAGTATGGCTTTATAGAATGCTTCATGTTCTTCACTTTTATCTTTTGAAGTTTGGATTGCCTATTTCTCTTCACATAGAAAACCGCCATTTGTAGAATGCTATTTTGCTTCACTTATATTAGTTAGACCGTGGGAATATCTTTTTTAGAAAGGACTAAACTCTCTTGCTTCACTTATATCTATTTAGAGAGATGACAAGAACTGGTCATTCACATGGTTAGTCATAAAATCTTACATAAAACTTGTAGATCACTGAATATGATATGTTTGATTCCTTGCAATAGTTTTGCGATATAAAGATGGTGATATTACAGTCATGCTAGTGGGTAGTTGTGGATTGTAGAAATACTTGTGTTGAAGTTTGTGATTCCCGTAGCATGCACGTATGGTGAACCATTATGTAACGAATTTGGAGCATGATGTATTTATTGATTGTATTCCTTATGAGTGGCGGTCAGGGATGAGCGATGGTATTTTCCTACCAATCTATCCCCCTAGGAGCATGCGCGTCGTACTTTGTTTCGATGACTAATAGATTTTTGCAATAAGTATGTGAGTTCTTTATGGCTAATGTTGAGTCCATGGATTATACGCACCTCTCACCCTTCCATCATTGCTAGCCTCTTTGGTACCGTGCATTGCCCTTTCTCACCTTGAGAGTCGGTGCAAACTTCGCCGGTGCATCCAAACTCCGTGATATGATACACTCTATAACACATAAGCCTCCTTATATCTTCCTCAAAATAGCCACCATACCTACCTATTATGGCATTTCCATAGCCAATCCGGGACATATTGCCATGCAACTTCCATCATCATCATCTACATGACTTGAGCATTTATTGTCATATTGCTTTGCATGATCGTAAGATAGCTAGCATGATGTTTTCATGGCTTGTCCGTTTTTTGATGTCATTGCTACGCTAGATCATTGCACATCGCGGTACACCGCCGGAGGCATTCATATAGAGTCATATTTTGTTCTAGTATCGAGTTGTAATATTGCGTTGTAAGTACATAAAAGTGTGATGATCATCATTACTAGAACATTGTCCCATGTGAGGTTATCAAAATAAAAGTGGCCAAAGAATCCCCAAAAAAAGAGAGGCCAAAGAAGCCTAAAAAAGAGAAAAAAAATAAATAATAAAAAAATGAGAGAAAAGAGAGAAGGGACAATGTTACTATCCTTTTACCACACTTATGCTTTAGAGTAGCACCATGTTCTTCATATAGAGAGTCTCTTGAGTTATCACTTTCATATACTAGTGGGAATTTTCATTATAAAACTTGGCTTGTATATTCCGATGATGGGCTTCCTCAAATGCCCGAGGTCTTCATGAGCAAGCAAGTTGGATGCACACCCACTTAGTTTCCAGTTTGAGCTTTCATACACTTATAGCTCTTAGTGCATCCGTTGCATGGCAATCCCTACTCCTCACATTGACATCAATTGATGGGCATCTCCATAGCCCGTTGATTAGCCGCGTCAATGTGAGACTTTCTCCTTTTTGTCTTCTCCACACAACCTCCACCATCATATTCTATTCCACCCATAGTGCTATGTCCATGGCTCATGCTCATGTATTGCGTGAAAGTTGAAAAGGTTTGAGAACATCAAAAGTATGAAACAATTGCTTGGCTTGTCATCGTGGTTGTGCATGATTTGAATATTTTGTGTGGTGAATATGGAGCATAGCCAGACCATATGATTTTGTAGGGATAACTTTCTTTGGCCATGTTATTTTGAAAAGACATGATTTCTTTATTAGTATGCTTGAAGTATTATTATCTTAATGTCAAATGATAGACTATTGCTTTGAATCACTCGTGTCTTAATATTCATGCCATGATTAGATTTCATGATCAAGATTATGTTAGGTTGGATTCCACATCAAAAATTATATTTTTTATCATTTACCTACTCGAGGACGAGCAGGAATTAATCTTGGGGATGCTGATCCGTCTCCGTCGTATCTATAATTTTTGATTGTTCCATGACAATATTCTACAACTTTCACATAACTTTTGGAAACTTATTATACTATTTTTGGGACTAACATATTGATCCAGTGCCCAGTGCCAGTTCCTGTTTGTTGCATGTTTTTTTGTATCATGGAAAATCAATATCAAATGGAGTCCAAACGGGATAAAAACTGACAGAGATTTTTTTGGAATATATGTGATTTTTGGGAAGAAGAATCAACGCGAGACGATGCCCGAGGGGGCCACGAGGCAGGGGGCGCCCCAGGGGGTCAGGCGCGCCCGGGGCCCTCGTGGCCACCCCGTAAGGCGGTTGATGCCCTTCTTTCCCCGCAAGAAAGCTAATATCCGGATAAAAATCGTGTCCAAAATTCAGCCCATTCGGAGTTACGGATCTCCGGGAATTTAAGAAACGGTGAAAGGGCAGAATCAGGGAAGGCAGAAACAGAGAGAGACAGAGAGACAGATCCAATCTCCGAGGGGCTCTCACCCCTCTACCTCCATGGAGGCCATGGACCAGAGGGGAAACCCTTCTCCCATCTAGGGGGGAGGTCAAGGAAGAAGAAGAAGGGGGGCTCTCTCCCCCTCTCTTCCGGTGGCGCCGGAACGCCGCCAGGGCCATCATCATCACCGCAATCTACACCAACAACTTCACCGCCATCATCACCAACTCTCCCCCCTCTATGCAGCGGTGTAACCCCTCTTTTACCCGTTGTAATCTCTACTTAAACATGGTGCTCAACTCTATATATTATTTCCCAATGATGTATGGCTATCCTATGATGTTTGAGTAGATCCGTTTTGTCCTATGGGTTAATTGATGATCATGATTGGTTTGAGTTGCATGTTTTATTATTGGTGCTGTCCTATGGTGCTCTCCGTGTCGCGCAAGCATGAGGGATCCCCGCTGTAGGGTTTGTAATATGTTCATGATTTGCTTATGGTGGGTGGCGTGAGTGACGGAAGCACATACCCGAGTAAGTAGGTTGTTTGCGTATGGGAATAAAGAGGACTTGATACTTTAATGCTATGGTTGGGTTTTACCTTAATGATCTTTATTAGTTGCGGATGCCTGCTAGAATTCCAATCATAAGTGCATATGATCCAAGAAGAGAAAGTATGTTAGCTTATGCCTCTCCCTCAAATAAAATTGCAATGATGATTACCAATCTAGTTATCGATTTCCTAGGGACAAATAACTTTCTCGTGACGAAAAGCTCTCTACTAAAACTAACTTACTTGTGTCTTTATCTAAACAGCCCCTAGCTTTTCTTACATGCTCTTTATTATCTTGCAAACCTATCCTATCACACCTACAAAGTACTTCTAGTTTAATACTTGTTCTAGGTAAAGCGAATGTTAAGCGTGCGTAGAGTTGTATCGGTGGTCCATAGAACTTGAGGGAATATTTGTTCTACCTTTAGCTCCTCGTTGGGTTCGACACTCGTACTTATTGTAAGAGGCTACAATTGATCCCCTATACTTGTGGGTTATCAGATTTCACCTCACGCAAGTCCTCATGGATGGTGGTAGCATCCTGAACCTGCTCCATCAAGAATTAAGCCCACAAAGACTACCTTTAAAGGAGTCATACCAGGTGTAGAGGCCCGATGTACGGGCTCAATCACACTAGAGGTTGTCTTCGGATCTCCAGACAATTTCCAAAGCGAAGAGCTGAACTTCGATATCGTCCCATTTCGCAGCGGCTATCACGCACTGCTTGGACGAACCGCATTTGCATGCTTCAACACGGTGCCACACTATGCTTATCTTAAGCTCAAGATGCCCGACCCACACGGCGTCATAATAGTCAATGGGAACATGGAATGCTCCCCCCATACCGAGGAGCACACCGCCGGGTTAGCAGAAGAAGTACAGAGCAGCCTTTCAAGCAGAACTTTAATTCTCCGGCCGAACTCCCGGACACTGTCAAACGAGTCCGAACTACTCTGCAGCAGGACAGCCCAGCTCGTCAAGAGCTCAACTAGCAACTCGGTCTCTGTCCCCATCCCAACCAAGAAGCGGCATTTATACCGCGCGTACATGACTACGCACTCAAAATACCATGGGCATAGACGGAGGCATAACTATCTCGTGATCCATAATACGGCTCGACCACTCCTGGACACACATACTTGGTAACTTTGAAGAATCCCACGATAAGGGGACACGATCTCTGCTTTGACGAGACGTGCCAATGAGACCGCATCTCGAAGAGGCAGGCCGAAAAACGGTTCGAAATAATGACCGAGTGGTGACGTGGTGTCACATTACCAATAGTTGTCAGCGGATTTGACTCGTGAAAAATTATACTCTCTGCGGTTGTGCATGGTACTTGTGTTACAGATCCGGATACATTCTTTGCGTCCGAAGACTATTTTGGAGAAGGGAACCCGCCTTGCAATGCCGAAGACACTCTGCGCGCCAGACACATCGTCATTGAAGCCTGGTTCAGGGGCTGCTGAGGGAGTCCTGGACTAAGGGGTCCTCGGGCGTCCGGCCTGTTGGACATGGGCTGGACTGATGGACTATGAAGATACAAGACCGGAGACTCTCACCCGTGTCCGGATGGGATTCCCCTTGGCGTGGATGGCAAGCTTGGCGTTCGGATATGAAGATTCCTTTCATTGTAACTGACTTTTTGTAACCCTAGATCCCTCAAGTGTCTATATAAACTGGAGGGCTAGATCCGTAGAGGGATAGAACAATCATAATCAGATAGGCTAGACTTCTAGGGTTTTAGCCATTACGATCTCGAAGTAGATCAACTCTTGTAACCCCCATACTCATCAATATTAATCTAGCAAGACATAGGGTTTTACCTCCATCGAGAGGGCCCGAACCTGGGTAAACATTGTGTTCCCTGTCTCCTGTTACCATCAACCTCAGACGCACAGTTCGGGACCCCCTACCCAAGATCCGCCGGTTTTGACACCGACATTGGTGCTTTCATTGAGAGTTCCACTGTGCTGTCGCCAAGAGGTTCGATGGCCCGTCAATTATCCAAAACAACATTGTCCAGGGAGAAACCTTCCTCTCGAGACAGATCTTCGTGTTCGGCGGCTTCGCACTGCAGGCCAACTCGCTTGGCCATCTAGAGCAGATAGATAGCTACGCCCCTGGCCATCAGGTCAGATTTGGAAGCTTGAAATACATCGCAGACATCCGCGGAGACTTGATCTTTGACGGATTTGAGACCGCGGCAGTAGGCGCTCCTTGTCACCCCGATGAACACGGCTTAAATCTGTCATCGAACTACACCCAGGAGATAGAACCTGCAACTGCTTCGGCTCTAGATCCGGAGTAGGTCACGCCATCCGAGGACAGGAGGCTCAACCCCGCCATGGAGGCCGCAGACTCAGCGGCGTTGGAGCCGCACACAGACCCAACCTCAAGTAAGGTCTGTGTTGCCAGAACCTCGAACACGCTTCTGGCCACAGGTTCCAATGCATGTGCGTCCGCGCATGATGAGCTTGACCGTGCATCGATTGTTGAATTCAGCTCCGCGAACATCTTTTGGCACTCGCCTTTAGGTGACATGCTAAGCTCATTAAAAACACTCTCCTTAGCGGGGGACTCAAGGCCGAATTATATCCGGTTCGAACTGGAGGCTGATGACGAATTTCGTTTCCCACACCCCGCCCACTTAATAGCCACTATTGAAGACTTACCTGACATGCTCGATTACAGCTCCGACGACATCGACGGTATGGACGACGATGCCGGAGAAGAGGAGGCCCAGAAACCGCCATCTACAGGACGCTCGATGGCCACTTCCTCATATGTCGTATACATAGTGGATGCACCAAAAGAGAATAGCGGCGATGACAAGGAAGATCCAATTGAGGATAGACATCTCGAGATACAACCAAAGCACCGGCGTCAGTGGCGCCGCTCTAAGTCACGCTGTAGAAAATACAGCAACACTGGTACAGGAGAAGATAACACTCCGGACGGTGTCGAAGACAATGAAAACCCCGTTGACATGATTTCTGAACAAGATGAATGGGAGGACAGGCAAGTTAGCCCTGATGAACAGGCCACGCACGAAGACTCGGAGGACAATAATTATCTTCCACTCTCCGAGGACGAGGCGAGCCTCGGCACCGAGGATTTTATCATGCCTGAGGAACGTCTCGAGCAGGAGCGCTCCAAGCGCTATATAATAGCCACCTGAAGGAGCTTGAAAAAGAAACATCAGCAGCTTCAAGCTGATCAAGATCTGCTCAATGATAGATGGAGTGACGTCTTGGCAGCCGAGGAATACGGGCTCAAGCGCCCAGCCAAAAGCTACCCGAAGCGTAAATTGCTACCTCAGTTCGATGACGAGGCGTTGGAGCCCGTACCATCACCACGCAATGCGGCTGACCGACCAACACGTGGTCGGGATAAAGCAGCAACTCAAGCCGAACACCAGCCTGCCCTACCTCACCGTAAAGGCAGAGATAAAACAGCTTGGGGACACACATACAACCTACGGCAGGACTTGGACAGTAGAGCAGGTCAGAACAGGTCGATCTATGGATCACGGGGAGGTGCCTCGACATGCGATAATGACTATCTTGCCGGACGGAATAGTCATTCTCACGCCCGAGCCGAGAACCGCAGACGGACTCCATCCGAGCTACATCGCAATGTGGCCCGATATAGAGATGCCGCTCACCCACTTTGCTTCACCGACGAAGTAATGGACCATGAATTCCCAGAAGGGTTTAAACCCATGAATATCGAATCATACGATGGAACAATAGATCCCGTGGTATGGATTGAGGACTATCTTCTCCATATCCCCATGGCCCGTGGCGATGACCTTCACGCCATTAAATACCTACCACTAAAACTAAAAGGACCAGCTCGGCACTGGTTAAACAGCCTTCCAGAGAACTCCGTTGGCAGCTGGGAAGACATGGAAGACGCTTTTCGCGATAACTTCCAAGGCACATATGTCCGGCCACCAAACGCCGATGACTTAAGTCACATCATACAGCAGCCCGGAGAGTCAACCAGAATGCTCTGGACTAGGTTCCTAATTAAAAAGAACCAAATTGTCTATTGTCCGTACATCGAAGCCCTCACGGCCTTCAAACACAGTGTTCGGGATGAATGGCTCACTCGCCACCTGGGTCAGGAAAAACCAAATCCATGACATCCCTTACCGCTCTTATGACCCACTTTTGCGCGGGAGAAGATAGCTGGCTCACTCGTAGGAGCAATGGTGCCGGCGACCCAGGCACTTCCGAAGTCCGAGACGGCAACGGAAAGCCACGACGCAATAAATACAAGCGTCGTAATAATGATGAAATAACACAAGACACATCAGTTATCGTCGGATTTAGTGGCTCCAAGCCTGGTCAACGGAAAAAGGCATCCAAGGCAAATAGAGATGGACCATCCAACCTCGATAAGATATTGGATTGGCCATGCCAGATTCATGGCACCCCCGATAAACCAGCTACTCATACTAACAGAAGATGTTGGGTCTTCAAACAAGCCGGCAAATTAAAAGCCGAACACAAGGAGAAGGGGCCACCTAGTGACAACAATGATGAAGAGACTCGCTGGCCAAATACCGGGGCTCAGAAGCAATCCCCCCCAAAGTGCAAACTGTAAATATGGTATATGTGACACACACCCCCACAGGGGAGCACATGCGCGCACTACGGGACACATACGCCATAGAGCGGACTCCCCCAAAAAATAGTCATACCCATCCCGAAGGATCGGCAACTCTAATCATCGATCCAATTGTTGATGGGTTCCATCCCAGGAAAGTCCTTAGGGATGGCGGCAGTAGCCTTAATCTACTGTACCGAGACACCATCCACAAAATGGGCATTGATCCTTCTAAAATCAAACCCACCACAACAATCCTCAAAGGAGAAGTACCCGTTGTAGAAGTCATACAAGCAAACGAAAATACGAGGCACTCCTTCCGTACAAGGGATTGCACTACGACCATTACAGCCGAAGCACAAAGCGGCCCCGTCTAGCTGCACAATTCATCGGCCACTAAGCCGCCGGTTTCCATTAAATGGAGCCAAACTGTCTCAGAGCATGATTAGCAGTTCATCCTCCGTCGTTCGCCTCACAATCACGTGAAGTTTATACCGCGCATGCATAATTATGCACTTAAAATAACTTGGCCATCGGCGGAGGCACAATACGGGCAAGCCTACAAGCACTCCCATTTCCTCCTTTTCATTTCTAACTATTTATTTTTATCTTATTGTAGGTGACGCAAAATATCAGTCACCTCACAGACTCTTTCAGATTTCGGCTTCAAACACTTACCCCAAGGTTGTTCCTATTAAAGGAATCCTTTAACCGAGGCAAGGCGGTGCAGACGTGCGACAGGAGGTTCAAATAATTGTGTAGACCGCACTCTCTATTTTTGAGCTCATAAAGTGCCTTCTCCCTCAGCCTCCGACCATCGGCATGTCAAATAGCCTGGGACGCGGCATTATTATTTGAAAAATGGCAATTGACATATCAGTCACATCCCAATGAACATAATCCATATCCAGTATTCGCTTTTTCCTAAAAAGCTGAATTTCTCCGATTGTTTCACACTTACACCTCGGCATGGGCTGCCAGGGGCTCGATATGGGAATAAATGAATTGGTGACAAGTCCGAACAGCTTTGTAGCACACTTCGGCATCGCGAGTTTGGCCTTATATGCATCAGCTCCGAATCATATCTTTGGTCAATAGTTGGGTTGCTCGGCTCCTGTGCTTGCTACCTTACGTTCCGTTATATCATCTAGGGTAGTAAAGGGAGAACTACTGCGATTGTGTCCCGGTTTATCCGGATGAGCACCTCAGTAGAGAAAGCCGAAAACTGACTGTCATGATGCGGCGAGAGCTGGTCAACCACTCGATGACTTGTTAGAATCTTTCATGATTCCTCCCGTATTAAACGAAGGACCGTTCTTCTGGTCACTCATGTAACGCATCGTACTTGGATGACTGCGTACATACCAAGGGCTATATCGTAGACCCACCGTCAAACTCCTATGGCTAAGTGAAAGTACTAAAGCCCTATAGTTTGGTTGCCTACTTTGCTGCATTGACACCTCCTTCACGGATCAAGACGTTGGATCAAGAGTGGTCAAGTGCTTTTTCGAACACCCCTATATTTTATGCGAGGGGGCTGAAGCCAACGACTGGAAACTTTCAGATTATACAAAAACGGCCGCACAGGAGGAGCCACAACATTTAGGCATAATCTTAAAATATAATAATATTGTTTTTACAATCTCGATACATTTCACTCGAACATCATCTCTTTCGAGCACTGACCCTCTATCAAGCGGGCACCCTCTAAGACATCCTCAAAATAATACTCTGGCGTGTGATGCTCGTTGCCCTCGGGTGGACTTTTTGCTGCAACTTTGGTGGCCTTCATCTCTGCCCAGTATGTCTTCACACGGGCAAGGGCCATCCGTGCACCTTCAATGCATGTGGATCGCTTAACAGCGTCGATACGCGGCACCACATCACTTAGTTGTTGTACCAAACCAAAATAACTCTTCGGAATTGGTTCAGTTGGCCACAGCCGAACCACGATGTCCTTCATGGCAGAGCTGGATATTGTGTGGAGCTCGGCCCACTGGGCCATCTGTTCGTTAAGTAACAGTGGGCGCTTCGGCGTGCCGAGTTGTCACCAAAAAAGCTTCTCCGTTGTATGACCTTCCCGCGCTTCGTAAAACTGCGCTGCATCGGAGGCACTCTTCGCCAAGTCCAAAAAGGCGCCTGGGGAGCTCCACATTTGAATAAGAGGGGCATACTTCGAATCGCCAAACTTAGTCCGTAATAAGAAAGGCTTACCGACCGCTACCTCCCAAGCTTGCCGGATCTCTTCCCGAGCCGCTCTAGACTCATATAATGCTTCTCTTGCCTCTCGCAATGCCTTGTCAAGATCGGTCGCTTTGGCCTTGTTATCCTTCTCGAGGAATTCGCACCAGACAGTGGTTTCCTTCAGCTCGCGCGCCATCGTGGCTGTTCTATCCTCACACTGGCGCTGCGCGGCCTGTCCGGCTTCTAATGCATCAGCTGCCTTCTGGGCAGCCACAGTACTCATCCAGGCTTGCTCCTTGGCTTGGGCAAGTTCAGCCTGAAGGGTCTCAACCTTGGCGGCACCATCTGCAGATACACACATCTCAGAACATTATTCTCGCTTCATGCCTGTGTTACTATACACATTCTAACACATACCTTGCGCTTGGTCGAGTCGCCTGTTAATAAGTGTGATATCGTTATCCGACACATCAAGCTTATGCTCCAGATCTGCAACCTTCATAGTGTGTGCAGTCGTCATGGAGGTACCAGCATGTGTTTCGAATCATTAGATTATTACCGAAAGACGTCTTTTTCAATCCTCTGATTGCCTACCTTTGGGCGCCAACCAGAGTGTAAGGGGCTACTATCTATACATAGGTGCATTTTTGCGTATAAAGCAAAATAAATTTTTTAAACACTACATACCTCAAAGCCTCTTAGTAGGCTCATGAAGGCTTCATTCAATCCGCTTTTCACAGACACAATCCTCTCAACCAGCATACCCATCAAGATACGATGATCATCTGAGATTGACGAACACCATAATATGGTCATCAGTGTATCCGGCGCATCTGAATTCTTGGAAGCGGGTGTGGCAGTACGGACTCCCTTTGACGGGGTATGTTTACTCGACCCTAGAGTCGTCTCCGGCTGTAAAACGGATAGTCTGGAGCCTTTATTATTACCCATTGTAGGGTCTGCACACTTCGGACCCTGGCGGCCGAAGTTTCACCTTAGGGCGCTGGCTCTATTATCCCCCGATCGAGAGAGACCCTCCGGGACGACACCTCGACGTTGTCCGCCCTGTTGGCCGAGGAAGCTTGTGGAGGCGTTTCACTTTCCATCATCTCGGGTAAAAGGTCCCACGAGGAGGAGGACTGTTGAGGAAAACTGTGTGCCGGACTACAAAAACGCATATTCTAGATGTTACCTTTGCAAAGAGAAAAGGAACGGGGTTGTTTAAAATATCTTTGTTCACTTACAATTCGGCTGGAGGATTGTCCTTATGAAGGGATTGTGCGACAACAACACCTTCTGAGCCTGAACCGCCCACAGGAGCGTTTTGCCCCGCTTAAGAGCCCTTACCTCTCAACTCTCGGAGGCGGCCCTTTTCTTACCATTGGGAGAAGGGATGTCAGCTTCTCCTTCCCTTTTGTCTTCGGAAGAGGGAGCCCTAGTCTCCCCGGACACAGTGTGTGGTTTGCCTCGAGGATGGAAGCCGCCTTTGGCTCCCCTGCTCTTCTCATTCTCCTCCTCCACCGATGCCTGGTATGGCGCCGGGACCAACATCCACTACAAGAGATTGGACCTACTGTGACGAGCTCAAAAATGTCATGTAATAGCTAACAACGTCACAAAATACTCATGTGTGACATTTTTCAGGCATCACTAGCATCGTCACGGAATCCCCGTCACAAATGATTCCTAGTGACGCAGCGCGCAAAAAACATCACCGGATATAGGACCTTCAGTGACGAAGCTGTCGTCACTAGATTTTTGCTGGGCTAATGCACACTCGGTTTCCAAATGGGTCTAGCACAATAATTTAGCAAAATTTATATTTCTGGATCTAATTTGTGTGTGGCCCATAGTCAATTTGGAACCCAATAGTGGAGCCCACCTTTATATGGAGCAGTTGACATTTTATTTTAATTATACTTTTTTCCTCTAATATTAGTTTGGCCTGCTTCGATACAAACAAATTTTGGACTTGTGGTCTTTTTAAGGCCACCTTTCCATTGACCATTTTTCACATCACATTACAAGCGAAGTTGTCTCTAAACAGTGTACACATCACACTTACATTCCCCATCCAAAATAACAAAAAGCTACACATCCAATACAACATCTTTTTTTTAATTTTTGGAGGTCATCAATAGAGACTTTGTTGGTGTGAATGTTATGTTCCACCTTCATCAGAACCTGGAACCTTCGTTGGATACCTCTTCTCGTGACTTCTTGAAGGCAACTAGAGTTGATTTGACCCTCCTTTGTCCATATCAACTTCTTGAAAGATGACTTATGAATTATCTTGTTAGAAACAAAGAGCAACATGCAAGTTATAACTCGAGCTCTAGGTTGGAGTCATAACAAAAAAGACATGTTAGTACTTATCTAATAAGTAATATGAATAGAACTAAAGATATGTATTTGTGAGCAACATAGGTTAAAATGGTGTGAAAAAACAAAATATTTGACAAAGCCACGAAGGAAGAAACCTTCAAGCAGCCTAGAACCGTGAAGAAAGCATGAACTTTTTTGGTTGTTGTCCTTACACACATTGATTGGAAGTGTGATCAATAATTCCATCAGAAAAAATCTGTACGGGATGGTCACATGCTGAATAAAAATCTCATTTAGGCCTCGACCTTTACAGTTGCCGTATCTACTTGCTTGGACAGTAATCTGCACTAACATATAGTCAGTATCACTTCTGATTGCCACAAACGAGTGTAGTAAATTAGTTCTGCATTGGTAATTTACCCAAATCATGTTGAATCGCTCATAAAACTCCAACTGCAATTCAACAACAATTCATGTGCAAATCTATTCACACTCCCTCAAACAGAGTTGCCACGAGCTCAGAACAGGTACTGGGGGAGGATCATCATAATGAAAATATTGTACTGGTGTCAACTATTTAATTACTAATTCATTTCAGATGTACTCCCTTCACTCCTAAATATAAGTCTTTCTAGAGATTCCAACAAGTGACTATATACAGAGCAAAATGAGTGAATCTACACTCTAAAACATGTCTACATACATGCGTATGTTGTAGTCCATTTGAAATGTCTAAAAAGACTTGTATTTAGGAATGGAGGGAGTACTATCTAGATTCTCATAATAATTTCTCTAAAAGATAAATCAGAACAGGTACAATTCAATTACAATTTTCAACTTGGTGACATGTATAAACTAGCTTCCATGAGTTTAAGATTACTTACACAGCAATGATTATCTGACCTAGCAAATACTGGGGAGTATTATACAAGCATTTCATGATTGACCAATAAGAACTCACTAACCAGGAGGACAAAACAAAACTAATTTCTGAACCAATCCCCACACATAAGCAATTCACCTAAACTGAGAACAGAGAGTTGAGCATCGTACACATGTTAACCCAGATTGTTGGTTGAGCTTTACGGTCCTCCCGTGGAACTCCGGCGTACCCCTGTGGTCTGTGCTCCATGTCAATATGACGAACAAAATCCAAGAAAAAAATAGAGGGTCAAGAAGATGTACTAACAAGTGTGAAAGATCAGAAGACTACAGCCCGACTCATTAGTAAATCATACCATGTGGCGGTAGTACCTGATGAAGGCGACGAGGCGGGTATCTTAGGCGAACCCAAGGTTCCGCTCAAGGAAGCCATAGCCAGTTCCCTGCAATCACACGAGAGGGATCAGAGGACGCACGCACACGTGTACTCACACTGAGAACGCACGTCACGAAGATAGGCTGGGCCGCCGCCGCGCGACTAGGCTGGTCCGGCCACGGCACACGCTGGGTCCGCCGCTGCACGCCATGGTGGGCCCTGACGTCACTAGCAGCGTCCGCAACGGGGTGCCCTCAAGGAACCTGACGGGAGAGGGTCGTCGTCGCATTTGGTTTCCCCCGATCTGCACTCGCCGCCGCAAGAGCGAAAGAAAGCGAGATCTAAAATAGAGAGGGTTTCGCTCGGGGAGGAGAAGATGGACGAGGGAAAAAATGCTGGCTATATGTGCGGTGCGGTTGAGCTGGCTTCAGCCCACGTATAATTGTTTTTAAAGAAAGGTGTTTTGTTGGGCTTGCCAAGCCATGGGCTGTGTTGCACCGGTCAAATATGAAGTTAAGAACTTTTCAAAAAAAACGAAGTTACAAACAGCTGCACAGCACGGCCGTGCTGTGCCTTGCCTCTCTCCGCGACGTGACGCCGACTAGAACCCGGGACAGACGAACTGATCGAGACACACACGCCCCGGGGAAGAAATAATTAACCTACTAAGTGTTATACGCGTGTATATATATATATAATCCGGGACCATAAATTTTGTCCCCCGGATGCATAATAGTTTTTTAGCACAATTTACATATTTTTTTGTGCGGGAGCACAATCTATACCTATTATTAAAGGGAATATATATTCTTGGTTTGGTTTAGTCCTTTACGTTTAGTTTACACACGTTAAGCGATCTGGGCCAGTTACTTGTATGCTGATGGGCCTTTTATGGGCTTTCATAAAGAGACCGCGAAAAATAATTGGGTCAAAATGAATCAACATTGTGGGAATTGAACACAAGACCTCCTGTCTATCTCTTAGATGTAACAATCAAAGACTTATGCACCTTTCATATTTACTAATCCCAACTCACTCTAAATATACGAGTGGCAGTCATCATATTTATTTACTTTTTTGCGAGAAAAGGAGTTGATATTGAAACGACCAAATTACTGAAACGTCCACACAGAAAAGGAAATTGCAACCAAGCCCCTCTGCAACCCGACTATGCTGGCGCCGTGGACGAGCCTGTGACGCGCCGTTCACCGCTGCTCGCTGACGCCTTGGATCGAAGGAGCCCCCAGGCGAAACAGGAAGTCTCCGATCAACGGTCCCTGAGGACCTACACCCATGGCCGTCGTCGTCGCACCGCTCAACATCGCCTTCCTTCTCCAGATCTTCAACCGCTGGAATCGCCATCCCTCGATCTCCGGCACGGGGGAACCGTGCACGGCCTCTCCATCGAGCACGAAGAAAGGAGCTGGTCCACCGCGGAGCTCCAGCGGAACTTCGCCGTTGAAGGGGAGACCAACACCTGCAAAAAGCTGATGCAGTCGCACCGTCGCTTCCACGACGCCACCGGCTGGCTCCCTAGGCACTCCTACACTATGTACACGCTGCAAATCAGGCCTCCCCCGTCCTCCCGCCGCCGGAGCGTCCGGCGGAGGGTGAGGGAGCTGCCGATTCAGCAACAGCGAGGTGGAGAGCCCGGGGTTCGCACAAATCGCCCTTCGTTCCGGTAGATGGGGAAGGGTGAGGTCCAAGGCTCATGTTTAGGGAGAGTTAATTAAACGAATGAGCTAATAAAGAAATGATTGTGGGCTTAAATATAATATTTAAACGAATGTGGCTAATTAAAGAAAGGATTACAGGTAAATCGGTGGAATAACTATTAGAAAGATTGTGGTCTTAATAAATTCTACATGAAGGATTTGAGGTAAAAAGTAGGATAATTAAAAGAAAGGATCTATAGGCCTTAATGTGTTGGGGCTACTAAATTAGAAAAAGAAAGGATTTGATTCCCGACTAAAACGGGTGAGGACTTCATGGTAATTAATGAAAGGATCATACTTAAATGCCATTAAAGAAGGATTGTATTTAAATGAAATCAGTGGGACACATTATGCCCCGTAAAGAAAATATGAACATGACTAAATTGCGACGTATTTTTTTATGTTCATTTTGTAGAAGGACGATGCTGCGTTGCAACATGTTCTTCATAATGTATCCGATGCTGTGGGACATTATGCTTGTGCAAAACATCAATTTTCCCCGTTGCAACGCATGGGCATATGTACTAGTTTACATATAAGTATCTAAATAAAATTCTAGCCTATTAGCAACGCCGTTTTCTTAGACCATAATGGTCCCGGGTTCAAACTCTCTGTACCAAACTTTTACTTGTTAATCTATATTTCCATTTTTATTTTTTGATAGAACAAAACAACATCAGCTTAGGAATGCATCGATTCAAGTTTTTTTACCGGACCACTATCTATTTACATTAGATGGAACAAAATAAGTCTTTCACTAGCTATTACCCATCTATATTAGATGGACTTGACAATTGATGAATAGATTGAAAATTTTCTCGCAAAAAAAAGAAGAAAATAATTATAGAGCTCACTAGACTCTAGAAAAACTATGTGTGTCCTATTCCCCACACTGGTACGTAGGTCCTAACGCTCAATAACCCATGAAGCAGCTATGGCGGGTCCCACCGATAGACACTACCTGAGAAATTTTTTTCATAACACATTCGTAATATTTGGCGACTCTATTAGGCTCGTCATGGAAATTACCAAACCATCATAGAAATTGGTAGCCAGGTACACTCAAAGGCTGAAACGGTTGAGTGATGTCTATCCTCGCCGATTGCGGTAATCAGTGACGCCACCCACAAAAACATCACACATTAGGTATTTCCATGACGTTGTCCATCTCTGTCATGAGGATTTTCGTCACGGTATCTCAGTTTTCTTGTAGTGATCCTTGCTAGTATGGGACTAGCTGAGTCTTCGGGAAGAAGAGCCGAACACCTGATTCGCGCTGCCTTCTTTATCCAGCCCTGGAAGAAGATGGTTTTCTCAGCACCTTATCATGAGATGCGTGTCCAAGCTATGTTCAAGAATCGAGTGCTTATCGAGGTATCCAGATGGTTGTAGTCGAGGCCTATGTCTTCTGTAGTGTTCGGCCACTGTTTTTATTTCCCGAAAAATAACTCCCACATTCCCCTATGCGTCGTACCAAAGAAGTGTTGAAGGGTTCGTGGTCCTTCTAGATTAAACTCCCACATGTGGAGGGACCTTCTTTGGCACGGGAGGACCTGGGGGACTAGCATTACTTGAATCACATCGATGAGTTCAGTGTTCTTCTCAAGGAGACTCCGGATGTGGCTCTGAAGAGTCTGCACTTCATCGGTTGATCCCCAGTCCAACCCCTTATTGACCCATGATGCGAGATGAATTGGAGGGCTAGATCGGAACACAGGTATAGTTTCCCACTTGGTGCCACGGGGTTCAGTGATATAAAACCACTCCCGCTGCCATAAGTCGGAAGATTCTGTGAAGGATCCTTTTAGCCAGGGAGCACTGATAAGTTTGCCCACTGTAGCACCACCGCACTCTGCCCCGTCCCCCATCGACTACCTTCGCTTCACATTAAAGGTATTAAGCCACAAGCCAAAGTGTGGGGGAATATGTAGGAAAGCTTCGCACGTAATAATGAACGCCGAGATATGAAGAAAGGAGTCCGGAGTTAGATCGTGAAAATTGACGCCCGGTCAAGCTCGTCGTGCGCGGACGCACATGCTTTGGAACATGTGGTAGGAAGCGTGTCCGAGGTTCTGGCAACACAGACCTTACTTGAGGTTGGGTCTGTGTGCGGCTCCAACGCCGCTTAGTCTGTGGCCTCCATGGCAGGGTTGAGCCTCCCGTCCTCGGATGGCGTGACCTGCTCCGGATCTAGAGCCGAAGCAGTTGCAGGTTCTATCTCCTGGGTGTAGTTCGATGACAGATTTAAGCCATCTTCATCAGGGTGACAGGGAGCGGCTACTGCCGTGGTCTCAAATCCGTCAAAGATCAAGTCTTCGCGGATGTCCACGACGTAGTTCAAGCTTCCAAATCTGACCTGATGGCCATGGGCGTAGCTATCGATCTGCTCTAGATGGCCAAGCAAGTTGGCCCGCAGTGCGAAGCCACCGAACATGAAGATTTGTCCGGGGAGGAAGGTGTCTCCCTGGACAATGTTGTTGTGGATGATTGACAGGGCCATCAAACCTCTTGGCGACAGCACAGTGGAACTCTCAATGAAAGCACCAATGTCGGTCTCAAAACCGGCGGATCTCGGGTAGGGGGTCCCGAACTGTGTGTCTAAGGTCGATGGTAATTGGAGACAGGGAACACAATGTTTACCCAGGTTCGGGCCCTCTCGATGGAGGTAAAACCCTACGTCCTGCTAGATTAATATTGATGAGTATAGGGGTTACAAGAGTTGATCTATCACGAGATCATAATGGCTAATACCCTAGAAGACTAGCCTATCTGATTATGATTGTTCTGTCCCTCTATGGATCTAGCCCTCCGGTTTATATAGACACCGGAGGGATCTAGGGTTACATAAAGTCGGTTATAATGAAAGGAATCTTCATATCCGAACGCCATCCTTGCCATCCACGCCAAGGAGAGTCCCATCTGGACACGGTGAGAGTCTCCGGTCTTGTATCTTCATAGCCCATCAGTCTGACCCATGTCCAACAGACCGGACGCTCGAGGACCCCTTAGTCCAGGACTCCCTCACTAATATAGTAGCTTAGGCTAGGCATAGTGGCAAGTAACTTAGACTAGTAACTCTATGGTTACCCTAAGAGAAAGTACTACCTCCGTCCCGGTTTACTCTTCCTATTTTGTAGTATCAAAATTTGACCATAGATTTAACTGACAAAATGTTAATGCATGTCACCAAAAATTATATCGTTGGATTCGTATTTGAACATAATTTCAAATGGTATAATTCTTGGTGACATGCATTGGCATTTTCTTAGGTAAATCTATGGTCAAAATTTTACACTAAATACGAGGTAGTTCAAAAGTGGGCTATAACGGCCTTCCACTATGTAGGCCAACACACATGCCAAATTCACTTGTGATGCATTTGGCATCTATGCCCCTCCATTACTCACCTGGTGCCCCAATCTGGATCACCTACTTTGCTCTGGTGCCAAATTAACTCACACAATGAAAAAACACTTGTGTGGGTGTCGGGTGGTAGGTGCGACATATGCCAACGGGTGGCTTATCATTGTGGGAGCCAGTAAGACGTCGCCGGTGCCTGGAAACGGGATGAGGCGAAGACATGCACGCCGGCGAATCTTACCCAGCTTCGGGGCTCTCCGTGGAGATAACACCCCTGCTGCTGCTCTGCGGGGTCTCCGCATGATCACTAGATGGACAAGTAGCTACACAACGCTCCTTGAGCTGTTCGGTGGGAGGAGGAAGAGGGGCACGACTAGCTTGCGTCTTCTCCTTGTGAGGTGTCTAAAACTATCTGGGGGGTCCAACCCTTTGCATGGGTGCCCCGGGGGGTTTATATAGGCCTACCCCCCGGGGGTACAATGGTAATCCGACTGGGCGCGGGGCCCAGCCGTCTGTGACTGCGCTCGCCGGCTTCTGCGCCGGCTGCTGGGGCCCGCCGACTGGTGGGTCCCGCCGGCTGCCGGTCCCTTGGTCAACAGGCAGGCCCCACTGTCCAGGGCCTGATCGGCGGCTAGTTACTATTGCTTCATCTTGATGACGTGGGCTTCGTCGTGGCAGGCGTGGCTACAGCGCCGCCGCCCGGCGGGCGATCGCTGTAGCCTCACCGTGTCTTGTCTCCTTAATGGGGCTTCTCCCTCGAGGAAGGCGGCAAGCCGGCTGCGGGGAGCCGGCTCTGTCTTGGGCCGACTGGGGGAGGCGTGGCCGCCTTCGGGTGTCTCCCTGCCCAAAGGGGCCCACCGCCCGTGGGCCGTACTGGTAGCCCATCGTGGATGACATCAGGGGCGACATGGCAACAGTGCCCCGCCGGACGGGTCATGGCCACCCGTACGGCGCACTGTGCCAGGCGTGCTCCGGGATTCGGGGGTGGCTGGCTTCACTGTAGCCACGCCCCGTCGTACCGCCGTTAGGTGGATGCAAACTTTGAGGGTACGGTCTCGACCGCTTTCCGGGAGCCGGCTTCCTGGAGTCGGCCTCTTCGCGGCCGGCTTCTCGAAGTCGGCCCTCCCATGACTTTCTTCATGAGGGCTAAAGTTGGGCCGCCTTCCGAAAGCCGGCCTGGGTGGCAGCCAGCAAGGGGAAGGCGGCCCCATGTCTTGGATTCTTGAGAGCCGGACGGGCTCGTAATTTTTCCAGAAGGGCCAGGGGAAGCCGGCTAGGCTACCCATGGCTATTTACTCCAACAGTAGTCCCCGAAGCTGATCGAGCTTTGAGGCGGACAAGGGACGAGAAGCTTGGTCAGCTTCCTACCCTGAAGAGCCGGCTTTGCTAGTGTATGCCGATTTCGGGGAGCCCTGTGTCTTGCAGGCGGGAAAGTGGTCGACCCGCGTGCTGACCGCGGGCCCTCCCGCGGGCCACGTGGCAGCGAGACCCTGCCGTCGCACGCGCGCGACGGGACGCCGCCGCAGGCCCGGGCCCGCCACTCCTAGGCCTCGGCCCGAATGCTGATCTTCTGCGGCCCAGGTGGACCGCTCGCCTTCCCGTGGCGATTTTATTTCGCCGTTAGGGCACAATAAACGCGGGACGTGGGGGAGTGGGCACGATCGATCCCCACGTTTCCCCACGCTGCGCCTCCTCGGCTCCGCCACGCGAGCCTATAAGTAGGAGGAGGAGGGGGAGAGACAGAGGTTCGCACGCTCTCTCTCGCTCCGCCCCTTCTTGTCCTCCTTTCTTCCTCTCGTTGCCGCCGCAGCTTCCCATCTCAGCGCCGCCGCGCCGCCGCATCGTCTTCCTCCCATGGCGCTGTCGAGCTCATGGGATGGCTCCAACATCCATGAGGACCATGTTGCGTTCCTCCGCCAGACTCGGCGCCTGCGCGACGCCAACCTCGTGCGGGTCCGCCTGGCACCGGAGACGGAGATCTCGCTGGCACCGGAGGAGGGCGAGCGGGTCGTCTTCCGCTCGCACTTCCTACGCGGCTTCGGCCTTCCGGCGAGCGGGTTCCTGCGCTCCTTCCTCGAGTTCTACAACCTTCATCCTCATCACCTCACTCCCAATGCGGTGATGCTGCTGTCGGCCTTCGTCTCTCTCTGCGAAGGTTTCTTGGGGCTGCTCCCCACGCTGGAGCTCTGGGGGGAATTCTTCCAGAGCAAACTCGGCACCGTCGTCGCAGGCGTGCCCGCCCCCTGTAGGGCCTTCATCGCCATGAGGAGGTCGGGCGAGAACAATCCGTTCCCGCCCATCCCCCTGATCCAGTCGGTGAAGATCTGGCAGAAGTGGTACTTCTACGTGAAGAACGTCGCCGAGCAAGGAGACCACGTCAACCTGCCGGCTTACGTAGCCGGCCCGCCGGCTGGGAGGCAGCCCTCATGGAGTTTCCGGTCTAGGTCATTGTCTCAGGCCGGGAACGCTGCCATCTCCCGGCTTCGGGTGATGATCCAGTCGGAAGGCCTGAGCGGGGCCGACTTGGTGGCCGCCTTCGTGGAGCGCCGGATATCTCCTCTCCAAAGCCGGCCCCACATGATGTGTCAGATGAGCAGCCGCTTCGACCCAAGCCGGCTGAGCACCAGGGAGATGCCTCATGCAGAGGTGTCATATATGGTAAATTATATCTCCAATTGCAAGCTCGCCGAGGACTGGCGATATGGCAAGGCGCCGTATTCTCGCGCCAACCCTCCGCCCGTGGTAAGCTTTCTTCTCTTTCTTCTTTTTGTTGGTAGCCGGCTTTATGATGGCCAGCTTCTGATCGGTCGGTTCTTCTTAGCAGAACCCTCTTCTCCCGCCGACGACCGGGGCAGCAGGGATAGAACGCCAGTACGCCCCCGACCGCACGGCGGACGACGTCGACGACCCGGACTTGGGGGCGGCCGCCATGGAAGACGCCGTCGTGGGGGACGACGCTGAGCCCGGGGGCACAAGGCTCACCGCCAGCTTCGAGGACTAGCCGGATGATTTCGAAGCCGAAGTCGCCCCGCGTCGCCAGCCGGCGGCCGACCATCAGGGCACGGGCTCGTCCATCGCGCCGGCTGCCGGCGGCGGCGCCCAGAAGCGCCGGGCTGCGTCAGGCCTCTTTGGCAGTCGGCCGAAGAAGTCCAAAGCCTCCACCGCGGCGACCAAACGAGATGAGGCGGCCGTGAAAGCGGCCCGCTTCCGCAAGGCGGTGAAGCAGCCTCAGGCGGTCTCAGCGTAAGTCGTCGAATGCTTGGACATATTTTGCTTTTCATCGTTCTCTCTTGCTTGAACATTCTTTCTAACCTTTTCCCGCTTGCTGGACAGGGCACCGCTTTCCCTTGAGCGGGGTCCGGGCGCCTCCACAGTTGGGCCGACTGGAGGGTCTTCGAGCTCCCGCCGCGTGGACCCCCGCGCTGACCTCATGGAGGCCACGGAGCGGAACGCCCGCGAGGCGCGAGAGGAGCGTGAGGCGACGGAAAAAGCGGCCGCCCAGGCGGCGAGGGAGCAGGCCGATGCTGCAGCCAAGGCCCAGGTGGAGGCGGCGACCGCGGGAACAGAGGCAGAGGGTTCGCGCAACCAGCCTCCGCTGCTCGCCATTCCCCTCCGAGCCGTGGCCCCTGACACCCCATTGCCCTTGGCGGAGGAAATCGTCCAAGACCCGCCTCTGATGGAGAGGAGGGAGGACCCCGTGGTCTTCGCGGGGAGAGCGCCGCCGGCAGCGCCAACCGGGGCGGGCCAAGGCGGCCAATCGTCAGCGGCGCCAGAGGAGCCGGCCGGGGGTGAGCCGGAGGGCGGAGCCAGCCTCGAGGTGTAGCCGGTGACGCGTCGGCGCGCAGGGGGAGGCGCCGCTCCGCCGGAGTCATGCTGAGTTGCGGACGCAGGCCAGTCGACGGAGGATCTGGAGGCGGCCAGCACCGCCACGCCCGAGTGGACTCCCAGCGGGGGGACTGGCGGGCTGAATGTGGCGACCAAGGGGTCCGGAGCCGGCTTCAAGCTCAGGCCGCCTTACTGCAGCAGTTCACCCAGGAGTTCCTATCGACGCGAGCCGCCATCCGGGTGAGTCCTTCATTCTTGGCCTCTTTGATCTCTTGATTTCTTCCGTGGGGGCGCGTCAGCGCACCCACTGGGTGTAGTCCCCGAGATTCGGGCCGACTGCTGCGCAGTCGGTTCGGATCTTTCTTGACGACTACCTTATTTTTGCTTCCTGTCTGAACTTCCAGGAATATCATAATTCCCGCGCTGCCGCCTTCAACTCCCAGGCTCGGGAGTTGAGTCGGAGGACCGACGACCTGGCCGACAGCCGAAGTAAGTGCTTGATCTTGTCTGTCTTCCTGTGGGGGCGCGTCAGCGCACCCACTGGGTGTAGTCCCCGAGATTCGGGCCGACTGCTGAGCAGTCGGGTCGGATCTTCCTTGGCGACTTTTTCCTTATTGGTTTTTCTTTTTCTTTGTCTTCAGGGGCCAACGCTGACTTGAGGAAGGAGCTCGGCGAAGCGCAGGCCGCCCTTCATACCAAGGATGCTGAGTATGCAGCCTTGGTCCAGGAGCGTGACCACTGGCGAAGAAGCTGGCCGACCAAGAGGGGAGCCACAAGGCGGCCCTGTAGAAAGCGCAGGATAGCGAGGCCACTCTGAAGGCAGAGTTTGAGACTGAGGCGGCAAGCTGGGCTGAGACCCGGCGAGCGCTGGATGAAGGCTTCGGCCGCATCGAGGACTTGATCGACGGTAAGCCGCCTTCCTCTCTCCTCTCCTGCCCCTTGTCACCTGGGTCTTGGCCTAACCTGTGCTGCTGCCTATTTTCTTGTGCAGACTACTTTCCCGGCTACTCCGCCTTTGCCACCCAAACCATCGAGGCCAATCGCGAGGCGCGCCGTCAGGCGGGGGCCAACATCACGCCGGACGCGAACCGGACGCTTGAGGAGCAGATCTTGGCTGTCCAGGCACGGCTGCAGCCAGCCGAACCACAATGTCGTCCATGTAGACGTGAGCGTTTCTGCCGAGTTGCTTGAGGAGGCACTTCTGCATGCAACGCTGAAAAGTGGCACCGGCATTTCTTAAGCCGAATGTCATAGTCAGGTAGCAGAAGGCTCCAAATGGCGTGATGAAGGCGGTCTTCAGGCGGTCGTCCGGATCTAGCTTTATCTGGTGATATCCTGAGTAAGCATCCAAGAAACTCAACAGCTCGCATCCGGCCGTGGAGTCTATCACTTGGTCAATCCTCGGCAGGGCAAAGGGATCTTTGGGGCAGGCCTTGTTGAGGCTCGTGTAGTCTATACACATGCGCCACTTGTTGTTCTTCTTTAGCACGAGGACCGGGTTGGCGAGCCACTCTGGAATGAAAACTTCCATGATGAAGCCGGCTGCCAGAAGCCGGGCTATCTCCTCTCCCACAATCCTGCGTTTCTCCTCTGACAGTCGGCGAAGGGGTTGTTTGACTGGCTTTGCGTCTTCTCGGACGTGTAGTTTGTGCTCGGCGAATTCCTTCAGAACACCCGGCATGTCCTTGGGGGACCATGCAAAGATGTCCCGATTCTCATGGAGGAAATCGACGAGCTCGCCTTCCTATTTGCTGCTCAGGCTTGCCCCGATGACGGCAAACCTCTCTGGGTGCTCGGGGTCAAGAGGTATCTTCTTCGTCTCCTTCACCGGCTGGAAAGATCCTTGAGCATCATGTTCCTTGGGATCGGGGGACACGGCCGACTGCTTGCCGGCTATGGCCATGACTCGGTCCAACATCTTCTTTTCTTCGGCAATCACAAGAGACTCGGCCAGCCGGCTGCCGGCTGCTGCGCACTCAGAGGACTTCTTGTAATCGCCGGCTACGGTGATGACGCCTTTGGTGCTTGGTATCTTCATCTTGAGGCATGCATAGTGGGGAACTGCCATGAATTTGGCCAAGGCGGGTTGGCCAAGCAATGCATGGTAAGGGCTTTCCAGGTCCACCACTTCAAACCAGATCGCTTCCCGACGGAAATGCTCCTTGTCCCCAAAAAGTACACCAATCTTGATCTTGCCAATGGCGGCGCAGGACAGGCCGGGTACGATGCCCTGGAACACTGTCCGTGTAGGCATGAGCTGTTTCGTCTTGACATTTAGCTTCTCCAGGGTGTCACGGTACAGGATGTTGATGCTGCTCCCGCCGTCTATCAGCACGCGGGAGAAGCGGGCTGCGCGTCTGTCCGTCGCGAGGGTGGCTTCCAGGACCAACGCATAAGAGCCAGGAGATGGCATCACCTCAGGATGGTCGGCTCGGCTCCAGCTGATGGGTTTTTCTGACCAATGCATGTGTCCGGTGGGGTTGGCAGCAACCACGCTGACTTCCTGGTGCTCCCGGTGTTTACTGCGCTGGTCTTCGGGCTGGCTTGTAAAGACGATGTAGGTTGCCTGCTCGTCGGGGAATTCGTCGTGCACGGCTCCGACTGCGGGCCGAGCGGCCGGAGGCGGCGGAGCCGGAGGTGGCGGGCCGGCAGGCGGAGGCGGCGCGAGCCCCTCGCCTTTGGAGATTCGGGTGAGCCAATGGCACTTCCGGGTTGTGTGGTTGGATGGCTTCGCGCCGCTGTGGAACTTGCGCGGGGCGTCGAGAGTTTGCTCGTAGGAGAAAGCCGGCTGCCAAGCCGGCCTGCCGCCCTTGGGTTTCTTGGGCGCGGGCCGCCCTTCGGGTGGCACGTCTTCAACTGTGGCCACCTGCCGACTAGCGGGAGGCGGCGCGGGGCCCTTGCGCTTTGTGGTCGTTTGAGTGTGGGCGTCGGCCGGAATCCCCAGCCGGCGTCTTGGGCGCCGGGTTGAGTACTTTTCCGGACGCGTCTACCCGAAGCTCGGTCTTCATCGAAGAGTCGGCGGTGGCGTACTTGTCCGCTATGTCCAGAAGCTCGCCGAGGGTAGTCGGCTCGTCGTAGAGGAGCTTATGCTTGAGGAGGGTGCCTTCTCGGCATCCGGCTGTGAAGTATTCTATGGCTTGCACCTCGTGCACCCCTTCGCAAGAATTGCGGAGCTCGGCCCAACGCGTGAGGTAGTCGCGAGTGGACTCGGCCGGGCCCTGTACGCACAGGGAGAGCTGCCTGGGCTTGGGGGCCCGCTTGTAGGTGCTGGTGAAGTTGCGGATGAAAGTTTCGGTGAAATCTAGCCAGCTGTTGATGCTGAGAGGCTTGAGGCTGTTGAGCCAGGTCCGCGCCGTGCCTTGCAGCATGAGGGGCACGTACTTCACGGCAACGCACCAGTTGCCGTTGGCTATGCTGACCGCCGTGGAGTAGTCGATCAACCAATCTTCCGGCTTCACGGAGCCGTTGTACTTGGGCGTTTCTCTTGGGAGCGAGAACCCTTTGGGGAAAGGCTCATCGCGGATGCGGGGGCCGAAACAAGGCGGGCCGACATCGTCTTCTTCTTCCAGCGCCAGGGATCGCGCCAGGCGGTCGATCCGATGGCGGGCGTCGTTCTCGCCGACTCCTTCGCGGCGACCTAGTCGGCCGCTGAGAGTCGGGTGCGCCACTGGCGGCGGGGTGGGATATCTCTCTCCACGGGGTCGAGGCGGAGGCGGGTTGCCCCGCCATTCCATGGCTCGGGGATGGCCATCCGCGTCTCGCTCGATGGAGATCCGGGTCCGGCTTCGGCTGGCCGCCGGCTCTTTCTCGCGCCGCGCGCGGGCGTTGCTCGTAGTCGGTGTCCAGGACGTCGCACTGTGATCTCGGCGCAGGGGGAGGGCTTCCCGCACGGGCGTCGGCTTCGTGCCGCCGTGCGGCCGCGTCAATCAGTTGCTGGATGCGCCGGGTCATGTGGGGGAGGTCTTCGGCCTCCAAGCCGTCCAACTCGTCTATGGCCGCCTAGGCGACACGCAAGTTCTCGAGCGGAGTGGCATAGACCGGGCGGTCGACCCCCAGCGTGTCGGCGATGACGGCGCCACGTTGCTTGACAAGGCCGGCCCGGCTTGGCCCGCCCGGGGCCGGCGTGCCGAAGGCGGCGCGGTCAGCTTCGCGCTGGTAGGCCTCTGTGAGGCGTCTCACGGAAGCCAGCCTCCGGCCCTCTGCAAGGAGGGCGAGGCGGCGTGCCTCCAGTGCTTCGTCGTCGGCATTAGCCGGGAGGGGGGTGGACAAGTCGTGGGCCGCCGCGTGCGGGGCTTCGTGGGCGCTCTCGTCGGCTGGGCCGCCGTGGCCGATGACCATCACTTCGGTGGTGATAGTATCGCGGCCGTCGGTCCGAGGAAGCGGGTCGTTGTAGATCGCGACGTTGGTGGGGAAGGTGTCGAAGGAGGCCGTGTCGGAGTCGACAGGCATCGGGTCGGTCGAGCCAACCGACTCCGGATCCGCAGCGGGCTCGCTGGAGACATGGAGCTGGCCGAGGAGGTTGGCGAGGTGGTCGGTGCCCGCATCGGAGGCGAGCTTGTCGGAGATGAGGGTTTCGTAGAGGAGATTGGCGAGGCTGCTCACCGCACAG
Source organism: Triticum urartu (assembly GCF_003073215.2). Lineage (NCBI taxonomy): Eukaryota > Viridiplantae > Streptophyta > Magnoliopsida > Poales > Poaceae > Triticum > Triticum urartu. The sequence continues at coordinate 142,289,172 of NC_053027.1, read as the reverse complement.
ATGCTGGTGACGCCTTGCAGTGCGTCGTGGCAAGCGCCATCGGGCGTGCCGGGCTGGCTATGCTCGCTGGGGAGGAAGAGGGTTCCTGTCCAGAACAGGTCTCCGGACGACGGTGCACCTGGCCCCACGGTGGGCACCAAATGTCGAGTGGTAGGTGCGACATATGCCAACGGGTGGCTTATCATTGTGGGAGCCAGTAAGACATCGCCGGTGCCTGGAAACGGGATGAGGCGAAGAATTGCACGCCGGCGAATCTTACCCAGCTTCGTGGCTCTCCGTGGAGATAAAACCCCTGCTGCTGCTCTGCGGGGTCTCCGCATGATCACTAGATGGACAAGTAGCTACACAACGCTCCTTGAGCTGTTCGGTGGGAGGAGGAAGAGGGGCACGACTAGCTTGCGTCTTCTCCTTGTGAGGTGTCTAAAACTATCTGGGGGGTCCAACCCTTTGCATGGGTGCCCCGGGGGGTTTATATAGGCCTACCCCCCGGGGGTACAATGGTAATCCGACTGGGCGCGGGGCCCAGTCGTCTATGACTGCGCTCGCTGGCTTCTGCGCCGACTGCTGGGGCCCGCCGACTGGTGGGTCCCGCCGGCTGCCGGTCCCTTGGTCGACAGGCAGGCCCCACTGTCCAGGGCCTGGTCGGCGGCTGGTTACTTTTGCTTCATCTTGATGACGTGGGTTCATCGTGGCAGGCGTGGCTACAGCGCCGCCGCCCGGCGGGCGATCGCTGTAGCCTCACCGCGTCTTGTCTCCTTAATGGGGCGTCTCCCTCGAGGAAGGCGGCAAGCCGGCTGCGGGGAGCCGGCTCTGTCTTGGGCCGACTGGGGGAGGCGTGGCCGCCTTCGGGTGTCTCCCTGCCCAAAGGGGCCCACCGCCCGTGGGCCGTACTGGTAGCCCGTCGTGGATGACATCAGGGGCGACATGGTAACAGTGCCCCGCCGGACGGGTCATGGCCACCCGTACGGCGCACTGTGCCAGGCGTGCTCCGTGATTCAGGGGTGGCTGGCTTCACTGTAGCCACGCCCCGTCGTACCGCCGTTAGGTGGATGCAAACTTTGAGGGTACGGTCTCGACCGCTTTACGGGAGCCGGCTTCCTGGAGTCGGCCTCTTCGCGGCCGGCTTCTTGAAGTTGGCCCTCCCATGGCTTTCTTCATGAGGGCTAAAGTCGGGCCGCCTTCCGAAAGCCGGCCTGGGTGGCAGCCAGCAAAGGGAAGGCGGTCCCATGTCTTGGATTCTTGAGAGCCGGACGGGCTCGTAATCTTTTCAGAAGGGCCAGGGGAAGTCGGCTAGGCTACCCATGGCTATTTACTCCGAAGTGGGAGAGCGAGAGGATTGAGGCAATAAATAAACACTTGTTTGGGAGAGTGAGAGGCTGATGTAGTTGGTTTGATTGATTTGTTTATACATGTGGGTCTGTGTGCACAGCAGTGCCAACTCTCTCACATCGCTAGAGCGGTGCCAAAATCTTTTGATTTGACATCGATGCATATTATGTGGCATACTTTTGAGAAATATGGCATCGGCCACATAGTGGAAGGCAACAAATGCCCAAGCTCTTCACGTGCTCCTAGGTAAATGAGAGGAAAGAGAAAGAGAGAGAGAGAGAGAGAGTGAAAAAATATCACTAGCCAGCCAACCCTATCGTATGAGCGAATGATATTGGTACCTCTTTATGACACGGCAATCTTATACATCCAGCTGCTCTAATATGTTCTCTTCTTTTGCAGATAAAAAAGACCTGAAAGTGAAAACTCATCAAAAGCCTTGATCTACATCTTACAAAAATTGATTTGATCAACTACTGGGGCATCACATCTAAGATTAAGTTGGCCAAGTTCTTTGTTCTGGAGGCAAGTGTGCTCAAGGTAATGAGGTTTGGCGTTCTCTGGCACAACAATGAATGGCGTGGTGATCACTGCAAGCGTCCAAGCCTAAATGATAAAGTCTCCACAGAAGTTGAATTTGTTTTTGAAACACCAAGTTGCCAGAGACTCGAAAATTTATTTGCCCATTAGTGACTTGTGAGGACGGTGGATTTTAGTTTGTACGATAATGTTGCATCCACCTAAAGTAACAAAAGTTCTTACGTAAACTTCCTAGTAATCCCTTCTTCGTAGGTGCAGCATTACTCCTAACATTTGTAATATCAGTTTGAAACTTGTAATATTGTCGTGTCCTATTCCTGCATTGTCAAAATCCTGCGAATCAAAGAGGTCCTGAGTTGGTCATGATGGTGTGCCTGCCATCTTTCACCAATAGCTGTCGGATCTAGATCTGACGCATACAAAGCAAACTTCTGCAGTTTTGCAAAAAGATGCCTGCACTTGTTCCCTATTTACAAACAACTCCTTGTCTCTCACAATCAGCCTTATCCCCTCCCTACCACATCTAGGCCTAGTTCTTTTGGGCGATTCTCCCAGAATCGCCCCCTCCCTACTTTCTCCCAGAGTGACCACTTCATATTTTCTTACAATCCTACATAGTTAAGTTCTAATTAGCTAGGATTGTAAAAAAAATATGGAGTGACGATTCTGGGAGAAGCTGCGGAGGGGGGCGATTCTGGGAGAATTGCCGAAAAGAACTGGCCCATAAAAGGCCATGGAAAAATCTGGCGTGATGGCCGTTGCCGGCGCCATACACCCCCAATCTTTGTGTTTCGTTCAATGCACAAGAACCTTACTCATACTCCGTGTAAGAAAAGAGTAGAGATACTCGTGGCAATGCACGGGAAATTATGTCAAACACGGCTAGTTGTAAGAAGGCTAGCTCTACAGCCATGATGATAGTGACTGCAGATGGTGAGGCTGACTTTGGTATGCCGAACACGACGCCAACACTCAAGTGTCATCTATGGCGCAGGGTCTTCTCACTTCACTGTGAGGAGCAGCACGTAATAATTTGACCAACGGGTAGTACAGTACTACTACATTGGTAGTACTACTACTAGTTCTAGCACCACCGTCTCGATTTAGTAGTACTACCACGTCCGACTGGATTTAGTATTTGACTAGCAATATCTAGTAATGCATGCCACAAAAAATATACTACTCCCTCTGTAAATAAATACACGAAGTATTGTTTTATTTGTTTTTGGACGTAGTTCCCGATGATATTATACACTCTCCCTTTCGGTAGATGGCTCAAATCTGAAGTCTCATCAATCAGACTACTATTATACTCACTGAGCGCTCAGCTTGGTAAGCTACCAACAAAAAATCAAAGACTACTATTGTACTCCCTCCATACTGGTGCATTAGTCACGTTACGAAAACCAAATAATCCCAAATTTTAGCTGCAGTGCATTAACTACCCACCTCGTTCCCTGTTTTTTGCCACGAAAAAAGAAATCACCCAATAGGAGACATGGGGTGCATATGCATTCAATGACTTGAAACTACTAAGCACCATATTTTTGGTTACATGCATTAACATTTTATTAGTTAAATCAATGGTCAAAACTTGGCGCAAAATGCAAGGACCAATAAACCAGTAAACATCAAAGTTCTCTCGTTTTGCCCCAACTAGAGGTCCGGTGAGATGACTATACTACACCGGCACGGAGGGGGCCGCGGCTTCATTGACTTATTGCACCTACCTTTGGGTGTATGACAGGTCATCCCAACAAGTGGCTGGCCCGCCTGTCATACAGCCAAAGGCAGGTGCAGTTAAGGCACTGGAGCTCAGTCCCACGAAGGGAGGGTCGAGGTGTAGATGGCCAACACACATGTGAATGCAACGCAGTCTGCACTTCTCATATAAAGGCTCCCCGCCAGTCTAATCTACGAAATCCTACGCACCTACGCACCCTAACCAAGGGCAAGAGTGATCACTCCAGTCGCAAGATCAGTTGACTAGAAGCTAGACCCATGGAGGTGATGAGTGCGAGCATCAGCCGACTGTGCGAGATGGTCCACGACGCCGGCCTGCAGCCCGACACCGAGGAACGTCTCTAGGTCATGCTTGAGGCCGCCAGGGCGAGAGGTTGCTAGGACAACAGCTTCGTCTCCTTGTATGATGAGGTCCTCGTCGGCTTCCTCTACAAGTTCGCCATCGTCAAGAAGCTCGTAGACGACCTTGACGTACGCCTCTAGCCCATGCACCCAGGCTCTGCGATGCCTGTTACCCTCAACAGCCTCTATGGTGACAACCTCTTCGACGCACTGGTGGCCCTGCGACTGCCTAGCGTTGCGCTGGAGAATGTCCACCTCGAGGTCGCGCTCGCCGTGCAGCGCCTGGCGCAGCAAGATACCATCAACATAATCACCCACATCTACGCGCAAATTGTCCACAAGGACTACTATTTGCAAGAGGAGGACGATAGGATGCTAGCCTTCTTGGACCGCATGGCAACCTTGGACGGCATTGTTCAGAAGCACGTTGAGCACGCTGCCAATGCCGCTGCTCCTCACACGTCGGTTGGTGACCCAGCGCACTAGGGCATGAGGATGTCGTTGATGGATCCATATGTATCTTTATCTTTTCGTCAAAACCATGTTGTTGTATATGGTACTACTAGTAATTATCTTACCTTTCGCATCAACTTCATAATTTTCGTAAGTACTCCATGCATGAACCGCGCCAGAACCAAACTTCTCATTACTCTAGGGAAAATCGTTATTTCTTTCTATTAGTCGCGCCATGGAGGAGAACCAAAATTTAGAAGTTACAAGTTCAAAAGGAAAAGCTTGTTGTGTTCGCATCGCACCCCCACACAGTTTGTCCGGCATGCCGCTCAAGGGGGAATGCATGTTGTGTTGCATTTTCACTTACAAGTGGGATCGCAGTTGACCGAACTGACTATCGGCAAACCCCCACCCCACCCACTGCACGATGGCTGAGAAAATAGGAGGGAGAAAAGATGGTAGTAGCATGGACTCCATGAAAGTTGGTGTCTGATGGGACTCGTGTGGGTGGCTATGCCGTACTGCTAGACGTGAATGCTAGTTATGTCCCATGCCACCCCACTATATCGAAGTGCTGGTTACGTAGAGCGAACACATTATCTCTCTTGGAGTACGGTACACCACTAGTAGTACTCACATTGTCACGAAATTTCCTGGAGTCCGTGCTCAGCCATCCTCTCTCTCTCTTCTCAGCCAGCCAGCAAATGCGCAGAGCCCATCGTCTGTTTGCTCATATGTGGTCCCACATGTCATTGAAAACGCAAGAGGACCCACTAAACCTGCACATCTTTCACCTCGACATGCTGGTGATGAAAAACAAATCCAATAAAGATCTTGGGTGGCCGCTTTTGGAGTTACCCAAGAGTAAGATTCTATTTACACTTTATCCCAAGAAGCACATCTCATGGCTTCAACTAGCACTCCATTTTGTTGCATGACACAACCTGGATGCTGGATGTCCCATGTGTCGGCAAAAGGAGGAAGAACTCCACCAAATCTTCTCCACATTTAGACCAGAGGAGTAGGAAACACGACAAGCCCTGTGCCTACATCATACTACGTACAAGCGCACCTCACGTAGTCATGCTATTACCATTATTCTCGGCCTTCGTGCAACATCTAGCTCTAGTTGATCTAACTAGAACTAACTATTATGCTAGCATACTCCAATATTAGGTTGGCTCTATGTGATGTGGCAACTTCATATAACCGGATGTTGGCTATACTACTACGGTACTCATACTCCAAGAAGTGAGTCGAAAACCATTCATAAGTGCGTTTATGACATGTAGTAGGATCGAAAGTATGTCTAGAGGGGGTGATTAGACTACTTGACCAAATAAAAATCTAGCATTTTCCCAATTTTAGTTCTTGGCAGATTTTAGCAACTTTGGACAAGTCAAGCAATCTTAACACAATTCAAGCAAGCATGCAAAGAGTATATGAGCAGCGGATAGTAAAGCATGCAACTTGCAAGAATGTAAAGGGAACGGTTTGGAGGATTCAAACACAATTGTACACATGGATGTTTTGTCGTGGTTCCGATAGGTGGTGCTATCGTACATCCTCGTTGATGAAGACATCAACCCACGAAGGGTAACAGTTGCGCGAGTCCATAGAGGGCTCCACCCACGAAGGGTCCACGAAGAAGCAACCTTGTTTATCCCACCATGGCCATCACCCACGAAGGACTTGCCTCACTAGCGGCACATCTTCACGAAGTAGGCTATCTCCTTGCCCTTACAAACTCCTTGGTTCAACTCCACAATCTTGTCGAAGGCTCCCAAGTGATACCTAGCCAATCTTGGAGACACCACTCTCCAAGAAGTAACAAATGATGTGTTGATGGTGAACTCCTTGCTCTTGTGCTTCAAATGATAGTCTCCCCAACACTCAACTCTCTCTCTCACATGATTTGGATTTGGTGGAAAGAATATTTGAGTGGAAAGCAACTTGGGGAAGGGTGTAGGTGGTTCTCTCTCAAAAAAAGTAAGTTGGAAGTGTAGGTTCGTTCTGATGGCTCTCTCCATGAATCAAGAGGTGGTGGAGGGGTATTTATAGCCTCCACACAAAATCTAACAGTTACACATAACTTCCCAAACTTTGTGGGACTGAATGGTTAAACTCGGTCAGCCCGATTCAGCAAAGCTAGTGATCGTTAGGGTTTTCGGTGGGACCGACATGCAACTCAGTAGGACCGATATGGTTAGGGTTAGGGCATAAAGTAAACTCGGTGAGACCGATTACACAAACTTGGTGAGACCGATTTTGGTAATAAGCTAACTAGAGAGTTGGTCAGGTAAACTCGGTGGGACCGATCGCTCATTTTGGTGAGACCGAAATGTTACGAAGGGGAAAGAGAGAGTTTACATTGCAATCTCGGTGGGACCGATCGCTCATTTCAGTGAGACCAAAATGTTACGAAAGGAAACAGAGAGATTACAATCCCATCTCGGTGAGACCGAGATCCCTATCGGTGAGAACGATTTTCCTAGGGTTTGTGGTAGTGGCTATGACATTTGAAACTCGGTGGCGCCGGATAGGAAGAGTCGGTGGGGCCGAGTTTGACTTTTGATTTAGGTCATATATGGATGTGAGAAAGTAGTTGATGGTTTTGGAGCATATCACTAAGCATTTTGAGAAAGAACCTCATTAAGAAACACCTCATCCCTCCTTGATAGTATTGGCTTTTCCTATAGACTCAATGTGATCTTGGATCACTAAAATGGAAAATGTAGAGTCTTGAGCTTTGAGCTTGAGCCAATCCTTTGTCCTTAGCATTTTGAGGGGTCCACTTTTCTCATCCATGCCATGCCAATCATTTAGCTTTCCTGAGATATTAATCTTGAAATAGCATTAGCTCAATGAGCTATATGTTGTGAGGAATTACGAAAACCACCTAGGGATAGTTGCACTTTCAATCTCCCCCTTTTTGGTAATTGATGACAACATATAGATCAAAGCTTGGACAAATGATAATAAGAGTGAAAAACATTGTCGCTTTGAGAAGTATGTGAAAAGCAAGAGCTCCCCCTAAATTTGTGCATAGTTTAAGATTTGCTTTGGACTGCAAATGCACAAAGACTTAGGATCATGGGTTACTCTTCCATGTCACATACATCTTGGTGGAGCGCTCAAAATGATAATAATTAAAATACATGCACTCATCACCAAGCAAAGTGAGTGATCATATAAAAGGATAAAGTCATCCAACAAGCATAAAGGTAGCATATGATCAAACACATGATCATCCAAGTATCACACACAAGCATAAAGTATCTCAAACGAGCAGATAACAAAGTTCAACCACTAAGGAGAAACGCAAGAGAGAACAAAAGTAACACTCTCTCTCGAAGCCTATGATCTATACATTTTCTCCCCTTTGGCAACAAGTTACCAAAAAGTTCATAAAAATGCATAGTGCTAAATCGTGACTCAGGCTTGGTCTTCAGGTGGTGGTGTAGACAGAACTCCATGGACGAAGGCGTCAGTCGATGTAGATGGAGCTGGTGGAGTAGGTGCTGGAGCTGGTGGCACTGAAGCTGTAGCTCGTGCAGATGAAGATGCTCTGGTGTATGTGACAGGCATAGCAGCAGACCTCTGACCTCTGGGCACTCTAGCAAAAGCATCAGTGGTCATCTTTCCCTTCTTCTCCTGCACTTCCTCCTGAAGTTGCTCAACAACAGACTGTATCACAATAACCTTCACATCTAAGTCGTAGAACTTCTGCTCCATGATCCTCTCCAAGCTCTCCTGGTTTTGAGTCAGGGTATCCAATCCCTTCTCAATCCTCAGAGTTGAGGCAATCAAGTAGCCAAGATGATATTTCTTGCTCTTCAGAAGATATTGAGATGCCTCATCCATGGTTGGCACCTTTTGCAGCCTTTTCAGCCCTTGCCTTCTCCTTCTTGGCATGTGCGTGCACAGAAGATGGTTCATTCTCATCCATCACCACAGTGTTGTCCTCAAAGTCTGGGTAGATGGGCATGTGTTCCTTTTCCAGGAGATATGTGCCAGTGCCCATCTTGGAGTTGATTAGCTCCTGGATCTGTGGGGCATACCCACAACTCCTCTTCTGATCTGCAGCTGTCCTCTTTATGGTTTCCACAATTAGGCTCATGACTTTGAACTTTTGAGGAACATAAAAAATGTGCAGAAAGTTGATGGAGTGACCTCTGATCATCTTGTGATCACCTGACTTTGGCAAAAGAGTGTGCCTTAGGATACAGTTGATTGTTGGCAAGCCTGACAGAAGGTAATGCACTGATCCAAACTTGTGTGTCTCAAGAGCAGCATCTGGGATCTCTTTGTACATGTGTGCCATGGTGTTGTGATCCTTCTTATTCTTGGTATAAACATCCAAGTCATCTTCTTGTTCTTATGGGGCATTGATCAACTGAGCCCATTCTGCAACTGTTTACTGGTACCTAGTGCCTTCAGACATCTAGACAATCCTTCCATCCGGGTAGAAGTGAGCTGTGGAGTAGAACTGCATGATGAGGTCATCATTCCACTTTGTGAGCTTCCGAGCCACAAACTCATCGACTCCACACGCCTTGAAGCTGTCATATACACCAGGGAAGTGATCCTCATTTTCCTCAATGAATGTCCAATCGACCCATCTCATGTCACACACTATGGGCTTCTTGTCAAGTAAGATAGTCTCACAGAAGTCCTGATGTTCCTTTGTATGGAACCTGTAGTCTATAGTAGTTCTTCTTCTGGTGGCATATGGATCTGACTCTCTCCATAGCCTCAATCCCGAATCCTTCCTTATCTTCATGTTCTCAGCTACTGGATGAGCATCATTGTGGTCTGGAATTTTTGGCTTGAACTTCCTCAAGACATGTGATTCATCACCTTCTTCTTCCATTGCAGCTTCAGGCACTGGGGCCTTGTTCTTCTCCTCAGCAGGGATGTTCCTGGTGCTCCTCTTTGGTTTTGGCTTTGGAGCTGGAGCAGCAGTCTTAGGAGCAGTATTAGGCTTAGATGGAACAACCTCTGCCCTTATAGCATCTCCCATAAGCTTTTGAGCTTTGGGTGCTGGTGCTGCATCCTCTTCCTCTTCCTCTTCTTCAGAGTCTTTCATTATTGAAGATCTCCCAAACACTCTGGCAGTGGTCTTCTTGACCCTCTCTTTCCTTTTCTTTTCTTCCACAACCTGCTCTTTGGGTGCAGATCCCAAAGTCTCTTGAGTGGATGTTCTGGCTTTTGACATGGGAGCTCTCTTGGCAGGAACCTTTTGCTTCATCCCTGGCTTAGTGGCAGCAGATGTGCCATATTCCTTTTTCAGGACTTTCCTCTTTGAGATGGCCTCCTCCTCAGCAGCCACATAGTCCTCATCCTCTGAATCTGAGGTTTTCTTCTTTTTGGTCCTGGTGGATGCCTTAGGCAAGTTGCTGGGGGTACTTCTGCTTCCTTCATCAAAGCTGTCAGAGGGACTAGTTACCTCACTCAACTTAACCTGCTCCTCAGATTTGTTCTGACTGTCACTCTGATCTGACATGATGCAAACACTGACAGCAGACCCTGTGAATAAATTATAGATGAGGTAGAGTGGATGAGCATCACAAAGTGCAGAGGTTTTTGCAAAAGAATGAATCAAAAACTTAGTTTTAGTTTTCCATAGAAAGCATTTCGGATCTACCGATTTGAAATCTCGGTGATACCGAAGCAGCTGTTGGAACCTAAATTGGTGAACTTGGTCAGACCGAGTCACAGTTTGGTGGCACGGAGACTGCTAGGGTTTCACAAAGACTCGAACTCGGTCACACCGATTTTCCATTCTCAGTCAGACCGGGAATCACATGTGCAATGGCCTCAGCCAAATCGGTGGAACCGATTTCAACAACTCGGTCGGTCCGAGATGGTTTCGGCGGACACCTAACCCTAAATTTTCAATCCTCATCTATGCTACGGAGTGTTTTCATTGGATAAAGTGATCTCAATCGTGGCAAGATACATGGCAAAACAATGTGCTGGGGAATCAGAGTGAGAATAGCACAAAGATTAAGTCCATACCCTAGTTCGGCGATGGACTTGCTACGGCAGCAACGGCATAGATGATCCCGTTGATGGTGGCGGAGACTAGCGACTGGAGGCGGCTGGCGACGAGGAGGACGATCCGGAGACCCACGGAGACAGAGCAGGCTGAGCGCGGGCGAAGAGGTTCGGAAAGTTTTCCAAATTTTGGCCCGTGAGTATATATAGCCTGACCCTGTCGGTGTGACCGAGTGGAACAACTCGGTGGCACCGAGATGCATAACTACGAGCAGTTACTGCAACTCGGTGTGACCAAAAAGTTCAAATCGGTTGCACCGAGATTAAAAACCTAGATCGACTTAGTGATCTCGGTATGACCGAAATGGATGAATCGGTCAGACCGAAACGCACAAAGAATTTTTGGAAGTTTAATTCTATGACGAATCAGGGATTCCGAGTGCTCCTCACACAGAGTGGTTCGAATCTGACTTGATCAAACTTTGTGATGCAGCATGAATAGAGTTTGAGACGAGAAGAGCATAGATAGCTAGAGAAGGTTCTTAGGCATTCTTGTCCATCCACTTGGCAAGAAAAAGAAACCAACCAATGAAAACAACAAGTGGATGTCCTTGAATGAGTAAATTATGCAACCAACATGCTCACACAATAAAATGACAAATGAAATATGTGACAAAGCATGCACAAACAATTCTAGCATCTATCAAGCAATTGGTGATGACTAGGTCATCTATATATGAGTATATTAACTTAGGAGTCAAATGAGAACATTTGATCATAGGTCATACTCATCGTTTAAGCACAAGTGGGGTTACCACTTTTACATAAAGCATTGTTGTGTTCACACCAATAGAGTTGCTTTAGCTCAATTCTTAGAGTAAAGCTCTCCTAGATGTGAGATCCCCCCTAAGAGGGATGAACTAACCTTGGGTTTTGTCGATGATGACTTCATGTAGGTGTTGAAGATGTGGATGCTCTAAGTTAATGTAGATTATTCGGAGCTATCCTTTGGAGTGAGTTGCACTTTCAATACCTACATGGGTTAGTCCCACAAGGAACAAACAAGGATATCCATAGACATAGAGTGATGCACACACAAGATGATGTCTATGAGAGCATTAGGTTACCTTGTCCCTTGTCTTACCAACAAGAGGGTTTGTGACTCCTTGAACTAGTGCAAGTTGATTGCACTTGTTATTGCCAAAATGATAAGAGTGAAGTATGTTGGCGGAGTCACCCTCAAGAACTCTCTAGTTCTTCTTCTTCGGGATCCACACGATCTTGATGGGAATCCTCAGAGTTGTAGTTGTACTTGATGAAGTGGAACTTGATGTATTCTTGGGAACCCACTTGACCAAGGCCTTAGGAGCTTCTTCAAATGCATCAATTTCCTCTTGAAGCTTGTCCTTGCTTTTTTCCTTGTGGTCTTGTGGTGGAAGATCATCTTGAGCTTGTGTACCTTTGAAAGAAGTAGGATCATACTTCTCTTGTTGAGGAACAAACTTCGTCTTGGGGTATTGATCTTCTTCCCACTCAACTCCATTGGCATTGAACTTTCGTTCAAAACCAATACCTTGATTCTTCCGGTGCCTTCCTTGGCTTGCGTACAATTTCCTCGAATTGCTTACTCTCGGCAAGGCTCTTGTAAACACCTTTCTCCATGATTCCCTTCAATAAGCTATTTTCTTGCTCAAGTGTAACTTGGCTAAGAGAATCATTAGTGGTATCAAGAGAACTACTAGAAGCAACAATATTGGATTTATAACATGATTTTTGTTACTACTAGAGGAAGAATCCTTATTGTTCTTGTTACTAGACTTGACTTGAGGCATCTAAGTGGATAAGAGTAAACGCTTCACAATGTGAGAAGAACTTTTCTTGCGAAGATCATCATTGATGGCCTTTAAGAACTCGTGCTCTTGCTCAAGATTGAGCTTCTCAAAATGTAATTTCTCATGAGTCCTTAAAAGTTCTCGATGTTCTCCTAAGCTAGTTTCATGAGCTAACTTAAGAGTGTTTAGTTCTTTAGTTAGAGACTCAATCTTCTCCTTATCATTGTCATTCGTTTCATCTTGATTAGCATGATTAATTGACGTTTCATCATAGTATTCATCACTAGAGTTGTCAACAAGTAAATCATCATCACCTAACAAGTCATCTTCATCACTATTGAAATCAACATACTCGGGGTGTGATACCTTTGGACCTTTGGCCGTGAAGCATCTTCCGGTTCCTTCATTTGGTGAATCAAATATGTCATAGGAGTTGGTTGACACAAGTTCTAGACCGGAAACACCTTCATCTTAAGTATATTCGGAGTCGGAGTGATAGCTTCTCTTGGAGTGATTGTTGGAGTCGGAGTCGGAGCCGGATACCCATTCACAAACATGATCTTGATGTCTTTGTTTTGTGTAGCTCCTTGATGCCTTGTCCTTCCTTTCCGAATCCTTGCTTCTCCGAGATGTTCTTCGTTCATAACAATCATCTCTACTCCTTCTCTCTCTTGATGGTGATTCTTCTCTTCTACTTCTTATTCTTGTAGGGTGCCGTACACTCATTGGAATAGTGTCCAGGTCTTCCACAATTGTAGCAGTTTTGCTCTCGACTAGAAGATCTTTTGTCATTGTAGGACCTTGACTTGGAACTTCTCTCTTTGCTTCTACTCTTGTAGAACTTGTTGAAGTTCTTCACCATTAGGCTCAATTCTTCATTGAAGGTTTGTTTCTCACTTGATGATGTTGGAGCTTCACATGAGGCTTTGTAAGCACCACTTGACTTGTTATGGAGCTCCTCCTTATCCTTGAGTGACATCTCATGAGCAACAATTCTTCCAATGGATTCCATTGGCTTGAGATCTTTGTAATTTGGCATCATTTGGATCAATGTGCATACGGTATCATATTTTCCATCCAAGGCTCTTAGGATCTTCTTGATGATGAATTTGTCGGTCATCTCTTCACTTCCTAAGCCGCCAATCTCATTTGTGATAAGAGCAAGCCTAGAGTACATTTCACCGACACCTTCACCATCCTTCATTTTGAACTTTTCAAGTTGACTTTGAAGCACATCCAACTTGGATTCCTTGACGGAGTCGGTACCTTCATGCATATCAATCAAAGTATCCCAAATTTCCTTTGCATTCTCAAGACGGCTGATTTTGTTGAATTCTTCGGGGCACAATCCGTTGAAGAGGATATCACAAGCTTGCGCATTGTATTGCAGCATCTTCAACTCTTCCGCGGTAGCTTCACGATTCGGTTCTCTCCCATCAAATAATTCACCTTGCAAGCCAATACACACAATAGCCCAAACGGCGGGGTTATTTCCATGAATATGCATTTTCATCTTATGCTTCCAACTAGCAAAATTAGTGCCATCAAAGTAAGGACCTCTACGGTGGTAATTTCCCTCGCTAGACGCCATACTCTCCTAGGTTGTGAAACCAAGGCTATGACCACCAAAAGCTATGGAAATCAACGCAAATGGAGACCAAAGCTCTGATACCACTTGTAGGATCGAAAGTATGTCTAGAGAGGGGTGATTAGACTACTTGACCAAATAAAAATCTAGCCTTTTCCCAATTTTAGTTCTTGGCAGATTTTAGCAACTTTGGACAAGTCAAGCAATCTTAACACAATTCAAGCAAGCATGCAAAGAGTATATGAGCAGCGGATAGTAAAGCATGCAACTTGCAAGAATGTAAAGGGAACGGTTTGGAGGATTCAAACACAATTGTACACATGGATGTTTTGTCGTGGTTCCGATAGGTGGTGCTATCGTACATCCACGTTGATGAAGACATCAACCCACGAAGGGTAACAGTTGCGCGAGTCCATAGAGGGCTCCACCCACGAAGGGTCCACGAAGAAGCAACCTTGTTTATCCCACCATGGCCATCACCCACGAAGGACTTGCCTCACTAGCGGCAGATCTTCACAAAGTAGGCGATCTCCTTGCCCTTACAAACTCCTTGGTTCAACTCCACAATCTTGTCGGAGGCTCCCAAGTGATACCTAGCCAATCTAGGAGACACCACTCTCCAAGAAGTAACAAATGATGTGTTGATGATGAACTCCTTGCTCTTGTGCTTCAAATGATAGTCTCCCCAACACTCAACTCTCTCTCTCACATGATTTGGATTTTGTGGAAAGAATATTTGAGTGGAAAGCAACTTGGGGAAGGCTAGAGATCAAGATTCATATGGTAGGAATGGAATATCTTGGTCTCAACACAAGTGTAGGTGGTTCTCTCTCAAAAAAAGTAAGTTGGAAGTGTAGGTTCGTTCTGATGGCTCTCTCCATGAATCAAGAGGTGGTGGAGGGGTATTTATAGCCACCACACAAAATCTAACCGTTACACATAACTTCCCAAACTCGGTGGGACTGAATGGTTAAACTCGGTCGGACCGATTTAGCAAAGCTAGTGACCGTTAGGGTTTTCGGTGGGACCGACATGCAACTCGGTAGGACCGATATGATTAGGGTTAGGGCATAACGTAATCTCCGTGAGACCGATTACACAAACTCGGTGAGACTGATTTTGGTAATAAGCTAACTAGAGAGTTGGTTAGCTAAACTCGGTGGGACCGATCGCTCAATCCGGTGAGACCGAAACATTACGAAGGGAAAACAGAGAGTTTACATTGCAATCTCGGTGGGACCGATCGCTCATCTCGGTGAGACCGAAATGTTACAAAGGGAAACAGAGAGATTACAACCCCATCTCGGTGAGACCGAGATCCCTATCGGTGAGAACGATTTGCCTAGGGTTTGTGGCAGTGGCTATGACATTTGAAACTCGGTGGCGGGGGATAGGAAGAGTCGGTGGGGCCGAGTTTGACTTTTGATTTAGGTCATATGTGGATGTGAGAAAGTAGTTGAGGGTTTAGGAGCATATCACTAAGCATTTTGAGCGAGAACCTCATTAAGCAACACCTCATCCCTCCTTGATAGTATTGGCTTTTCCTATAGACTCAATGTGATCTTGGATCACTAAAATGGAAAATGTAGAGTCTTGAGCTTTGAGCTGGAGCCAATCCTTTGTCCTTAGCATTTTGAGGGGTCCACTTTTCTCATCCATGCCGTGCCAATCATTGAGCTTTCCTGAGATATTAATCTTGAAATAGCATTATCTCAATGAGCTATATGTTGTTAGGAATTACCAAAACCACCTAGGGATAGTTGCACTTTCACATGCATATGCAAATTTACCATTCATTACATACAACAAGTCATCAACACACAACGAAAACGAGGATACATGTTGGATTATAGATTAGTTCCAACAAAACATTCTAGTAAATACAATAGTTTTGATCACAAAAAAAATAACAAGCAACGAAATGAACTTCATCTCAACCAATCCTTGGCATTGGAAACACTTGCTTTGAACCATAGGTAAGCCACGCCTCTAGCGAAATGTGTGCTCTCTTGCATCTTCACTTAGGCCAACTCCAGTGCGTGCAACTCGGACGTGGACTCACCCGGCCGCTTTTCCCTCGACGCCCCGAGCTACCCAACCACGGCTACCTCTTTTGCGCACCCGGCGACTGGATTTGGAGCGGATCCAGTCAGGCTTGAGCTCGCCTTGCTGTGGGAGGCCGTGCTGCACCATGGACTGGCCGGGCACCGGTCCGGAAGGCCCCGGCAAAGCCGCAAGGCCGCATGCAGGTACTAAATCCTCTAGCCGCTCGAATCTACACCGTCGGTGGTCCGGCGGCAGATACATGAATGGCAGTTGGCCGGGCTAGGTGCTAGTCCAAAAGCTCCCCGGTGCACTGTTGCCACTCATTACATGCGACGATTGCCCAAAGAAGGTCTTGCGCACGTGTCTACAACGCCATAACATCCTAGATGGGTGTTCATCAAGTGCTCAACCGATGGGGTATGTGCTACTTTAGCTTCGGTTGTGCTCTCGGATTTGACTAGTTGTGCTAATTTAAAATTTTATTTGTAGAATGGATGCAAGTTTTGGTATTGGGAAGAAGAGTGCATCGATATATTGATAGAGCGCAATTTAGTAGATGTCCGTGCACTTTTAGCTAGCATAGAGGCTAGAGATGAGACTATTGCACTTGTTGATAGAATAGAAGCTAGACATGAGACTAGATGAGAGGAAGCAACGTCTACTTATTTACACTCAAATAAGAAAGAAGCACGCAAGATCGAGCCTCCGCACATAAACAATGAATGCATCGAGAAGTCACTAATCCAACTTACAGGAGCAGTTATGGAAGTTAGATATCTTCTAAAATGTTTTCTTGTGGTTCTTGTTTTCTTTGGTCTTGCTTTTCTAGTCAAAATTTGGTGATGTATTTCCATGTACCAAAAATCAATGATGAAAAAAAGATATGTGTTTGTAAGGAAAAATGTACGCGGTCGGAATGCGTCCGCGCGTTGGGCGCACGACCATCGCATCTGAGAAATGGCTCAGACACGACCCCATTGCCCTACCCAAATAGATAGAATACGGTCAAAATGGACGTTTGTTTGGGGTCGTGCGCTGGAGATGGCCTTATAAGTGGGACCGTAGTTGAGGAAACCGACTGTCGACAAACCCCCACCTCACGCCCCACGTGATGGCTGAGTTAGAGAAATCAGGAGGTTGAAGAGATAGTTGTAGCACAGACTCCAAGCAATATGGTGTCAGATGGAAGTCGTGCTAGTGGTGTGTGCCGTACTCCTGGACATGAATGCTTGTTCTGGCCCATGCCACCCTACTATATATCGAGGATTCGAGGTGCTGGTTACGTACAACGAACACATTAACATATGGCCCACCTCACACGGTGGCCAAATTTCCTGGAGTCTGTGCTAGGTTAAAAAGTGTTCTTTGTGAGGGTGGATGGCTGGTCTCATGTTTAAAACTTGTTGTATTACGTATACATAGACATAGAGATAGTGCAACGGTTTCCGAAGTGTCGTGGTATTCTCACGGGGGGTGCAAGAAGACATATGCCACAAGGTGGCTTCGTGTAAGGGCAAGACTGCTACTGGAATATCCAGGGACGGGTATGCGAGTAGCACGTGCTAGTTTACCCAGGTCGGGGCTCTCCAGAGAGATAACACCCCTACTCCTGCATGTCTGAGTATATATGTGGGGTGTACATCGGGCAGTACAAAGTGCTCCCGGAGCTGTATCTAAGATCAGTAGCAATGAGAGCTACCTAGCTAGTGTGGCACATGTTCCTGGCCATGTGTGGCCGTGGGAGTGTGATGCTCATCATGTGTGTGAGGATGGGTGGATGGCTAGCTATATATAGTGGGAGCTAGCTTAGCATGTAAGCCATGTAGGCATGGTAGCTAGCTAGCTAGTGCCATGGTGGGGTGTCATCCTTGTCCCCTGGGTCACTTCATAAATAGTGCCCACGGATAAGGGACACTGTACATGATGGCTGGGGTGTCACGTGAACAGTGCTGGGTACGGCCGTCATGTCGGGGTCGCGTCCGGCTGTAGTTGACTTCGGGCAGTCGGCCTGGTGGAGGAGTCGCCAGCCAGCGGTCGGCCTGGTGGAGGAGTCGGCAGCCAGTAGTCGCCCTGGTGGAGCAGTCGGCAGCCAGTAGTCAGCCACCGGCTAGGTAGTTGGACTGAGGGGCTTTGCTAGCCCCGATGTCTTGAATTCTTGTCTCGCCGTCGTCGGGGTATCTGTGTCCAATTACTCCAACAGTAGCCCCCAAGCCTCCGGGCAACTTGGCAAAGTTGGGCGGAGGTTTTTTAGGCGCGTGTTCATGGAAATGATCATGAAAAAAGACAAAGTTAGTCCACGCAGATATATCAAATGTTTGCTTTTAGCATTGCAAGTTTTATGCAGGGGGTGCCGACTCGGTTTCATCCGAGCCCCCTTCAATCTTTTTCATGTTCCCTCCACTTTTTGACTTGTGCTCTCACTCGCCGGACAGCCGCTCTGCAGTCTGTGGCTGAGAGTGGGCCATGAAGCGGAGTGTACAGTACTCAGAATCTGGGAGCAGATTTAACCGAGCAGATACTCATAAAGGAGACGGCCGGGTCACCCAAACCATTTTCTTCCCGGACGTTTTTCGCGTGGGTGGCCTCCAGCGTTCACTCTTGCTAGTCGGACAGCCGCTCTGCAATCTGTGACTAAGAGTGGGCCTTTGGTACCGCGCACGGTACTAAGCCATCTGCGGGAACTAACGTATCAGGCCAAGCGGCCAGCCCCCAGGCCAACTCTGGCTGGCGCCGGGGCGAACAGTGATGCTACTGTAATGAAATGCGGAGATAGCCCCCGGGCATCGCTCGGCGTTATCCATGCTCTTGCGGTGCAAAAATATGCGGGTGAGGAGCTCACGTTGCTTTTCGTGTAGCCGAGGCGGAGTTTGCTGAAGACAGCCGGCGTGGCTCAACGCTTGCTGAGCGCGTCGGTGCACCCGCTGGGTGCAGCCTTCGAGCCTCCGGGTGCTCGACGGGGTCCCAGCCGGTCAGGCTCGACCGGCCAGGCGGCGAGGCATCTTGCAGCACCCTTTTTCTTCTGCCGGCTGCTGGCAGCCGGACAAAACTCTTCTTGTTTGCAATCTTTCATGGGGGCGCGCTAGCGCACCCACTGGCTGTAGCCCCCGAGATTCGGGCCGACTGCTGAGCAGTCGGGACGGATCTTCCGGCAACTACTTTTTCTTCTTCTTCGCGGTGGCGCGTCGGCGCACCCATTGGGGTAGCCCCCGAGATTCGGGCCGACTACTGAGCAGTCAGGCCGGATCTCTCGGCAACTACTTTGTCTTCTTCTTCGTGGGGGCCCCCGAGCCTCCGGGTGCTCGACGAGGGTCTAGCCGATCGGGCTTGACTGGCGAGGTTGCGAAGCGGTGCCAGCCGGACGGTCCCCTCAGCCGGCGGCTGGCCGCGAGCCAGTTGGCCGAGTGGCGATGTGGGCAGGCGACCGGAGCAGCTGGCGGAGTCCGCGCAGCCGGCCATGCACGCAGCTGCTGCCGGCCACGCACTCGGCCGTGCATGTGGCCTGTTCAACCGGCCATGCATGCATGCATATATATCTTGTTTTCTTTTTTTTTGCATGGCCAGCCGGCTGGGGGCAGTCGGCCTTTGACTTTTCCTCTAGACGGACCTTTTCTTTTACTTCTTTTTTTTCAGTTGGCCACTGCTTCTTTTCTTCAGGCGCTGGTCTCATCAGGCGGCTGGAGCGGACCCGACAGGGGCGTACGTGGCACAGCCGGACACTCCACCCGACCTGGGAGCCGGCAGCGGAGGCGCGCGACCCTGCCGGCCAGAGGCACGGCGGAGGAGTCGGCACGGCGCGCGGAGGCGCAGGCGGCCTCGGGCGGGTCAGACGCGGATGCGCGCGGCTGAGCCGGCGCAGTGAGGCAGCGGGAAGCCGCAGTCGAACGGGGGCCAGTCGGCGGGCACGAAGATGTTGGGTCGTGCGTGGCCGGGTAGCGGAGGCGGCCTGGCACAGCGAGTCGGAGGCCGGGAATGCGAGGGTCGGCCACGGTCGTGAGCCGGAGGCGGACGCGGACGCGTCGGTGACCCGGCAACTAGGCGCAGGCGATTCCAGCGAATGGCGAGCCGACCCGGCGTGCAGGCGGCAGGTGGAGTCGGTCGGACTTGGTGAGGCGACCCAAACCTGGCGGGGGCCAGAGCAGTCCGGGTTGCGGCGGAGACAGCACCGTCCGGGTTGGCGGGGAAGGCAGGCGGCGGAGCCGGCCATCTGGGTGCGGGAGGACCCGGCGGAAGCAGAGCTACCGGCCACGGGCGGAAGCGGCTGGACGGGGCGCGGGGCACGCCACAAACGACCGCGCGGGTCGGCCGAACGAGCGTGGCAACCCAGCAGGCGGCTCGAGAGGAGTCAGACCGAGCGCGGCAGCGCGGGAGAAGCTGGAGCGGGGCGCGAGGAGCCGGACCCGGTGCAGCGGCGCGGGAGGAGCCGGACTCGGCGCTGCGGGCGGAGACGGCGGAGGAGGCAGCAAGCGCGGCGCTGGGCTTGGTAGGAGGATGATAACACCACAGCAGCAGTTTGAAATGATATTTACCTTGAAGGTACATGGTTTGCAATTTTTTATACTGTCATTAGTTAATAATGCTAGTTACCTTCAGACTGTTGTATTTGGTTTAATGCTCTTGCACAGCTAGTATACCAATGTTGAAACTTATTACCTTTACATTTTGTATTGTTAATGCTTATAGAAATCTTCCAGTGCTAGCTTATGGAAATCTGTTCAGTAAAACCATTGTACTGTACCCCGTAATAAAAAATTACTCTACTGTTGCACTAGCCATCGAATTAGTGTATATTTGTACTATTCGAATGGTGTTGCATTAGCGTATGGACATATATAAAGTGTGGCAAGCTTTCCCAGATATGTGCTCAAGAAAACTACTACCTATTTTTCTAAATACTAGACGTTTGGGTACTTTAAATTCAACTACGAAAACATCTTATATTAAGGAACAGAGGGTGTAGAGTTCACTCAAATTATCCCAGTAAAGCTAGTCACACCTTTGTCAAAATTAATGTTCATTGTGTTATCGGAGGAGGTTTGTATGTTTGTCTCTAATCATGTCGATTGCATACCTGACATCATGATGTAATGTTAAGTCATTTCTTTTTGTACAGTGTCACTGAATTATCAAGGCGGTGATGGCATTTTATTTTAGTTGAACTGCACAAAATATGCTTAAAAGAAGAGGAAAGGTCAGGAATGGTTCCGTCTTAAGAAAATACTATTTATGCCTTCTTGACATCATTCGTTGTTGCCTTATTTATTCCTTCAAACAGGTGGTTAGAAACAGTTTTGCTACCTTTTCCCATTAAGAAATTGGAATGCTTATATTTGTGAGTCTATGCTTCAACTAGTGCCACTTTTATAGTAATCACACTTTCAATATCTATGCAAACAGGGATGCTCGATTTTAGTGGAACTGCACAAAAAGTCCAAATGGTTCAACATTAGGAGCATGTTTTCTTCCAAACCTTTATATCCAATTGGTGACACTATGAGCTATTCATTATGAAGGTACATGGTTTGCTACTATCTTGCAACTCTTTTTGTACTATCATTAGATAGTAATATTAGTGGTTTGCATGTGAATTTATTGGTAGGGTGGACCAACATTGGAGGTGCAGGACATGATTCAATGATTGGATGCTCAATTTCGGTTGTATCGGTTTCACCTCTTCCATCACTACGAACATGGATATCCTTGGTCTGATGAAGAATAGGCGCTACATTTCTGCTCTGAACCGGCAAATCAATACGGTACGAAATTGTCCAGGGCAAAACATGATAGTATCAAATTGTCTAGTGCAAAACATGACAGATGCCAAGCGGAAGAGATGTGTTTAAACCGAAAATACAAGGTGGGGTATATGTTTACTAGCTGCTTGATATTTGTGCAGACAGATGTCTGCACATTGCTATTTGGCAAACAAACAAAGTGACTGCAATTTTGGTTGAACGGCACAAGAGAATTGTATAGTCATTGCTGTAGCGCCATTTGAAAATAGACACAGAAAGATTGAATAGTCACTTCATGGACTGCACAAAAGTAGTACTATACTATTTATTGGCCAACACTAGGTGCTTCTTGTTGGGGAACGTAGCATGCAATTTCAAAAAATTCCTATGCTCACACAAGATCGATCTAGGAGAAGCATATCAACGAGAAGGGAAGAGTGTGTCCATGTACCCTCGTAGACCGAAAGCGGATGAGTTAGGTTAACACAGTTGATGTAGTCGAACGTCTTCACGATCCAACCGATCCAAGTACCGAACGTACGGCACCTCCGTGTTCAGCAGATGTTCAGCTCGATGATGTCCCTCGAACTCTTGCTCTAGTAGAGGGTCGAGGGAGATTTCCGTTAGCACGACGGTGTGGCGACGGTGATGGTGATGTGATCTGCGCAGGGCTTCGCCTAAGCACGACGACGCTATGACCGGAGGACTAAATATGGAGGGGGGAACCGCACATGGCTAAGAGAATGACTGTTGTTCTATGGGGTGCCCCTTGCCACCGTATATAAAGGAGGAGACGGAGGAGGCCGGCCAAGGGGCGCGCCATAGGGGGGGACCGACTAGGACTCTTTGTCCTATTCGGCCCCCCTTCCTTCCAACAGAGGGGGAAAGGAGAAAGGAGAGGAGAGGAAGAGGGAAAGGGGGGCCGCACCCCCTCCACTTCCTATTTGGACTCCCCTTGGGGGGGGGGCGCTGCCCCCTTTTGGGATGTCCCCTCTTCTCTCCCATGGCCCATGAGGCTCATGATTTCCCCCGGGGGGTTCCGGTAACCCCTCGGTACTCCGGAAAGATACCCGAATCACTCGGAACCATTCTGATGTCTGAATACAACCTTCCAATATATGAATATTTACCTCTCAATCATTTCGAGACTCATTGTCATGTACGTGATCTCATCTGGGACTCCGAACAAACTTCGGTCCCCAAAACACATAACTCATAATACAAATCATCATCTAACGTTAAGTGTGCAGACCCTACGGGTTCGAGAACTATGTAGACATGACCGAGACACATCTCCGGTCAATAACCAATAGTGGAACCTAGATGTTCATATTGGTTCATACATATTCTACGAAGATCTTTATTGGTCAAATGGCATAACAACAGACGTCATTCCCTTTGTCATTGGTATGTTACTTGCCTGAGATTCGATCGTCCGTATCATGATACCTAGTTCAATCTCGTTGCCAGCAAGTCTCTTTACTCGTTCCCTAATGAATCCTCCCGCAACTAACTCCTTAGTCACATTTCTTGCAAGGCTTATAGTGATGTGCATTACCGAGAGGGCCCATAGATACCTCTCCGATACAAGGAGTGACAAATCCTAATCTTGATCTATGCCAACTAAACAAACACTTTTGGAGACACCTGTAGAGGATCTTTATAATCACCCAGTTACACTTTGACGTTTGATAGCACACAAGGTGTTCCTCGGTATTCGGGAGTTGCATAATCTCATAGTCAGAGGAATATGTATAAGTCATGAAGAAAGCTATCATAATGCTAAGCTCACGAATGGGTCTTGTCCATCACATCATTCTCTAATGATGTGATCCCGTTTATCAAATGACACCACATGTCTATGGTTAGGAAACTTAACCATCTTTGATTAATGAGCTAGTCAAGTAGATGCATACTAGGGACACTTTGTTTTGTCTATGTATTCACACATGTACTAAGTTTCCAGTTAATATAATTCTAGCATGAATAATAAACATTTATCATGATATAAGGAAATATAAATAACAACTTTATTATTGCCTCTAGGGCATATTTCCGTCAGTCTCCCACTTGCACTAGAGTCAATAATCTAGATTACATTGTAATGATTCTAACACCCATGGAGTTTTGGTGTTGATCATGTTTTACTTGTGGAAGAGGCTTAGTCAATGGGTCTGCAACATTCAGATCTGTATGTATCTTGCAAATCTCAATGTATCCGTCCTTGACTTGATCGCAAATGGAATTGAAGTGTCTCTTGATGTGTTTGGTTCTCTTGCAAAATCTGAATTCCTTCGCCAAGGCAATTGCTCCAGTATAATCACAAAATATTTTCATTAGAACCAATGCACTAGGTATTACACTTAGATCGGATATGAACTCCTTCAACCAGACTGCTTCATTTGCTGCTTCCGAAGCAGCTATGTACTCCGCTTCACACATAGTTCCCGCCACGACGCTCTTCTTGGAACTGCACCAACTTACAGCTCCACTATTCAATATAAATATGTATCTGGTTTGCGACTTAGAATCATCCAGATCTGTGTCAAAGCTTGCATCAACGTAACCATTTATGACAAACTCTTTTTCACCTCCATAAACGAGAAACATATCC
Organism: Triticum urartu; assembly: GCF_003073215.2. Classification (NCBI taxonomy): domain Eukaryota; kingdom Viridiplantae; phylum Streptophyta; class Magnoliopsida; order Poales; family Poaceae; genus Triticum; species Triticum urartu. Next base: position 142,264,953 of record NC_053027.1, on the reverse strand, counting down.
TTAGTCCTTTTCAGGTATTTCAGGATGTTCTTAACCACTGTCCAGTGATCCACTCCTGGATTACTTTGGTATCTCCCTGCCAAACTTATAGCAAGGCACACATTAGGTCTGGTACGCAACATTGCATACATGGCTGAGGCATAGGTAATGACTTTCATTTTATCTCTATCTTCTCCAGTGGTCGGGCATTGAGTCCGACTCAACTTCACACCTTCTAGCACAGGCAAGAACCCTTTCTTAGACTGATCCATTTTGAACTTCTTAAAAACTTTATCAAGGTATGTGCTTTGTGAAAGTCCAATTAAGCGTATTGATCTATCTCTATAGATCTTGATTCCCAATATATACGCAGCTTCACCGAGGACTTTATTCAAGTATCCTTTTATGCTATCCAGAAATTATGTATTATTTCCAATCAACAATATGTCATCCACATATAATATTAGAAATGCTACAAAGCTCCCACTCACTTTCTTGTAATACAGGCTTCTCCAAAAGTTTTTAGAAAACCATATGCTTTGATCACACTATCAAAGCATATATTCCCACTCCGAGAGGCTTGCACCAGTCCATAAATGGATCGCTGGAGCTTGCACACTTTGTTACCACCTTTAGGATCGACAGAACCTTCTGGTTGCATCATATACAACTCTTCTTTAAGATATCCATTAAGGAATGCAATTTTGACATCCATTTTCCAAATTTCATAATCATAAAATCCAACAATTGCTAACATGATTCGGACAGACTTAAGCATCGCTACGGGTGAGAAGGTCTCATCGTAGTCAACTCCTTGAACTTGTCGAAAACATTTCGTAACAAGTCGAGCTTTGTAGACAGTAACATTACCGTCAGTGTCAGTCTTGTTCTTAAAGATCCATTTATTCTCTATGGCTTGCCGATCATAGGGCAAGTCAACCAAAGTCCATACTTTGTGTTCATACATGGATATCATCTCAGATTTCATGGCCTCAAGCCATTTCACGGAATCTGGGCTCATCATCGGTTCCTCATAGTTCGTAGGTTTCTCATGGTCTAGTAACATGACTTCCAGAACAGGATTACCATACCACTTTGGTGCAGATCGTACTCTGGTTGACCTACGAGGTTCGATAGCAACTTGATCTGAAGTTTCATGATCATCATCATTAACTTCCTCACTATTGGTGTAGGAATCACTGGAACTGATTTCTGTGACGAACTACTTTCCAATTCGGGAGAAGGTACAATTACCTCATCAAGTTCTACTTTCCTCCCACTCACTTCTTTCAAGAGAAACTCCTTCTCTAGTAAGGATCCATTCTTAGCAACGAATATCTTGCCTTCAGATCTGTGATAGAAGGTGTACCTAACAGTTTCCTTTGGGTATCCTATGAAGACACATTTCTCCGATTTGGGTTTGAGCTTACCAGGTTGAAGCTTTTTCACATAAGCATCGCAGCCCCAAACTTTAAGAAAGACAGATTAGGTTTCTTGCTAAACCACGGTTCATATGGTGTCATCTCAACGGATTTAGATGGTGCCCTATTTAACGTGAATGCAGCCGTCTCTAAAGCATAACCCCAAAACGATAGCGGTAAATTGGTAAGAAACATCATAGATCGCACCATATCTAATAAAGTGTGGTTACGATGTTCAGACACACCATTACGCTGTGGTGTTGCAGGTGGCGTGAGTTGTGAAACTATTCCACATTGTTTCAAATGAAGAACAAACTCATAACTCAAATATTCACCTCTAGGATCAGATCGTAGAAACTTTATTTTCTTGTTACGATGATTTCCCACTTCACTCTGAAATTCTTTGAACTTTCCAAATGTTTTAGAATTATGTTTCATTAAGTAGATATACCCATATCTTCTCAAATCATCTGTGAAGGTCAGAAAATAATGATACCCGCCGCGAGCCTCAACACTCACCAGACCGCATACATCAGTATATATTATTTCCAATAAGTTAGTGGGTCGCTCCATTGTTCCGGAGAACGGAGTCTTAGTCATCTTGCCCATGAGGCATGGTTCGCAAGCATCAAGTGATTCGAAAAGTCCATCAGCACGGAGTTTATTCATGCACTTTACACCAATATGACCTAAACGGCAGTGCCACAAATAAGTTGCACTATCATTATTAACTTTTTATCTTTTGGCTTCAGTATTATGAATATGTGGATCACTACGATAGAGATTCAACAAAAATTAGACCACTCATCAAGGGTGCATGACCATAAAATATATTACTCATATAATAGAACAACCATTATTCTGTGATTTCAATGAATAACTATCTCGCATCAAAAACATCCAGATACAATGCTCATGCTTAACACTGGCACCAAATAACAATTATTCGGGTCTAAAACTAATCCGGACGGTAGATGTAGAGGTAGCGTGCCAACGGTGATCACATCAACTTTGGAACCATTTCCCATGCTCATCATCACCTCGTCCTTACCCAATCTTTGTTTAATCCGTAGCCCCTGTTTCGAGTTGCAAATATGAGCAACATAACCAGTATCAAATACCTAGGCGCTACTACGAGCATTAGTAAGGTACACATCAATAACATGTATATCAAATATACCTTTCACTTTGCCATCCTTCTTATCCGCCAAATACTTGGGGCAGTTCCGCTTCCAGTGACCAGTCCTTTTGCAGTAGAACAACTCAGTCTCAGGCTTAGGTCCAGAATTGGGCTTCTTCACTTGAGCAGCAACTTGCTTGTTGTTCTTCTTGAAGTTCCCCTTCTTCCCTTTGCCCTTTTTCTTGAAACTAGTGGTCTTGTTAACCATCAACACTTGATGCTCCTTCTTGATTTCTACCTCTGTATCCTTTAGCATCGGGAGAGCTCGGGAATTGTCTTTTCTATCCCTTGCATATTATAGTTCATCATGAAGCCTTTAAAGCTTGGTGGCAGTGATTGAAGAACTCTGTCGATGACACTATCATCAGGAAGATTATCTCCTAGCTGAGTCAAGTGGTTATGGTACCCAGACATTCTAAGTATGTGCTCACTGACAGAACTATTCTCCTCCATTTTGTAGCTATAGAACTTGTTGGAGACTTCATATCTCTCAACTCGGGTATTTGCTTGAAATATTAACTTCAACTCCTGGAACAACTCATATGCTCCATGATGTTCAAAACGTCTTTGAAGTCCCGATTCTAAGCCGTAAAGCATGGCACACTGAACTATCGAGTAGTCATCTGTTTTGCTCTGCCAGACGTTCATAACGTCTGGAGTTGCTCCTGCAGCGGGTATTGCACCTAGCGGTGCTTCTAGGATGTAATTCTTCTGTGCAACAATGAGGATAATCCTCAAGTTACGGACCCAGTCCATGTAGTTTCTACCATCATGTTTCAACTTAGGTTTCTCTTGGAATGCATTAAAATTCAAGGGAACGACACCATGGGCCATTGATCTACAACAACATAGATATGAAAAAACTATCAACTACTAAGTTCATGATAAATTAAGTTCAATTAATCATATTACTTACGAACTCCCACTTAGATTGACATCACTCTAGTCATCTAAATGATGACGTGATCCATATCAACTATACCATGTCCGATCATCACGTGAGATGGAGTAGTTTTCATTGGTGAACATCACTATGTTGATCATATCTACTATATGATTCATGTTCGACCATTCAGTATCAGTGTTCCGAGGCCATATCTGCATATGCTAGGCTCGTTAAGTTTCACTCGAGTATTTTGCACGTGCAAAACTGGCTTGCACCCGTTGTATGTGAATGTAGAGCTTATCACACCCGATTATCACGTGGTGTCTCGGCACGACGAACTATAGCAACAGTGCATACTCAAGGAGAACACTTATACCTTGAAATTTAGTGAGAGATCATCTTATAATGCTACCGCTGTACTAAGCAAAATAAGATGCATAAAGGATAAACATCACATGCAATCAAAATATGTGATATGATATGGCCACCATCATCTAGTGCCTTTGATCTCCATCTCCAACCCACCGTCATGATCTCCATCATCACTGGCTTGAGACCTTGATCTCTATGGTAGAGTCATTGTTGTCTCGCCAACTATTGCTTCCACGACTATCGCTACCGCTTAGTGATAAAGTAAACCCATTACATGGCGATTGCATTTCATACAATAAAGCGACAACCATAAGGCTCCTACCTGTTGCCGATAACTTCTACAAAACATGATCATCTCATACAACAATTTATATCTCATCACGTCTTGAACATATCACATCACAACATGCCTTGCAAAAACAAGTTAGACGTCCTCTACTTTGTTGGTGCAAGTTTTACGTGGCTGCTACGGGCTTCTAGCAAGAACCGTTCTTACCTATGCATCAAAACCACAACGTTTTTTCGTCAAGTGTGCTGTTTTAACCTTCAACAAGGACCGGCCATAGTCAAATTCGATTCAACTAAAGTTGGAGAAACAGACACCCGCCAGCCACCTGTGTGTGAAGCACGTCGATAGAACCAGTCTCATGAATGTGCTCATGTAATGTTGGTCCGGTCCGCTTCATCCAACAATACCGCCGAATCAATCTAAGACATTGGTGGTAAGAAGTATGACTATTATCATACACAACTCATTATGTTCTACTCATGCATATCATCTACGCATAACCTGGCTCTGATGCCACTGTTGGGGAACGTAGCATGCAATTAAAAAAATTCCTACGCTCACGCAAGATCTATCTAGGAGAAGCATAGCAAGGAGAAGGGAAGAGTGTGTCCATGTACCCTCATAGAATAAAAGCGGAAGCGTTAGGACAACACGATTGATGTAGTTGAACGTCTACATGATCCAACCAATGCAAGTACCGAACGTACTACACCTCCGTGTTCAGCACACATTCAGCTCAATGACGTCCCTCGAACTCTTGATCCAGTAGAGGGTAGAGGGAGAGTTAAGTCAGTATGATGGCATGGCAACAGTGATGGTGATGTGATCCACGTAGGGCTTCGCCTAAGCACTACAACGCTATGACCGGAGGAGTAAACTGTGGAGGGGGACACCGCACATGGCTAAGAGAATAACTGTTGTGCTATGGGGTGCCCCCTGCCCCCATATATAAAGGAGGAGAGGGAGGAGGCCAGCCAAGGGGTGCACCATAGGGGGGAACCGATGAGGACTCTTAGTCCTATTCGCCCCCCTTCCTTCCAATGGAGGGAGAAAGGGGAAAGGAGAGGAGAGGAACAGGGAAAGGGGGGGGCCACTCCCCTTCCTATTCGGACTCCCCTTGGGGGGGCGCCTTCCCCTTGTGGGATGTCCCCTCTTCTCTCCCATGGTCCATGAGGTCCATGATTTCCCCCGGGGGGTTCCGTAACCCCTCGGTACTCCGGAAAAATATATGAATCACTCAGAACCATTCTGATGTCCGGATACAACCTTCTAATATATGAATCTTTACCTATCAACCATTTTGAGACTCCTCGTCATGTCCATGATCTCATCTGGGACTCCGAACAAACTTAGGTTACCAAAACACATAACTCATAATACAAATCATCATCAAACATTAAGCGTGCGGACCCTACGAGTTCGAGAACTATGTAGACATGACGGAGACACATCTCCGTTCAATAACAAATAGCATAACTTGGATGCTCATATTGGTTCCTACATATTCTACGAAGATCTTTATTGGTCAAACCACATAACAACATATGTCATTCCCTTTGTCATCGGTATGTTACTTTCCTGAGATTCGATTGTCGGTATCACCATACCTAGTTCAATATCGTTACCGGCAAGTCTCTTTACTCGTTTCGTAATGCATCATCCTGAAACTAACCCATTAGTCACATTGCTTGCAAGGCTTATAGTGATGTGCATTACCGAGAGGGCCCAGAGATACCTCTCCGATACACTGAGTGACAAATCCTAATCTTGATCTATGCCAACTCAACAAACACTTTCGGTGGCACTTGTAGAGCATCTTTATAATCACCCAGTTAAGTTGTGACATTTGATAGCACACAAGGCGTTCCTCCAATATTCGGGATTTGCAGAATCTCATAGTCAGAGCAATATTTATAAGTCATGAAGAAAGCAATAGCAATAAAATTAAACAATCATAATGCTAAGCTAACGGATGGGTCTTGTCCATCACATCATTCTCTAATGATGTGATCCCATTTATCAAATGACAACACATGTATATGGTTAGGAAACTTATCCATCTTTGATTAACGAGCTAGTCAAGTAGAGGCATACTAGGGACCCTTTGTTTTGTCTATGTATTCACACATGTACTAAGTTTCCGGTTAATACAATTCTAGCATGAATAATAAACATTTATCATGATATAAGGAAATATAAATAACAACTTTATTATTTCCTCTAGGGCATATTTACTTCACTTCATTGCTTTGGTATGATTATACAATGGGCATCATTTTGCCTAAGTTAAAGTTTGTATTCCGAAAATAGTCTCACCGTGTGATCGAGAGAAGACCAAATCATATTGCAGTCGATGTTCCTCCATCATGTGTGGTTCATTCTCATGGTTCCAGTTGTTGGTGAAACCACTTATGTTTGCAAGAGGAATTGTAGACTTCACAAACAAATTTGTCTTTCACTCTTTACTGAATGTTGGCCAAGAGAAGCATCCATGTCAGTAGGAAGAATAGATGTTTTTCTAGATCTTTGCTTTTGGAGCTACATATTTGTATATGATCCGTGAATCATTGAGATGCATTAACATGTTGATCTTACGTATGGAAATCATACTAGTTGGTTGTGAATTTGGGCTACTAATGTGAACATATTACAATGCCAGGCCTGTGAGTCCCGTGTGAACATTTTGAACGGATTGGCTCTTACTACTGTGCATAGCATGATCCTTATTTTTGTGTTCTCAATGTTTACAAGTTATTAATAGTTCCTTATTTCTGTTTGCGTAGTGTTTACAAGTTACTCACTGATCACTAGCTAGCCTACTAATGCGCTCCTGGCAGTTTTAGTTGTGAGGCAAGATCCGAAGTGGAAGACTTTTGAATAAAAATGCCTACCTCTGAAGAAACTGACATGCTGTTCTGAAGAAAATGCCATGCAAATCTGAAGAAACTGCCAGCAAAAACGTTCACAAATGCTTTATCTCCCAGCGAATGTTCATCCGCCATTGAGATCCTACACATACACTATCCGACCGACTCGATCCTACGCGAATAACTAGTGGATAACGCATGTACCTCATCTAGATGAATCGAGCGCACTCGTTTGACCGTCATGCCGACGTGCAACCTAGCACGGATGGGACGCACCACTGACGAGATGGGACGGGACGACAGAACCATAATTTTAGTTTTTCTAGTTTCCCACGGCAAGCTGGCACGCTAAGTGCTACCTCTTGAGAACTACGTTGGTCTTCCCTTGAAGAGGAAAGGGTGATGCAGTAAAGCAGCATAAGTATTCCCCTCAGTTTCTGAGAACCAAGGTATCAAACCATTAGGAGACCACGCGCGAGTCACCTCGTACCTACACAAACATGGCTAGGTTTTGTCTTTGTTGTGCATTTTGTCCATGTCATGCATATCATATCATGTCATCATGTGCATCGCATTTGCATACGTGTTCGTCTCATGCAACCGAGCATTTTCCCCGTTGTCTGTTTTGCATTCCGGCACTCCTATGTCCTCTGGCGCCCCCTTTTTTTCCACTTTTCGTGTGCGGGTGTTAAACGTACTCGGATTGGACCGAGATTTGCCAAGCGGCCTTGGTTTACCACTGGTAGACCGCCTGTCAAGTTTCGTGCCATTTGGAGTCCGTTTGATACTCCAACGGTTAACCGGGGAACCGTAAAAGCCTCGTGTGTGTTGCAGCCCAACACCCCTCTAAAGTGGCCCAAAACCCATCCAAACCCCCTCCATCCTCTCGGCTGTTCGATCACGATCGCGTGGCCGAAAACCGCACCTCATTTGGACTCTCCTAGCTCCCTCCACCTATAAATATGTGCCTCCCCCGTCCAAATCACAGATGAAACCCTAAAAACTTCCCCTCTCCGCGCCGGACGTGTCCGCCCGCCGCCGGACACGCATCCGCCGCCGCCCGCGCCCAATCGGGGCTTGCCATGTGTCACCGCCGCCTCCCACCACCGTGCGGCCCTCGGGGCCCGAGTCAGTCCCGCGCGCCGCCGCCGCCGTTCCGCGCGCCTCCGCGCCCGGCCCCGCCGCCGGCCACCGAGCGCCGCCCGCTCCACCACCGGCCACCGGGCGCCGCCCGCGCCTCCAGCGCCGGCGCCGCCGCCCCTGCCGCGACCGCCACCGCTTCCTCCCGCCTCGCCGCGGATCCGGTAAGGCCGGACCGGATCCGGCGCCCCCGAGCCCGGCTGCCGCCTCTCCCTCGTCTTCGGCCGTCGTCCGGCGTTGTCTCCGGCAAGATCCGCCACCGCCTCGTTTTGCGTGCCCGAGTCAACCTTAGATCCAGAGGTGATTTTTTCTTCTAAGTCCCCGGATCTGTAACTTTTTCGGGCCATGTTCATCGCATCATAACTCCTCATCCATAGCTCCGTTTTGCATGCATGATATATCAAAATGTTCGTCATGATGTCCTTTTCATTTTGTTCCATTGCATCATGCTTGTTTTAGTCCATCTTGATGCCTAAAATGTTGTTACAAGAGTGCTTCATAAATTTAGTTCCCGGTACATAGCAGATCTTGAGCATTTGTCATTTTTCCATGATTATTGTGTGCCTCCTATGAACTTGAGCCCTACATGTGTTTTGGGCTATGCCATGCCATCTTTACAGGGGTGTATGCCATGTTTTTTGTGATCAATGTGGTGACTAGCACATGCATGCAAAGTAGCTCTCGTGATGTTGCTGATTTCAGGGACTTAGAATTCTACTAAGTCTTTTCCCTGTTGTTATTTCAATGCCATGTATTCATGTTGATACTGAGTGATCCATGCCTCTTTTCAGTATGTTCAGTAAACATGATTTTAGCATATGGTTATGCTCTATCCATCCATGTCTTTGTTTGCATTTATGGAGTACCTTCGCATGACTCAATCTTTCTCTACTTTTGCTATAAAATGTTCCTGGCAGATTGTTTATGTGTTAATCAATTTTGCCAAGGTTGTTGTAGTTGATCCATGCATGCTATGAGATGGTTCTTGCCATGTTTAGCTTCTTGGTCATGTCTTCTTGCTGGGTGTATGCCTAGTTTGTCATGCAATGCCTTGTGGTGAGTGCATCGAGCTCGCAAACATGCGTACATAATTCTGTTTATGCCATGTCCAGTTTTCTGCTAAGTCTGAATCTGTTAACGAAACTTGCTATGTTTACATGGGTGCCATCATATCTTCTGATCCTTTTTGGCTTATGGTCAGTAAGGGACTTTTGTTATATGCTTTGAGTAGAGCCATGCCATGCCTTTCTTTGCTATGTTCTGATCCTGTAGCATGTTGTTATCTTGCTCTAAACATTGCTTCCTCATGTTAATTCCTGGCATGTTATTTTCACTAAGTCTATGATGTTGTTATCTTTTGCACTTTTTCCATGCTTGTTTGAGCCTGCTATTGTGTGATTTAGCCGTAGCTCAGTGTTCATCTTTTGTCAATCATCTTGAGTGGATCACTGCCATGTGCTTTGTTGCTATGTTAGAGTGCAGTAGCTTAGTTTCTTGTTGCATTTCAGAAGGCACCATACTGTGAATTGCAGAATCGTGACATTCTTGTTTTGCTTGCCATTTGCAAACCATGCATCCGTTTCCGGTGATATTTAAATCGATTTTGACCGAAATCAACTCATCTTTCCAGCGGCGCACTTGGTTTGCCAAGTTGAGGCCTGGTTCAATCTTTGAGCATGGATATGCATTGCATATCACATCCCGCATATCATGCCACGTTTTGCATCATGTTGCTTGCGCATTGCACCGTGGTTGATTGTGGTTCCCTTTACTTGTGTTCTTGCCTTGGGTAGAGCCGGGAGACGAGTACGTGACCGAGGAACCCGTTGAGTATGCTTACGAGGATCAAGCTTACGTCAACTAGGAGAACATTGCAGGCAAGATAACCATACCCTCAAAATCACTTCTATCTTTCTTGCTAGTTGCTCGCTCTATTGCTATGCCTATGCCGTGATACCCACCACATGCTTTATCATGCCTCCCATATTGCCATGTCAAGCCTCTAACCCACCTTGTCCACGAAAACCGTTGTTTGGCCATGTTACCGCTTTGCTCAGCCCCTCTTATAGCGTTGCTAGTTGCAGGTGAAGATTGGAGTTTGTTCCTTGTTGGAACATGATTATTGTTGGGATATCACTATTATATCTTGTTTACTTTAATGCACCTATATACTTGCTAAAGGGTGGAAGGCTCGTCCTTATGCCTTGTGTTTTGTTCCACTCTTGTCGCCCTAGTTTCCGTCATACCGATGTTATGTTCCTTGATTTTTCGTTCCTTACACGGTTGGGTTATAATGGGAACCCCTTGACAGTTCGCCTTGAATAAAACTCCTCCAGCAAGGCCCAACCTTGGTTTTTCCATTTGCCACCTAGCCTTTTTCCCTTGGGTTTCGCGGACTCAAGGGTCATCTTTATTTTAACCCCCCCGGGCCAGTGCTTCTCTAAGTGTTAGTCCAACATGAGCGATGTCCGGCACCCCCTGGGCAACCAGGGTCTATGTCAACCCGACGTCTGGCTCATCCGGTGTGCCCTGAGAACGAGATATGTGCAGCTCCTATCGGGATTTGTCGGCACATTCGAGCGGCTTTGCTGGTCTTGTTTTACCATTGTCCAAATGTCTTGTAACCAAGATTCCGAGTCTGATCGGGTCGTCCTGGGAGAAGGAATATCCTTCGTTGACCGTGTGAGCTTGTGATGGGCTAAGTTGGGTCACCCCTGCAGGGTTTTGAACTTTCGAAAGCCGTGCCCGCGGTTATGGGCAGATGGGAATTTGTTAATGTCCGGTTGTAGAGAACTTGACACTTGACTTAATTAAAATGCATCAACAGCGTGTGTACCCGTGATGGTCTATTTTCGGTAGAATCCGGGAAGAGAACACGGTCTCGTGTTATGCTTGAACGTAAGTAGTTCTAGGATCACTTCTTGATCTTTATAGCTTCTCGACCGTGCTTTGCTTCTCTTCTCGCTCTCATTTGTGTAAGGTAGCCACCATATATGCTAGCGCTTGGTGCAGCTCCACCTCACTACCTTTTCCTACCCATAAGCTTAAATAGTCTTGATCGCGAGGGTGTGAGATTGCTGTGTCCCCGTGACTCACAGATTCCTTCCAAAACCAGATGCAGGTGCCGATGATGTCATTCCAGGGGATGCGACCAAACTCAAGTGGGAGTTCGATGTGGATTCAGGATGTTACTATGTTTCCTTTCCAGACGATCAGTAGTGGAGCCCAGTTGGGGTGATCGGGGATCTTATGCATTTGGGGTTGTCTTTACTTTGGTTCCGTAGTCGGACCTTGATTGTATTCTGGATGATGTAATGCTATATTCATGTATTGTGTGAAGTGGCGATTGTAAGCCAACTCTTTATCTCTTTCCTATTCAGTAAATGGGATGTGTAAAGATTACCCCTCTTGCGACATGCCTACAATGCGGTTATGCCTCTAAGTCGTGCTCCGACACGTGGGAGATATAGCCGCATCGTGTGTGTTACAAAATAAGAACCTCGCAACCAACGCGATAAAGGGGTTGTCAATCCCTTCACGGCCACATGCAAGAGTGAGATCTGATAGAGATGATAATAATAGGATAAATATTTTTGGTATTTTTATGATATAGATTGAAAGTAAATAAAGCAAAATAAAATAGCGCCAGAAATAGCTTGTTGATGGGAGATTAATATGATGGAAATTAGACCCGGGGGCCATAGGTTTCACTAGTGGCTTCTCTCAAGATAGCATAAGTATTACGCTGGGTGAGAAAATTACTATCGAGCAATTGATAGAAAAGCGAGTAATTATGAGAATATCTAGGCATGATCATGTATATAGGCATCACGTCCACGACAAGTAGACCGAAACGATTCTGCATCTACTACTATTACTCCACACATCGACCGCTACCCAGCATGCATCTAGAGTAGTAAGTTCATAAGAATAGAGTAATGCCTTAAGAAAGATGACATGATGTAGAGGGATAAACTCATGCAATATGATATAAACCCCATCTTTTTATCCTCGATGGCAACAATACAATACGTGTCGTTTCCCTTTCTGTCATTGGGATCGAGCATCACAAGATTGAACCCAAAGCTAAGAACTTCTCCCATTGCAAGAAAGATCAATCTAGTAGGCCAAACCAAACTGGAAATTCAAAGAGACATGCAAAGATAAAACAATCATACATAAAAGAATTCAGAGAAGATTCAAATAGTGTTCATAGATAATCTGGATCATAAACCCACAATTCATCGGATCTCGACAAACACACCGCAAATGAAGATTACATCGAATAGATCTCCAAGAGAATCGAGGAGAACTTTGTATTGAGATTCAAAGAGAGAGAAGAAGCCATCTAGCTACTAGCTAGGGACCCGAAGGTCTGAAGTAAACTACTCACACATCATTGGAGGGGCCATGGAGTTGATGTAGAGGCCCTTCGTGATCAATGCCCCATCCGACGAAGCTCCGGAAAAGGCCCCAAGATGGGATCTATTGGGTACAGAAGGTTGCGGCGGTGGAATTAGGTTTTCATGGTGCTCCTGGATGTTTGCGGGGTACATGGATATATATAGGAGGAAGAAGTAGGTCGGTGGAGCAACGAGGGGCCCACGAGGGTGGAGGGCGCGCCCAGGGGGGTAGGCGCGCCCCCTGCCTTGTGGCCTCCTCGATCATTTCTTCACGCCCACTCCAAGTCTCCTGGATCACGTTTGTTGTGAAAATCACGTTCCCGAAGGTTTCATTCCATTTGGACTTCGTTTGACATTCCTTTTCTACGAAACACTGAAATAGGCAAAAAAACAACAATTTGGGCTGGGCCTCCGGTTAATAGGTTAGTCCCAAAAATAATATAAAAGTGTAAAAATAAGCCCATTAACATCCAAAATAGATAATATAATAGCATGGAGCAATCAAAAATTATAGATACGTTGGAGACGTATCAAGCATCCCCAACCGTAATTCTTGCTCGTCCTCGAGTAGCTAAATGATAAAGAAAAGAATTTTTGATGTGGAATGCTTCCTAACATATTTCTCAATGTAAATTTTCTTTATTGTGGCATGAATGTTCAGATCCGAAAGATTCTACATAAAAGTTTAATATTGACATAAAAATAATAATACTTCAAGCATACTAACTAAGCAATCATGTCTTCTCAAAATAACATGGCCAAAGAAAGTTATCCCTACAAAAACATATAGTCTAGCTATGCTCTATCTTCCCCACACAAAATATTTAAATCATGCACAACCCTAATGACAAGCCAAGCAATTGTTTCATACTTTTAATGTTCCTAAACTTTTTCAATCTTCACACAATATATGAGCGTGAGCCATGGACATAGCACTATATGTGGAGTAGAATGGTGGTTGTGGAGAAGATAAAAAAGGGGAAGATAGTCTCACATCAACTAGGCGTATCAACTGGCTATGGAGATGCCCATCAATAGATATCAATGTGAGTGAGTAGGGATTGCCATGCAACGGATGCACTAGAGCTATAAGTGTATGAAAGCTCAACAAAAGAAACTAAGTGGTTGTGCATCAAACTTGCTTGCTCAGGAAGACCTAGGGCACTTTGAGGAAGCCCATCATTGGAATATACAAGCCAAGTTCTATAATGTAAAATTCCCACTAGTATATGAAAGTTACAACATAGGAGACACTCTATCATGAAGATCTTGGTGCTACTTTGAAGCACAAGTGTGGTAATTGTTAGATCCTTTGGATCTGGTAGGCTAGAGACTCCCGGTAAACCTACCTTCTGCCTTGCCTTGCGAGGAACTCCCGGTGCCGGCCATGGTGACGGTGGCCGGTGATGGCAGAGAGTGGATGGCGGCGGTGGTGGAACTTCCCATGAGCACCACGCTAACCCTAGATCGGTAGGGAATGTCGGTGGGGGTTGTGGCAGCGATTAACCTCGTAAGTCGTGCCCTGGCCCCCACCTCTATTTATATAGCGCGGGTCATAGGGGCCCACCAACCTTATTGAGGGTTGGGCGCCCCCGATCAGGGCATGAATCTAAGGGCCCGGTGGGCCGTTGGCCCACACAAAGGAGATCAACCTAACATTCTCCCCCTTGATCACAACTTTACTTTTAACCTTATACTTTCTAGTTTATTTGTTTGATCACATATTGGTACATAGAGCATGTTTCATTGTCACAGCTTACTTGCCGATGGAATCATACAGCTACAACATACGTTTTGTTCAGAAACAAATTATGTTCCTTTTGGGCCTATCCAGGAATCATAAGGATTTCTCTTAAACCCATGTCGGCTAAGTGTTTCTTGAACACATTGGGTGGTAAGCCTTTCGTTAGCGGATCCACAAGCATATCCTTTGTCCTCATATGCTCGAGACTTATAGTTTGATCCTGGATTCTATCTTTCACAACATAATACCTTATCTCTATTGTTTTTGCAGCATTACTCGACTTGTTGTTGTGAGCGTAAAATACTGCGGGCTGGTTGTCACAGTACATCTTTAGTGGTTTGTGAATACAATCTACCACTTTCAAGTCGGGTTCAAATTTATTTAGCCATATCGCCTGCCCCGTGGCTTCGAAGCATGCTATGATTCTGCATACATCGTGGATGATGCAACTATCGACTGTTTGGAGCTTTTCCACGAAATAGCTCCCCCAGCGAGGGTGAATACGTATCCTGACGTGGATTTTCTATCATCTTTGTCCCCCGCAAAATATGTGTCTGAATACACTTTTATCTCTAGGGAGTCACTTCTCCTGTATATTAGCATGTAGTCCTTCGTGCCTTGCGCATAACACAATGATTTCTTTACCATCTCCCAGTGTTCTATGCCTGGATTCTCTTGATATCTACCGAGTACCCCGGTGATAAAGGCTAAGTCAGGGTGAGTGCACACTTGTGCATACTATAAGCAGCCAACTGCCGAAGCATATGGTACTGCTTTCATTTGACCGATCTCGTACTGGTTCTTGGGACATTGGAATTTCCCAAAACTATCGCCCTTAACTATAGGAGCAGGTGTGGCTTTACTCGCATGCATATTATACTTTTTAAGAACCTTTTCTAAATATGCTTTCTGTGATAGTCCTAAGACTCCATTGTTCCTATCTCGGTGAATTTCTATGCCCAAAACATATGATGCTTCACCAAGATCTATTATGTCAAAATTTGAGGATAAGAACTTCTTTGTTTCTTGTAGTAGACTAACATCACTGCTAGCAAGCAGGATATCATCCACATACAAGATTAGGAAAATACATTTCCCAATTTTAAACTTTGCATAAACGCAGTTATCCTCTATATGTTCTTTAAATCCAAAACTTTTATTCGTTTGATGAAACTTTAAATACCACTGTCTAGAGGCTTGCTTTAATCCATAAATGGATTTCTTTAGGCAGCATCCCATAGGTTGTTTCATGTAGAAATTTTCTCTTGCCTTCCATGATAAAACCCTTAGGTTGTTTCATGTAGACATTTTCTTTTAAATCCCCGTTGAGGAATGTCGTCTTTACATCCATTTGATGTAACTCTAAATCAAAATGAGCAACTAATGCCATTATGATTCTGAAGGAATCCTTACATGAGACTGGGGAAAAGTCTCATTGTAGTCTATCCATTCTCTTTGAGTAAATCATTTTGCCATGAGTCATTCTTTATACTTTTGTACATTCCCTTTAGAGTCATACTTAGTTTTGTAGACCCATTTACAGTCTACTGTTGGCTCCTTTAGGAATTTCCTCTAAGTCCCAAACATCTTTGGAACTCATCAATTTCATATCGTCTTCCATTGCCTTCATCCACTTCGATGAATGAGGGCTTCTCATGGCTTCTTCGTATGAGGTGGGTTCTTTTCCTGTACGAACTATTTCCATGTTATAAACTTTATAATCAGGAGAAACAACTGTCTTTTCATGTCTTGTAGACCTTCTAAGGGCCTCAGTTTCTGGCACATTCTGTGCCTCAACATCTGGCACTTCTTCCAAAATTTGTCGTTGCACCCCCCTTTCGTGCTCAACAACGGGTTCAGTCAGCTCCTGACGGATAGGTTCCAGGTCTACCCCCATAGATGTCATGGACGGAGTTGCAACTGGTAGTGAGAAAAATGGCTCCTGAATCATCGGATTAGGTGTATGCACCCTCTTATCCTCAAGATCAATTTTCCGAGCTACCAAGCTCCACCTCATCATTTCGTCCTCTAAGAAGACTGCATGTCTCATTTCTACAAACTTTGTATATCTGTCTGGGTAGTAGAAACAAAACACTTTGATCTGTCTGGATAGCCAATGAAGTGGCAACTCACTGTTTTGGGATCTAACTTTGCAATGTTTGGATTAAACATTTTGGCCTCAGCATGGCACCCCCACACCTTGAAGTGTTGTAGGGAGGGCACCCTTCTTGGCCATAGCTTGTACGGTGTTTTGGGCACCGATTTTCTTGGTACTCTATTGAGAATGTGAATGACGGTTTCAAGCGCCTCCATCCATAATCCCAATGGCAAGTTGGAATAACTCATCATGTTGCTCACCATATCCATAAGTGTACGGTTGCGCCTTTCAACTACTCCATTCTTTTCTCCCAGAGTGGGATACATTCAAAGCACATGAGTTATCATATCTTTCTCTTGCCAGAATTTCTCCCGCCATACGGGATTTTTTACATAATATTATGTTAGCTTTACCCCGTTACGCAGGTGTTTTCCCAGACTTTTCCGGCCATGCAGGTTTTATCATTATTATATTTTCCCGCCATGTGGGGTAATTCCCTGTAAGGGAACATAAATGCCAGAATTGGCTCTTTTGACTGCATATTCAATTATCAAATTTAGGAATAAATCCGAATGCTCTTTGACACACATGCTTGATCCAACGTTGGTCAAATTAAACACGCATGTTGCTTGTTTCATCTCAAATCATGTTGACTGAAAAAATCTTATTCATAGAGATTACAAGAAAGACATTCGTCAACCAAGACTCTCAATGATCTATCTCTTTTCTTTTGAAGCCATTCTTTAGAGAGAACATACTCCCTCACGCTATGACCTTTCTTGGTCATCTTTCGCGTCACAAGTACCCAGCCATTCGCCTTCACAAATGAAAGCATGGAAAACTTTTAGTCTGAGAAAACATAGCCAATAATCAACAATAATGGGCGTAAAAATAACCCTCGTTGGTCTGGTTAAAAAATGCATATTAAACTTTTGAAACTTTCTTTTATATTCTAAACCACCGTTGTGGCAGAAGTAGAATAAACATAAGCCTTCTACATTAATTCCATATCACCGTTGGGCGAAAATGGAAATAATGCATATAACTCATAAACAATGTGATGATAGTATTTCTATTAAACAACTTTGCTAAGAATTAATCATCATCATCAACTTTATTGCAGTGGGAACAAGAAATATACATTTCTCTAGTTCAATGGCATTTCTTGATCTTTATCCGTTCTCTGAAAATTGATCACTTTGATACAAAATTTATCAGAGATTTATATTTTGAACATAAGACTCATAGAATTATAGCACTGTTATCATCAACCTTGGTCAAAATAACAATAGCATATTTTAACTTTAAAACAAATATCTTTCTTTTGTCATAGCGGAAACTATTTGCATCTTATTTCACCCACAGGGGAAAAACATTGCTAAGAACATTTCTTCCAATTAAATTTTCACATTGGTTCCAATTCAATTGAATAATAAAACTTTTACTTTGCAGCGGAAACTTTACAATATTCTATTCAAAAACAATTCTGTACTCTTTTACTCTCTAAGCAATTTTAACCGGTTGGTTCAAAAATGCATTAGAGAAGCAACAATTTAATATTTTACTTTAGTTCTATTCACTTTTAAAAGAGCACTTCTATTTTTATTTTCAACGTAAAAACTTGAATAAAAAATTCATGAACTTTTTATTCTTTACAGAAACTTTTCTTTCACCGACTAAAAAATCATGAACTTTTTAATTTTCTTTATAAAATTCATGAACATTTCTTTTCTGAAAATTTTCTATTTTCATTTTTAGAAAATTTTCTGTTTACTTTTATATTTTCTAAACAAAAAAATTTCGTTGGAAAAAATGCATAGAGAAGACTATTTAAATCTGCTCTAAACTGGACATAATAATATTACTTTGACTTCTCCTTTTACTGTTCTTTTGAAAAAGAACTGTATAAAGAAAAAATGACAGAGACAAATCTGCAGCACAGCTGGCCACGGCCCAGCCCATGTAGCAGCGCCCGCGGCTGTCGGCCTCGGCCCCAGTGCGCGGCTCAGCCGCCCACGCGGCCTCGGTCCAGCGTGGCCCAGGTCGGCCTCGCCTCTGCATTCGGCCCGAGAAGCCCGCTGTGGCTTAGGGTTTTGATCACGGCCGTCCACCGCGATCCAACAGCCATCTGCGCAGATCACGGAAACAAAACTGGTACCCGAGGGAAACCCTCGGTCACTTTCCTCCCCCCGCGCCGCTCGTGACCTCTTGCTCCTCTCTCTCTTTGTCCCACACGGGATCGAGCTGCAGCGGCACGCCCGCGCCGCCGGCCGCCGGTGACAAGGTGGAGCACCATCGCGCCGTGCGCGCCTCTGCACCCTTCCCCTCGGGGCGCCTCTCTCTTTTCTCTATGACCCCGTGGCTTCTCTCTCGCTGCCGGGGCGGCGGATATAGCCCGCTACCGGCCGAGTGGAGTGGCCCGCCGGCGATGGCGCGACGGCGCGCGACGCCACCGCCACGAGCTCCTCACCTCTTTTCCTTCCTCCCTCTATCCACCGAAGCCAGTGAGAGAGAGGGATCAGAGACGCCAACAAAGCCCTACTATGTTCCTCTGTGCGTGCGATACATCGGCCCCACCCCCGTCCCCCTTGCCGGTGCAAGCGGTGTGGTGGTGGTGCCCTTTTGCCCCCTTGGAGAGGCTGTGTTCTTCTTCCCCGCACCTCGGCTTGTCGATGCGTGTGGGGATGGAGAGAAATGGCGCGACCATTGCGGCGGCGCTACTTTTTCCGTTGAGAATTCATTCTTTTCTCTTCTAGGGTTGTTTTGGGGGGGGGACTCTTTTCTTTCTCTGATTTTTTTCTTTGTACCGAAAATCTTAGCCTATGCATGGCTCTAATACCATTGTTAGATCCTTTGGATAGGGTAGGCTAGAGACTCCTGGTAAACCTACCTTCTGCCTTGCCTTGCAAGGAACTCCCGGTGCCGGCCATGGTGACGGTGGCCGGTGATGGCAGAGCGTGGATGGTGGCGGTGGTGGAACTTCCCGTGAGCACCGCGCTAACCCTAGATCGGTAGGGAATGTCAATGGGGGTTGTAGCAGCGACTAACCTCGTAAGCCGTGCCCCGGCCCCCACCTCTGTTTATATAGTGCGGGTCACAGGGGCCCACCAACCTTATTGAGGGTTGGGCGCCCCCGATCAGGGCGCGGATCTAAGGGCCCGGTGGGCCGTTGGGCCCACACGGAGGAGATCAACCTAACAGTAATAGGATAGTAACATTGTCCCTTCTCTATTTTTTCTCATTTTTTTATTCGGGCCTTCTTTCTCTTTTCTTTTTCTTTTGGCCTCTTTCTCTTTTTTTTTCTTTTTTTCGTGCGGAGTCTCATCCCGACTTGTGGGGGAATCATAGTCTCCATCATCCTTTCCTCGCATGAGGCAATGCTCTAATAATGATGATCATCACACTTCTTTTTACTTAGAACTCAAGAATTACAACTCAATACTTAGAACAAAATATGACTCTATGTGAATGCCTCCGGCGGTGTACCGGGATGTGCAATGATTCATGGTGACAGGTATGAAAGAATTATGAACGGTGGCTTTGCCACAAATACGATGTCAACTACATGATCGTGCAAGCAATATGACAATGATGAAGCGTGACATAAAAAATGGAACGGTGGAAAGATGCACGGCAATATATCTCAGAATGGCTATGGAAATGCCATAATAGGTAGGTATGGTGGCTGTTTTGAGGAAGGTATATGGTGGGTTTATGGTACCGGCGAAAGTTGTGCGATACTAGAGAGGCTAGCAATGGTGGAAGGGTGAGAGTGCGTATAATCCATGGACTCAACATTAGTCATAAAGAACTCACATACTTATTGCAAAAATCTATTAGTTATCGAAACAAAGTATTACGCGCATGCTCCTAGGGGGGATAGATTGGTAGGAAAAGACCATCGCTCGTCCCCGACCGCCACTCATAAGGAAGACAATCAATAAATAAATCATGCTCTGACTTCATCACATAGCGGTTCACCATACGTGCATGCTACGGGAATCACAAACTTCAACACAAGTATTTCTCAAATTCACAACCACTCAACTAGCATGGCTCTAATATCACCATCTCCATATCTCAAAACAATTATCAAGTATCAAACTTCTCACTGTATTCAATGCACTTATATGATAGTTTTTATTATTCCTGAAAGCAATTGCCATGTTGTTCTAAAGGACTCTCAAAATAATATAAGTGCAGCAGGAGAGATCAATTATTTCTACAAAATTAAACCACCATCATGCTCTAAAAGATATAAGTGAAGCACTAGAGCAAAAACTATAAAGCTCAAAAGATATAAGTGAAGCACATAGAGTATTCTAATAAATTCCCATTCATGTGTGTCTCTATAAAAAGGTGTGTACAGCAAGGATGATTGTCGTAAACTAAAAAGCAAAGCCTCAAATCATACAAGACGCTCCAAGAAAAATACATATCATGTGGCGAATAAAAATATAGCTCCAAGTAAAGTTACCGATAGACAAAGACGAAAGAGGGGATGCCTTCTGGGGCATCCCCAAGCTTAGCCTTTTTGGTGTCCTTGGATTTTACCTTGGGGTGCCTTGGGCATCCCCAAGCTTAGGCTCTTGCCACTCCTTGTTCCATAATCCATCGAATCTCTACCTAAAACTTGAAAACTTGACAACACAAAACTCAAAATAGAAAATCTCGTGAGCTCCGTTAGCGAAAGAAAACAAACCACCACTTCAAAGTACTGTAATGAACCCATTCTTAATTTATATTTGTGTTAAACATACTGTATTATAACTTCTCCATGGTTCATAAACTCTATTACTTGCCATAGATTCATCAAAATAAGCAAACAACACACGAAAAACAGAATCTGTCAAAAACAGAACAGTCTGTAGTAAGCTGTAGCTAACGCAAACTTATGGAACACCAAAAATTATAAAATAAATTTCTGAACGTGAGGAATTTATCTATTAATCATATTCAAAAATAATTAACTAAATATCGTTCTCCAATAAAAAATGGCAGCAATTCTCGTGAGTGCTAAAGTTTCTTTTTTTTTATAGCAAGATCGAAAACACTTTCCCCAAGTCTTCCCAACGGTTCTACTTGGCACAAACACTAATTAAACACAAAAACACAACCAAAAAAGGGGCTAGATAAATTATTTATTACTAAACAGGAGCAAAAGGCAAGGAATAAAAATAAAATTGGGTTGCCTCCCAACAAGCGCTATCGTTAAAGCCCCTAGCTAGGCATAAAAGCAAGGATAGATCTAGGTATTGCCATCTTTGGTAGGCAATTCTTCAATAAGACACCTATGACTCTTAGGAGTTTCTTTATTATTATTAATAATCAAACTCCTTGGCACGAAATCAAGAAAATCATTTGTAGCTAAAGGTTCCTTAAGGATTACAAGAAAGTTGGGTGAACACTTATGCATTTGAGGTCCGCATTTCCCTTACTAGAAGTTTCACCCTTAATTTCAGGAACATACATAAATTTGGCAATCTTAGCATTAGAAGGAGTGTTTTTCATGGAAGAAAGGCAGATCCTAGGTTGGAAGTGGAATCTTGATCTACCTTTTCATTAACCACAGGTTCCTTTTCTTTAAAAAATTTAAGAGCCACTCCTACCTTAGATCCGTATTGGGTAACTTGGTTGTGGATCTTTCTATCCAAATTTTCAATCAACTCTATGGTAGAGACTTTATTTTCAATAATTTCAAGGCTTTGCATCACATGTTCCGAAGTTAAAGTAGTTCCATTAACCAAAAGAGGTGGTGGGCCAAACAAATCTATCATAGCATTATAAGAATCAAAAGTATGGCTACCCAAGAATTTTCCTCCGGTAATGGTATCAAGAATATATCTATTCCAAGGCATGATGCCTACATAAAAATTGCGAAGACGAATGGAAGTAGATTGCTTCCTAGCAGATCTATTTTGTGCATTGCAAATTCTGTACCAAGCATCTTTTAGATTTTCTCCCTCCCTTTGTTTAAAATTAAGAACTTCATTCTTGGGAGAAAAAGGAGTAGATAAAGGACTAGCCATAACAACGAAGCAAGCAAAAGAAAGGGAGAATGAAAAAAGGGCGAATAAAATGGCAAGGGTGAAGTGGGGGAGAGGAAAACGAGAGGCAAATGGCAAATAATGTAATGCGAGGGATAAAAGTTGTGATGGGTACTTGGTATGTCTTAACTTGGCGTAGATCTCCTCGGCAACGGCACCAGAAATCCTTCTTGCTACCTCTTGAGCACTGCGTTGGTTTTCCCTTAAAGAGGAAAGGGTGATGCAGTAAAGCAGCATAAGTATTTACCTTAGTTTTTTGAGAACCAAGGTATCAATCCAGTAGGAGACCACGCATGAGTCACCTCGTACCTACACAAACAAATAAGAACCTCGCAACCAACGCGATAAAGGGGTTGTCAATCCCTTCACGACCACTTGCAAGAGTGAGATCTGATAGAGATGATAATAATAAGATAAATATTTTTGGTATTTTTATGATATAGATTAAAAGTAAATAAAGCAAAATAAAACGGCACCAGAAATAGCTTGTTGACGGGAGATTAATATGATGGAAAATAGACCCAGGGGCCATAGGTTTCACTAGTGGCTTCTTTCAAGATAGCATAAGCATTACGGTGGGTGAACAAATTACTGTCGAGCAATTGATAGAAAAGCGAATAATTATGAGAATATCTAGGAATGCTCATGTATATAGGCATCACATCCGCGACAAGTAGACCGAAATGATTCTGCATCTACTACTATTACTCCACACATCGACCTCTATCCAGCATGCATCTAGAGTATTAAGTTCATAAGAACAGAGTAACGCCTTAAGCAAGATGACATGATGTAGAGGGATAAACTCATGCAATATGATATAAACCCCATCTTTTTATCCTCGATGGCAACAATACAATATGTGTCGTTTCCCTTTCTGTCACTGGGATCGAGCACCGCAAGATTGAACCCAAAGCTAAGCACTTCTCCCATTGCAAGAAAGATCAATATAGTAGGCCAAACCAAACTGATAATTCGAAGAGACTTGCAAAGATAAACCAATCATACATAAAAGAATTCAGAGAAGATTCAGATATTGTTCATAGATAATCTGGATCATAAACCCACAATTCATCAGATCTCGACAAACACACCACAAAAGAAGATTACATCGAATAGATCTCCAAGAGAATCGAGGAGAACTTTGTATTGAGATTCAAAGAGAGAGAAGAAGCCATCTAGCTACTAGCTACTAGCTATGGACCCGAAGGTCTGAAGTAAACTACTCACACATCATTGGAGGGGCCATGGAGTTGATGTAGAGGCCCTTCGTGATCAATGCCCCATCCGACGAAGCTCCGGAAAAGGCCCCAAGATGGGATCTATTGGGTACAGAAGGTTGCGGCGGTGGAATTAGGTTTTCGTGGTGCTCCTGGATGTTTGCGGGGTACATGGATATATATAGGAGGAAGAAGTAGGTCGGTGGAGCAACGAGGGGCCCACGAGGGTGGAGGGCGCGCCCAGGAGGGGTAGGCGCCCCCCTGCCTCGTGGCCTCATCGATCGTTTTTTGATGCCCACTCCAAGTCTCCTGGATCACGTTTGTTGAGAAAATCATGTTTCCGAAGGTTTCATTCCATTTGGACTTCATTTGATATTCCTTTTCTACGAAACACTAAAATAGGCAAAAAAACAACAATTTGGGCTGGGCCTCCGGTTATTAGGTTAGTCCCAAAAATAATATAGAAGTGTAAAAATAAGCCCATTAACATCCAAAATAGATAATATAATAGCATGGAGCAATCAAAAATTATAGATACGTTGGAGACGTATCACTAAGCCATGCCTACTTATGCATTGAATTCCGATGAGTGCGATGGCCGTCGCATTTCCGCGACATGCTGTTTCACCTACCTTCCGCCTATAATTACTTGTTCCCAACGTTCTACGGTGCCCCATCACCAAGCTCGCCCTATGCTCATAAGCCCCCACCGGCCCGACGTCGCTCGCCACTTATCCTCCACTACTAGGAAAAGGGCTATAGATAGGATTGATACTAATGGCGCATCAGGGAAGCAGTGCGCCACTACTATATACTAATGGCGCACCTGTTGGTGATGCGCCATTAGTGTGGAAGACACTAATGGCGCACCAGAAATAGGGTGCGCCACTAGTATTAATTTTTTTCCATTTTTCCATACATACTAATGGCGCATCAGGTAGACAATGCGCCATTACTAGTTCTAACTAGTAATGGTGCACCTGGCAGAGAGTGCGCCAATACTGTAATTTTTTTCTTATACTTTTTTTCGCAAAACTACTAATGGCGCACCGTTTCACAGTGCGCCATTACTAGTTTAAACTAGTAATGGCGCACTATTAGACAGTGTGCCATTAGTATATATATTTATATTTTTTACTTTTTTGCAAAACTTCTAATGGCGCACCACCTGCAGGTGCGCCATTAGTAACCAGGGTTACTAATGGCGCATTTCCTTGTGGTGCGCCATTAGTAACCTGGGACCCCAACAAGATATTTTGGACAGCCCCACACCTACCCACTCACTTTCCCCACTTCATTCCCTCCACCTCCTTCTCCAAGCTTTCGGCTGCCTCCTCCTCCTCACCTCATTTGCACCATAGATTCATCAAAATTAAGTGGTGAAATTACCTTTTTTGGATAGGTAAGTAAGGGGAAAGCTATCTTCATGATGTAGATCTACTTTTTTTCTCCCTAGCTCGCTCCAACAACGTGCACATGCACTTTTTGTGGCCTAGCTAGATCTATGTATGTTTGTGGTGTTGCATGTGTTTGTGGTGTTGCATATATGTTTGTGTTTGAATGTACCGGTATTTGAAATGCGATAGTTGCCAATATTTTGCCGGAATGTTTTGATTCATTTCCGTTTCGGCGAGAATTTTGGCACTATGCATTCTTTTTGGTCCTATTTTTAGGGAAGGTCATGCCAAATTTTTTCTTGGTTCTAAAATATCGTTTTGCTCTACCCCACAGGCGACCATGGTCCGCACGATGACTGAAGGCATCGTGAATAGGTTTTTGAGCTCCGCGAAGGCCGAGATGCTTCAAAAGAACGAGATGGAGATAAGATGTCCGTGTCGAAGATGCAAGCTGAAGAGCCTTATTGCGGACCCGGATTCCGGGCAGGTGTGGGACCACCTGCTCTTGCGTGGTTTCATGGATGGCTATCGGTGGCAAGGTGATGAAGATGACTATGAAGTCGTCCATGGCCGGGGCCAGGCAAGAAATGAGGAAGGGCAACAAGACAAGTACCACCGCGGCGAGGGCGGGCGAGAAGACGAAGAATCTCCAGGACATGATCACGACGGTGATGCTGTACACAGTCATCATGTAGAAGATGTCGTACATGATGATGAGGAAGATCAAGACGAAGGGCATGATCATGAAGATGAAGATGCCGGAGCAGACGACGATGGAGGCTGGGTGCAGGACCCTCATATTCAAGAGCTGCTTCTCAAGCAGACGGATAACGCAAGAGCTGCCGCCCGAGAGAAAGCCAAGCTGGATCAACTGGAGATAGACGCGGTTACTCCATTGTATGAAGGATGCAGGCCCGAGGATACCCGCCTGAAAGTAACGCTCATGGCTCTGGAGATGAAGGTAAAACACAAAATGACTGACGCATGCTTCGACGAGAACATGTCATTCTGGCACGAACATCTTCCCAAGGGGAACAAGTGCCCGACCAGTTTCGAGGAGGCGAAGAAAATCGTGTGTCCTCTGGATTTACCGCACGTGAAATACCATGTGTGCATGAACAATTGTATCATTTAACGGGACGAGCACGTGGAGTCTACCATATGTCCGGTGTGCGGCGTCACTCGATACAAGAAGAGGAAGAAAGCTCCTCGAAAATCGGTGTGGTACTTTCCGATCACTCCTCGTCTGCAGCGGTATTTCGCGCACCCTAAGGTAGCAAAGCTCCTGCGTTGGCACGCGGATAGGGAGGAGAAGAAGCGGGAAGATGACGGAAATGATTCGGAGATAAATAAAAAAGACAAGATGCTGAGTCACCCTAAGGATGCGAGCCAGTGGCAAGCGTTGAACTTCGAATACCCAGAATTTGGGAAGGATCCAAGGAACATCGTGCTGGGCGCGAGCACCGATGGAGTCAATCCGTTTGGCAGCCAGAGAAGCACACATAGCACCTGGCCTATGTTTGTGTGGATGTACAACCTTCCCCCCTGGTTGTGCATGAAGAGGAAGTACATTCACATGAGTATGCTAATTGAAGGGCCGAAACAACTAGGGAATGACATCAATCTGTATCTGGGGCTGCTCAAGGAGGAGCTAGACACGCTGTGGAAAACGCCAGCCAATATGTGGGACGCCGCAGAGAAAGAATATTTCCCTATGAGAGCCGCACTGCTCACGACGGTGCACGACTATCTTGGTTACGAATATCTCGCGGGGCAGGTAGTCCACGGATTTTCTGGATGCGTAAGGTGCATGGATGACACAACGTATCGCCAGCTAGATAGAGATCCCGGGTCTTTGAAAACCGTGTTCATGGGACATAGAAGGTGGCTTCGCGACGATGACCCGTGGAAGAAACGCAAGGATCTGTTCGATGGTGAAACCGAACCCCAAAAACGCTCGTGTACGAGGAGCGGCGAGGAAATAGACGAGTTGTTGAAAAATTGGAAAGACTGCCCACTGCCGGGAAAGAAGCAAAAGGCGCCAGAGCCAGGAAAGAAGCGAAAGGCACCAGAGCCGCTGCTGAAGGTATGGAAAACGAGGTCAGTTTTCTGGGACTTGCCATAATGGAAGATCCACCATGTGCCTCATAGCCTTGATGTCATGCATATCACGAAGAACGTGTGCGAGAGTCTGCTTGGTACCCTGCTCAACATGCCAGAGAGGACCAAAGATGGGCCGAAAGCAAGGGTAGACTTGAAATCAATGGGCATCAGGCAGGAGCTTCACGCTAATGATGATGATGATGATGATGATGATGAGGCGAAGCAGGACACAGAAAGTCGTCGCAAAGGCAAAAAGGCCAAGAAGACCAGAAATGACTACCCTCCCGCGTGCTTCACTCTAAGTCAGGAGGAGATCGAGCAGTTTTTCACCTGCCTCCTAGGAGTAAAACTTCCTTACGGTTACGCGGGGAAGATAAGCAGATACCTAGACCCAGCGAAGCAGAAGTTCAGTGGAATGAAGTCTCACGACTGTCACGTGCTGATGACGCAGATACTTCGAGTTGCAATCCGTGGGATCATGGACGCGCACATCCGTGAAATGCTATTTGGCCTATGCAACTTTTTCAACGTCATCTCTCGGAAGTCGATTGGCGTGAGGCAACTCAGAAGGCTACAGGAAGAGATCGTGGTGATAATATGCGAGCTTGAGATGTACTTCCCGGCCGCATTCTTCGACGTTATGGTGCATCTGCTGGTCCATATCGTGGAGGATGTCATCCAACTCGGGCCGACATTCCTGCACAGCATGATGCCGTTCAAAAGGATGAATGGTGTCATTAAAGGATACGTTCGCAACATGTCACGTCCAGAGGGAAGTATAGCCAGGGGCTTTCTGACCGAAGAGTGCATCTCCTACCGCACGAATTATCTAGGCATCGAGAACCCCGTTGGTCTGCCCGTCAACAGGCACCTCGGCAGGCTCGCTGGATGGGGTCACCGTGAGGGTCGCCGCGAAATGCATGTCGACTTCGAGGGTCGACTCGCCGACTTTGAAAGAGCAAACCTAGTCGCGCTACAACACATAGACGTGGTCGATCCTTGGGTGGTAGAGCACAAAACCTTTATTGAGAAGATGTACAATGACCGAGGCCAACAGAGGATGGACGGAGATATACTTAAAGAGCACAACTCATGTTTCATGCGTTGTTTCAAGCAGAAGCTTCTGTCGTACCCTTTACATGAGGACTCTTCCGCGGAAGAACAACTCATATTCGCCTTGTCACAGGGCGCCGAGCACAACCTGATGACCCATGAGGCGTACGATATCAACGGCTACACATTCTACACCGAGGACAAGGACATGAAGAGCGATGGTTATCAGAACTCCAGGGTAACGATGGAATCCTACACCGGTAATGACAAGGACAGATACTACGGAAGGATCGAGGAGATCTGGGAGCTGAGCTATGCTGGAGAGAAGGTCCCGATGTTCTGTGTCAGATGGGCCAAGAGCGTCCTAAAAGAAGACCGGTATTTCACCACCATGGTTATACCCGAAGCCAAATCCAAGACCGCGGGCACAAACGTTACCGCGAAAAATGAGCCATGGGTACTGGCTTCACAAGTGGACCAATGCTTCTTCATTACCGATCCGTCAAAGCCCAGTCGTGTTGTCGTGAGGAGAGGCAAAAGGAAGATCATCGGAATGGATGGAGTAGCCAATGAGCAAGACTTCGACAAGTACGGCGACCCGAAGATCGAACATGATGACGACGATGAAGTAGCATCATACACCACAAGAAGAAGCAGGACCACCCTACCTAAAGGACGTCCGTTCCACAGAAGAACTCCATTTGCGAAAAAGAAGGGCAAGAAGATTGTGAACAGATAGCTAGCTAAGATCGATTGTATTTAAATTGTAGCCTTCAATTCTCGATTGTATTTCATGGGCACTTTAATTTTGAACTCATGAATATTTTTTAAATTTCATGGACACTCGATCTCGATCCCCCTCCATCTCGATAGCTATCCCACCTCGCCAGATCCCCCTCCGCCGCCGCCGACCCACCGCACCCTCCCCCGCTCCACCACCGCCGCCGACACCCCGCACCTTCCCCCGGCCCGCTCCACCGCCGCCGCCGACACCCGCACCCTCCCCCACTTTTTGAAGATATTTTTAAATAACAAATTTGATGATATTTTGAAATAAGAAATTTGATGATATCTTCAAATAACAAATTTGATGATATTTTCAATTAAAAATAAAAAAACAAATTTGATGATATTTTCAAAAAAAATTTGATGATATTTGATGATATCTTCTGTTCTAGTCCTCATGAAAATAACAAATTTGATAAAAAAAACAAATTATTAGATGCAACAAGAAATAATGAAAAAAATGTTACTAATGGCGCACCAGAGGAGGGTGCGCCATTGCTGTCAGAAAAAAAAGTTACTAATGGCGCAACAGAGGAGGGTGCGCCATTGCTATCAGAAAAAAAAACTTACTTATGGCGCACCGCTACGTGGTGCGCCATTGCTATACCTCCCCCGACTAAAATCTCAGCCCCAATCCCCAGCCGATCCCATCTCACATCTCTCAGCCCCTGCGCGCCGCTGCCCCGACGACCCACGACGCCGCCGCCCCTACGTGCGCCGCTGCCCCCGTGCCCCTGCGCCCCCACCACTGCAGCTCCTCCGCCGCCCACTGGATAGCAAGCCGCCGCAGCCCCCAACCATCCCGCCGCCGCCGACCGCACGGGTTGCAGGACGACGATCGTCGCCGACCCGCAACCGTCTCGCCGCCGCTCGTAAGCCCCCTCCTCCTCCGCCTGTCCTCCTCCGCCCGTAAGCTCCCTCCCCCTAGACTCCCCTCTCTGCTCCTCCCTCCTTGCCCTCTCCCTCTCTACTTGATCCCCTCTCTTCTCTTTCTTCACCTTCTGTTCTTGCCTGTGAGGTGTTTGATTGAATGCCAATTCAAATGATTGATGCAGCCGCGTCCACTGGAGCACCACGACCATGTCTGTGACCTTGTCTCTGCTCCGCCGCCGTCTACGACCTCGTCTGCGACCGCGTCCATCGAGGTGAGTTCTAGTCTGAAACTCTCAATGCTCAAGTCTGGAAGCATCATGGATTCAAGTGTTAGCTAGCTAGATGATAAGAGGGATGCATGAGAAGCTAGCTACACTGCCATGAACTTTTCCTTTTGACAAACACTCTTGTTAACATCAGGAATTAAAAATGCAACATATAACAAGATATATAGATAGCTGAAACAAAGAGGTGTGCTTTGAAATAAAAAAATGTGCACCTGCAAGTGAGACTTGACATGTGCCAAGCTAGTAAACAAAATCTGTATATGTACATACTCTCATAAGGTTCTAAGAGATTTTATTATAAGCTTGATGTTCCTTGTCGTTGACTTATCACTGTTAAACAGAGACCTCTGAGCTGATACTCTGCATGTATGCACACAAACAATAATCCTGTAGACAAAAAAATGCCATGATCCATACAGTATAAATTCCATGATGCATAGCCTATATTTGCCATGGGAAATGGCAATTTTGTTAGGTCATGATCCAGAGATTAAAAAAATGCATAGACTATAATTTCCTGGCATGATCAATAGAATAAAAATGTAGAATAAAAAATGCCATGATCCATACACTATAATTTTCATGATGCATAGACTATATTTGCCATGGCCCG
Organism: Triticum urartu; assembly: GCF_003073215.2. Classification (NCBI taxonomy): domain Eukaryota; kingdom Viridiplantae; phylum Streptophyta; class Magnoliopsida; order Poales; family Poaceae; genus Triticum; species Triticum urartu. The sequence goes on along the minus strand of NC_053027.1, from coordinate 142,234,195 downwards.
GTGCAAAAGAAATTTGCCATGTTGCAAAAAGAAAAGAAATTTGCCATGGTGCATATAGTAAAAACAATGGCATGATCTGTAAAATACATTTGTCATTCTTTCTGTGTTTGTACAGACTTGCTAAACTATTCATGATTTTTTGTTGGGAGACATATTATATCTGGAATGGAAGGTCACATAAGTTGAGCTGATTTTTGTCCATATGAAAGTAGAGGACCATATGGTCTGTGGCTGGGTTTTGTCTCCGACCATTGTGTCGTGATGAATTTGCAAGTGCCCCGAGAGGCCCTTGAGTTTGCCGGAATGTCGATTAACTTCCGTTCCGGCAAATTCGGGTACTTCATATGTCCTATTTTCAGCAAAGGTCATGCTGAAATTTTCCGTGAATTTTAGCATGACTTTGCTAAAAATAGGACATATGGGGTACTTGCGACTAATGCATGGGCCGGGGTATCTTAGTACTTAGTTAAGTAGGATCAACTGCCCCGCCATTCTTGCTGCATTAAACCATAGGTGGCAATAGAGCCAAGTGATTAGTGCCAAGTGATTAGGCCCAACCTAGGGTGCCTCGGCATTGATAAACCCTAAATGATGAAAACTTAACTTGGCTGCCCCGGATGCCTCGGTGTCGATGAGAACCTAAATGATGTACGCTTAGGCTTTTAGGGTGCCTCAGCGTCGACAAACCCTAAATGGTGAAAGCTTAGGCTTTTAGGGTGCCTCGGTGTCGACAAACCCTAAATGATGAGACCATGATCTTGTTCCTTGACAATAACCAACTTTTTGACCAAACTTTTTTTTTCCTATTTAGAGCGAAACATGGCCCACAACGATGAGGCTGGTGGTTCGGGCGGCAAGCAATTCTGGGAGCTGTCCCAGGATATGTCGTCATCATCATCGAACGACGAAAGTCTCCCGGCGGAGTGCGACTGGTGCCACGACAATCGAGGTCTGTGCGACATGCCTCACCTGGACGATGATCGGCGCTTCAGCATTAAGCTCGAGGAGACCTTCGAAGTTGAAACGGTACACAACGATGACAAGTGTTATTTTCATAATTAAGCATGACTTCAACTATTTCAACGTGTAATTTTCATCTTTTACAATTCGAGTATAGCTTATCCCATGCCATGCAAGACGCTATGTCTTGGAGAGGATGGATTTTGAAGACCATGAAATTTCTGAAACAAAGAAAATTCACCTAAGGACTCATCATGATGTGGACTTTGAAGTAAATCTATATAATTCTGAGAGCGTAACCCATTTTGGTTGCAAAAATTGGGAAGCATTTTGCAAGATGTATGGTTTTGATGAGGGTATGCTTATCACCATGGATCTTGGTAATCCTGACATCAACCAAGACAATATGGACATTTGGGTCCTTGTTGATACGCCTCCAGTTCTACCGCTATGTGAGTTTCTCAAACATAGTTATTAGCTAATTTATATTGTTTATTTCAAAATAGTTGACAGCTTATTTCCATTGACAGCTTATTTTTATTGTTCAAAGAATGTGCGGGAGATGGTAGACAAAACCCACTACACCGATGGCTCCGAATTAACAACTTACAAGGAGAAAAATCATCTGGTCGGATTTTGTACTGACATTGAAAATTACATTATCCACAAAAAAACTCCTCAACATTATGGTAAATACGTGCCACTAATGCATGTGTTCAACTACGGTAACTACCATGGAGATACCCTAGTAAGATTTTTACTATTACGACATCCGTGCATCTTTTGCATACTTCTAAAACTAGTACATCATTGGTAACTATGAAGTTATTACTATGTTTTTCAACAGATAATCCCAGAGAATTGTGTGCCTCATATGATGTATCTGAAAGGTAGTGTTAATGTTTTGAACATACAGCCAGGTCGTCCTACGAATCTCAACTGTCCATACGAGATTTCTAAAAGAAGTGGAGACATGAAAATCAAAGGATGGAAAAAATGTATGGACAGTCGTAAGGAGCTTCTTGGAAGCAAAAGGAAGCGAGGCGCAAGAATTGGAGACAGGATGTTCTCCATTCTCCATAATGGAGAGTCAGGGTCTATATTGTTTTATGCTATTTTAGCTTAAATAGGGTATTTAGGTCCTGCCTAATACTGATGATCATGTGCTGATGAACAATTAAGTAGGGTTGGTTCGAAGACTATCAAGATGATGATCGTATGACTTGTTATGAATAACGAGTAGAAGTTGTATGATGATGATTAGTAGGACTTGTTAGGATTAGTATTACTTCCGACAAACTCGATACTCGCGGTCTTGAGACTTGTAATGTTTTATCTTTGTTCGGTCTTTTGAATTCGGAGACTAATATGATGAATTGTATTCGGAAACTAATCTTCTATTAAATTCGATGAATCTGATGTTGTTGTCTATATTCTGTCTAATAATATATTTTATATTCTGTCTAATAATATATTTTATAACCTGCGCAAAAATCAGAAAAGGAAAAAAAACCAAATATTCATACTAATGGCGCATCACCACCAGGTGCGCCATTAGTATGTCAAAGGATACTAATGGCGCATCAACAGAGAATGCGCCATTAGTATGACAAAGCCATGCTTACGTATGGCCCCCCGGGAGGCACACTAATGGCGCATGCTGTTACATACTAATGGTGCACTAGTTGCTGCGCCATTAGTATACCAGATACTAATGGCGCACCAGTGGTGCGCCATTAGTAAAAATTACTAGTGGCGTGCTACTAATGGCGCACCGGTGATGCGCCATTAGTAGGCAAAACTGGTGCGCCATTAGTAGGCCTTTTCCTAGTAGTGCTCGCTCTCTCCATGCCCATCATGCCCCCGGCCGTCCGCAATAGGCGACGCCGGAGGCGGTTACCGCCGGAATTAGTGTTCATTTTTTCACCAGAAGACAAACGGAGGGAGGAGGCATTCCATCGGTCTTTAGATGGCAATGCGGAGTATGAGGACTTGTTGGAGCACGACCGCCTAGCGGAGGAGTAGCGTATCGCCGATTTGCGCCGCCAGCGAGGCATGGAGCAGCAGCGGACCGACGCTCTGAGTCGCGATCAGAGCGCCCGCAATTGGGCCGACTACATGGAGGCCGGTGCCCGGCAAATAGCCCTGGAGGCTGTCGGGCATGCACCCATTTGCGACGCTGAATTTTACTACCAGCTCGTCAAGTGGGTTTCCCACTTAGAAGTCGAAGCTTTGGTGGACCACACTGGCATGGAAAGGGCCAACACACACGAGCAACGCGCCCTATCGCACCTCTAGCAAGTCCGAGATGAGGCGGAGGACGTCGGTGCCGGCGTTTAGCGTGTACCGTCGATGGCGGCCGGCATCGTCTAGTTAGCTAAGAGTAAGTTAGTACTTGTACACTACTAGAGTATTAGTGGGAGTAGATAGTTAACTTGGCTATGAAGGTTGTCAATGTGGAAGTTCAGTACTCTATATCTAGATCAGACCTGTTACTTTGCTCTGAATGTTGAACTTTCCTTTTGAACGTATGGAACGGGTTGTTATTTTTTAAATGGGTTGTATTTGTCCGCCACGGGTTTAGAGAATGACTTGTGGGCCTACCAGGTTGACGCGTACACAATCAGGAGATGATTGTACATGGAGGGGATGACAGCAGGGACCCACCAAGGTCATGGCAGTACGCAAGCAAGTGCCTCCTTATTTCAAGCAAAAAAATGGTTCCTCCTAATGAATTTCTAATATCTGGGTCCCATGCGATTGTCAACATAGTCAGTAAATGAGAGAATTACACAACGAGCGGCTGACACTAGCGACCCAGCAGCTCGCCTAGTTATTTTTGTTTTTGAGATGGAAGCAGGGTGTCAACTGGGTTGTGCGGGTCACTGGCCTGTCTAGACAGCCTTTTCTTTTATGTTTACCACAAGACCAGCCGAGTTGTTTTTTTCTTTCCTAAAATGGATAGCCCAGTTTTTTTGTGCTTTGTCAAGTAGGTCGCTTTGTCAGCCCTATTGGGCTGCAAATCTTTCAAGACGAGGAGAGCTTCATTCGGCTGGCCCAGAAAATGGGCTATCGGTAATGAGAAATGGGCTGTACATTTTTAAAACACATCAAACCGGCAATTAGTTTCAAATTCCTTTTTTCATTTTGAGATTTTAAATTCCATTGGTTTTTATGCATGGACAATTTGTTGGATTTTATATTGATATAAATTTATTTTTAAAATTAGTTTGAATGTGACTCGAAATTTCAGGATTAAAAACAGTTTGGACCGCACCAAAATATGCAAAATTTCGTATAATTTTTTAACTGTGGCCATAGACCTATGGGTCCATAGCTAGTAGCTAGATGACTTCTTCTCTCTCTTTGATTCTCAATATAAAGTTCTCCTTGATGTTGTTGGAGATCTATTCGATGTAATACTCTTTTGCAGTGTGTTTGCTGAGATCCAATGAATTGTGGATTTATGATCGGCTTATCTATGAATATTATTTGAATCTCCTCTGAATTCTTATATGCATGATTTGTTATCTTTGCAAGTCTCTTCGAACTACTGATTTGGTTTGGCCAACTAGATTGGTTTTTCTTGCAATGGGATAAGTGCTTAGCTTTGGGTTTAATCTTGCGATGCTCGATCCTAGTGACAGAAAGAGAACCGATACGTATTGCTTGAGTTAATTCCTCTACATCATGTCATCTTGCCTAAGGCGTTACTCTGTTCTTTATGAACTTAATACTCTAGATGCATGCTGGATAGAGGTCGATGTGTGGAGTAATAGTAGTAGATGCAGAATCGTTTCGGTCTACTTGACACGGACATGATGCCTATATTCATGATCATTGCCTTAGATATCATCAAAACTTTGCGCTTTTCAATCAATTGCTTGGCAGTAATTTGTTCACCCACCGTAACAATTTCTATCTTGAGAAAAGCCTCTCGTAAAACCTATGTCCCCTGGGTCTATTTTCCATCATATAAGTTTCCGATCTACAATCTTAGTTTCCCATTTACTTTCTTTTCAATCTTTTAATTTCCGTTCCATAAGCCAAAAATACCAAAAATATTACTTTACCATTTATCCATCTATATCAGATCTCACTTTGCAAATAACTGTGAAGGGATTGACAACCCCTTTATCGTGTTGCGTGCAAGTTGGTGTTTGTTTGTGCATGTATTCGGTGGCTTGTCGCGTTATCTCCTACTGGATTGATACCTTGGTTCTCAAAAGTTGAGGGAAATACTTACTCTACTTTGCTGCATCACCCTTTCCTCTTCAAGGGAAAAACCAACGCAAGCTCAAGAGGTAGCAGGAAGAATTTCTGGCGCCGTTGCCGGGGAGATCTACGCCAAGGAGAGACATACCAAGTACCTGTTGGGGAACGCAGTATTTCAAAATTCTCCTACCATCACGCAATATCTATCTAGGAGATGCATAGCAACGAGGGGGGGGGAGTGTCGGATTTCGGGTTCCGGCAAACCCTTGAGGTTCGAACACTGGGGTGCGCATGAAGTTCTCTCCCTCTCTCTAGCTAGCACGATTCGCAGGTTCTCACAACCTAGCTCGACGGACTCAAAGAACGAGAGACACAAGATTTATACTAGTTCGTGCCACCATTTTGGTGTAATACCCTACCCAGTGTGGTGTGGTGGATTGCCTCTTGGGCTGGGGATGAATAGTTACAAGGGAAGAACAGCCTCCTGAGGGGGGGATTCTTGTGCTTGGCGAGCTTGTGTGGTTGAGGATGATCTGGATGATCTGCCTATGAGATGTCTCGTCTCCTGATGAGCCGACCCCTGCCTACTGTGGTGGCTAGTCCTATTTATAGAGGCCCTGGTCCTCTTCCCAAATATTGAGCGGGAAGGGATCCCACAATGGCCAATTTTGAAGGGAGACAACTAGTACAAGTTATCCTGACAAAAGTAGTCTTCGCCTGCCACAGGCTCTGGTGGTGATGCCGTCTTGGTCTCCACAGTGACCTCCATATTGTTGTCCTGCTGGTCTTGGTCTTGTTGCACCAATATGGAAACCTTTGCCTGATGCCTCGGGACTCCTCGCCTGCGCTTGCCCTTTTTGCACCAAAGAGGAAACAAGGACACTGCGCGTGCTGGTGCCCGCCTGGCGCCAGTTGTCATGGCCGGCTTGCATCATAGAAACCTCGCGAGGTGTCCCTTGCCTTGATCTCTCCGCCCCTCGCGAGCCAGCCTAGTGAGGCCGCCCCTGAGGAGGTCTTGCATCGTCCGCCTCGCGAGGGTCTTGAGTGTTTGTTGATGAAGATGGGCCGTACAGGCCGCTGGCGGAGCCACACTGTGGGCCGCAGGCAGGCAAGTCTGGGGACCCCCGTTCCTAGAACACCGACATAGAGTGTGTCTATGTACCCTCGTAGACCGAAAGCGGAAGTGTTAAGTAACACGGTTGATGTAGTCGAACGTCTTCGTGATCCAACCGATCAAGTACTGAACGCACGGCACCTCCGCGATCTGCACATGTTCAGCTCGGTGATGTCCCTCGTACTCTTGATCCAGCTGAAGCCGAGGGTGAGTTTCGTCAGCACGCCGGCATGTTGACAGTGATGATGAAGTTACCGACACAGGGCTTCGCCTAAGCACTACGACAATATGACCAAGGTGTAAAACTGTGGAGGGGGGCACCGCATACGGCTAAAGATCAACTTGTGTGTCTATGGGGTGCCCCCTCCCTGTATATAAAGGAGAGAGGAGGGGAGGGCCGGTCGGCCCCTAGGGCGCGCCCGAACAGGGGAATCCTACTAGGACTCCAAGTCCTAGTAGGAATCCACCAAGAAGGAGAGAGGGGAAGGAAGGAAGAGGGGTAAGGGAAAGAAAGGGGGGCGCCACCCCTTCCCCTAGTACAATTCGGACCCAAGGGGGGGCCTTGCAGCCAGCCCCTCCTGGCCCTTCCTCTCTTCCTAATAAGGCCCATAGAGGCCCATTAGTTCTCCCGGGGGTTTCGGTAACCCCTTCCAGCACTCCGCTTTTATCCGAAACTCTCCAGAACACTTCTGGTGTCCGAACAACATGGTCCAATATATCAATATTTATGTCTCAACCATTTCGAGACTCCTTGTCATGTCTGTGATCTCATCCGGGACTCCGACCAACCTTCGGTACATCAAATCACATAAACTCATAATACCAATCGTCATCGAACGTTAAGCGTGCGGAACCTACGTGTTTGAGAACTATGTAGACATGACCGAGACACCTCTCCGGTCAATAACCAATAGCGGAATCTAGATGCTCATATTGTCTCCCACATATTCTATGAAGATCTTTATCGGTCAAACCGCATAACAACATACGTTGTTCCCTTTGTCATCGGTATGTTACTTGCCCAAGATTCAATCGTCGGTATCATCATACCTAGTTCAATCTCGTCACCGGCAAGTCTCTTTACTCGTTCCGTAATGCATCATCCCATGACTAACTCATTAGTCACTTTGCTTGCAAGGCTCATAGTGATGTGCATTACCGAGAGGGCCCAGAGATACCTCTCCGATACACGGAGTGACAAATCCTAATCTCGATCTATGTCAACTCAACAAACACCATCGGAGACACCTGTAGACTATCTTTATAACCACCCAGTTACGTTGTGAAGTTTGCTAGCACACAAGGTGTTCCTCCGGTATTCGGGAGTTGCATAATCTCATAGTCACAGTAACATGTATAATTGATGAAGAAAGCAATAACAATAAACTAAACGATCATAGTGCTAAGTTAACGGATGGGTCTAGTCCATCACATCATTCTCTAATGATGTGATCCCGTTCATCAAATGACAACACATGTCCATGGCTAGGAAACTTAACCATCTTTGATTAACGAGCCAGTCATGTAGAGGCATACTAGGGACACTCTATTTGTCTATGTATTCACACATGTACTAAGTTTCCGTTTAATACAATTCTAGCATGAATAATAGACATTTTTCATGATATAAGGAAATATAAATAAAAACTTTATTATTGCCTCTAGGGCATATTTCGTTCAGTCTCCCACTTGCACTAGAGTCAATAATCTAGATTACATAGTAATAATTCTAACACCCATGGAGTCTTGGTGTTGATCATGTTTTGCTCGTGAGAGAGGCTTAGTCAACGGGTCTACAACATTCAGATCCGTATGTATCTTGAAAATCTCTATGTCTCCCTCCTTGACTTGATCGCGGATGGAATTGAAGCGTCTATTGACGTGCTTGGTTCTCTTGTGAAAGCTGGATTCCTTTGCCAAGTCAATTGCACCAGTATTGTCACAAAAGATTTTCATTGGACCCGATGCACTAGGTATTACACCTAGATCGGATATGAACTCCTTCATCCAGATTCCTTCATTTGTTGCTTCCGAAGCAGCTATGTATTCCGCTTCACACGTAGATCGCCCCAACGCTCTGCTTAGAAATGCACTAACTGACAGCTCCACCATTCAATAAAAATATGTATCCGGTTTGTGACTTAGAGTCATCCGAATTAGTGTCAAAGATTGCATCGACATAACCATTTATGATGAGCTCTTTGTCACCTCCATAAACGAGAAACATGTCCTTAGTACTTTTTAGGTATTTCAGGATGTTCTTGACCGCTGTCCAGTGATCCACTCCTGGATTACTTTGGTACCTCCCTGCTAAACTAATAGCAAGGCACACATCAGGTCTGGTACACAACATTGCATACATTATAGAACCTATGGCTGAGGCATAGGGAATGCCTTTCATTTTCTCTCTATCTTTTGCAGTGGTCGGGCATTGAGTCTGACTCCATTTCACACCTTGTAACATAGGCAAGAACCCTTTCTTTGCTTGATCCATTTTGAACTTCTTCAAAACTTTATCAAGGTATGTGCTTTGTGAAAGTCCAATTAAGCGTCTTGATCTATCTCTATAGATCTTGATGCCCAATATATAAGCAGCTTCACTGAGGTCTCTCATTGAAAAATTCTTATTCAAGTATCCTTTTATGCCATTCAGAAATTCAGTATCATTTCCGAACAACAATATGTCACCCACATATAATATCAGAAATGCTACAGAGCTCCCAGTCACTTTCTTGTAAATACAGGCTTCTCCAAAAGTCTGTATAAAACCATATGCTTTGATCAGACTATCAAGGCATATATTCCAACTCCAAAATGCTTGCACCAGTCCATAAATGGATCGCAGGAGCTTACACACTTTGTTAGCACCTTTTGTATCGACAAAACCTTCCGGTTGCATCATATACAACTCTTTTTTAAGATATCCATTAAGTAATGAAGTTTTGACATCCATTTGCCAAATTTCATAATCATAAAATGCGGCAATTGCTAACATGATTCGGACGGACTTAAGCATCGCTACGGGTGAGAAGTGTAAGTGCATCTAGTGCCACCCCTAGTTGGTTTTGGAGTATTGACAACAAACTTGGTTGAAGGACTACTGTGTTTGTGAGAATTGCAGGATAACACAGGTAGTAGTCCCTCATTAAGTCGGTTTACCTACCAGAGATGACCCCTAAATATGTGTGAAGACATTGAAGACAATGGTGGTCTGTGAAGATATTCACAACAAAGATTATGACTCGAGAAGACATTCACATGAAGACTATGGACTGCGAAGACATAGTTGTTTTGTAGTTTCCTTTTCTTCTTTGTTGAGTCATAGGAACCACCGCACTGTTTAGTGGGGTCCAAGTGAAAAAAGTCACGGTGACTGAAGTGATGCTCAACCAAATCCTATGTCTTCGAGCGAAGACAATGAGAGCAAATCTTATCCAGACCTGGATGAGTCAGCTTTACTTGTAGCCCAAGTCAAGCTGCCACGTGTGTTTGAAATCTGACCGTTGGACACGTGTCAGTTCCTTAGTGACCCAGGGTCATTTTGTACAAATCAGGTTGGGTTGCCTCCTGGCTATAAATAGCCCACCCCTACACCATAAATTGGTGGCTCCTCAGAGTTAGTGCACGACTTTTGTCATTTGAGAGCAACCCACCTCCGAAGCATTTGAGAGAGAAATCCTTGCGAGGACAAAGCCCTAAACAACCAGAGCCAAAGAGTGTTAGGCATCACTAAAGTCTTTCTATCTGCATGACTTAAAGACTTGTTACACTTGAGGACTGTGAATCCTCCAGCCGGTTAGGCGTCGTGTTCTGAGCATCCAAGAGTCATTGTGGATTGCCGGTGAACGAAGTATGTGAAGGTTTGGAAGTCTCCCTTGAAGACTTACCAGAGTGCTTGGGCGAGGACTGTGTGTCTTTAGCTCAAGGGGAATAAGGTGAAGACGCGGTCTTCTGAGTTGAATCTCAGCCTCCCTAACCAGACGTACAGTTGTCACAGCAACTGGAACTGGTCCAACAAATCCTTGTCCTCACCAAGCAACTGGTTCTATCCTCTACCTCTCTGTACTTACAGTTTGCCTTCGTGAAGTCATTGCCCGCTTCCATGATCTGATTGACTTCATTCTGTGAAGATTGTTGTTGTTTGGCTTCATACTATCTTCCATCCTGATCCACACTACCTAGCTGTTGATAGTCTTCGTGCTTTCACTTCATTGTTTACTTGACTATGGATTGTCTAGTGTAGTCTACCTTCCGCTGCATATCAATAGGTTCATTTCTACTATTTGTCTTCAAAGCCCCCGTGTTTTGAAGACTTTCATAAAAATCGCCTATTCACCCCTCCTCTACTCGATAACTAGCACTTTTAATTGGTATCAGAGCAAGGTGCTCCCTTGTTCTGTGTGATTCGGTTTAGCCACCTGGAGTTTTAGCTATGTCGACTGCAGGGATAATCAAAGTCTCCGATGCGTGCCCTGTCTTCGATGGCACTGATTACCCCTACTGGAAGAATAAGATGCGCAAGCATCTTGAAGCCTTTGATGTCGTCCTTTGGTATGTCATCAAGAACGGCATTCCCAAGGCCGGTGAAGGTGTCACCCCTGCCGATGTCAAGAAGTTCATTCAACAGGATTCTACTGCCAAGAACATCATCTATGGTCATCTGACCAAAGGACAGTATGGTCGTGCGAGTGCTCTGGAAACTGTGAAGCTAGTCTGGGACTGGCTCTGCAAGGTCAACGAAGGTGTCTCAACCCAGAGAGACTCAAGGATCAGTGTTCTTCGCAACCTCTTCAACCGCTTCAAGAGAAATGACAATGGGAAAGTTCAGCTGACGTTTGATCGCCTCACCACTACTAGGAAAAGGGCTATAGCTAATACGGACATTAATGGCGCACCATATATGTGGTGCGCCACTGCTATATAGAAGTGGCGCACCAGATATAGGTGCGCCATTAGTGTCCTCATTACTAATGGCGCACCACACACACGGTGCGCCATTACTAACAATTTTTTTATTTTTCCAAAACTATTAATGGCGCACCAAGGCATAGTGCGCCATTACTAGTTTTAAATAGTAATGGCGCACCACACACTCTATGCGCCATTACTAACAAATTTTGTACTTTTTTTCAGAACTAGTAATTGCACACCAGGGTAGAGTGCGCCATTACTAGTTCAAACTAGTAATGGCGCACCACAACCAAGGTGCGCCACTACTAACGATTATATATTTATTTATTTATGAAAAAATAATAATGGTGCACCACATAATAGGTGCGCCATTAGTAACCAGGGTTACTAATGACGCATTATTAGGTGGTGTGCCATTAGTAACCTGAGACCAGCTAGATATTTTGGACAGCCACCTACCACACTCACTTTCCCCACTTCATTCTTTCCACCTCCTCCTCCAAGCTTTTCTCGGCTGCCTCCTCCTCCTCACCTCATTTGCACCATAGATTCACCCAAATTAAGTGGTTAAATTTCCTTTTTTTGATAGGTAAGTAAGGGGAAAGCTTCTTTATGTTGTAGATCTACTTTTTTCTCCCTCCAACAACGTGCACATGCACTTTTTATGGCCTAGATCTACGTATGTTTGTTGTGTTGCATATGTTTGTGTTTGCATGTACCGGTATTTGAAATGCGATAGTTGCCAATATTTTGCCGAAATGTTGATTCATTTCCGTTTCGGCGAGAATTTGGCACTATGCATTCTTTTTGGTCCTATTTTTAGGCAAAGTCATGCCAAATTTTTTTGGTTCTAAAATATCGTTTTGCTCTACCCCGTAGGCGACCATGGTCCGCACAATGACCGAAGGCATCGTGAATAGGTTTTTGAGCTCCGCATGATGACCGAAGGCATCGTGAATGTGCTTCAAAAGAATGAGACAGAGATAAGATGTCTGTGTCAAAGATGCAAGCTGAAGAGCCTTATGGACCCGGATTCCGTACAGGTGCGAGACCACCTGCTCTTGCGTGGTTTCATGGATGGCTATCGGTGGCAAGGTGATGAAGATGGCTATGAAGTCGTCCATGGGGTCCGGCCGGCAAGAAATGAGGAAGGGTAGCAAGACAACCGCGGCGAGGGCGGGCGAGAAGACGAAGAATCTCCAGGACATGATCACGAAGTAGATGCAATACACAGTCATCATGTAGAAGATGTCGGACATGATGATGAGGAAGATGCCGGAGCAGACGAAGGGCATGATCATGAAGATGAAGATGCCGGAGCAGACGACGATGGACCATCGATGGGCTGGGTGCAGGACCCTCATATTCAAGAGCTGCTTCTCAAGAAGACGGATAACGCAAGAGCTGCCGCCCGAGAGAAAGCCAAGCTGGATCAACTAGAGATAGACGCGGTTACTCCATTGTATGAAGGTCTATTTTCGCTGAGTATGGAGATGCGGATCATTAGAGACAAGACCCCAGACATCGTGATAGTCGACCCATTCTACATGCGTGCCAAGATCTTGGGCAGCGCTAGGGACCGGCAAGTCGCGAGTTCATACCTCGAAGGCATCATTCTGGCAAACCCAGATAAGGATAACTTCCTCGTGCCTTACTTTCCCGAGTAAGTCATCCCCTCACCGCCCTATAACATATGATTTCTTAGATTTCGATCATTCTTTTTTTCTAACATTTCGTGTTTTGTGCAGTGACACACGTTGCACACTCACCCTCTTAAGCCTGAACTATTCCATGGCCACGTATTTCGACGCGGACCATTAGTCGAATAAAGACTACACAAATATCAAGAAAGTTCTTGATGATGTTCTCCCCGGCTACGCCAAATCTGGAGGCACCTTCAGGAGGCCAATTCTTAGGTACGGCAAGCACGTGTTCACCCACGTAACGACGTTCCCCTGCATCAAGCAGCCGCCTGGCGGTCAGAAGGATGCCTACTACGCCCTCCATCACATGCGGGTGATACATCCATTTTGCATCATGCTTTTATATCGATATTTATTGCATTATGGGTTGTTATTACACATTATGTCACAATACTTATGCCTATTTTGTCTTATTTTACAAGGTTTACATAAAGAGGGAGAATGCCAGCAGCTGGGATTCTGGGCTGGAAAAGGAACAAATATTAGAGACCTATTCGGCACAGCTCCAAAAGTCCTAAAACTTCACGGATGATGTTTTCCAAATATATAAAAAATACCGAGCGCAAGAACTTCACCAGGGGCCACACCCTGCCCACGAGGGTGGGGGGGCGCCCTACCCCTTGGGCGTGCCCCCCTACCTCATGGGCCCCCTGGTGGCCCATCGGTGACCATCTTCTGCTATATGTAGTCTCTCGATCGAAAAAAATCAAAAGCCATCTTCTCGGACGAAACTCCGCCAACACGAGGCGGAACCTTGGCGGAACCAATCTAGGGTTTTGGCGGAGCTGTTCTGCCGGGGAAACTTCCCTCCCGGAGGGGGAAATCATCGCCATCGTCATCACCAACGCTCCTCTCATCGGGAGAGGGCAATCTCCATCAACATCTTCATCAGCACCATCTCATCTCAAAACCCTAGTTCATCTCTTGTATCCAATTCTTGTCTCCAAGTCCGGGATTGGTGCTAGTAGGTTGCTAGTAGTGTTAATTACTCCTTGTAGTTGATGCTAGTTGGTTTAATTGGTGTAAGATCATATGTTCAGATCCTATATGCATATTAATACCCCTCTGATTATGAACATGTTTATGCTTTGTGAGTAGTTACTTTTGTTCCTGAGTACATGGGAGAAGTCTTGCTATTAGTAGTCATATGAATTGGTATTCGTTCGATATTTTGATGAGATGTTTGTTGTCTCTCCTCTAGTGGTGTTATGTGAACGTCGACTACATGACACTTCACCATTATTTGGGCCTAGAGGAAGGCATTGGGAAGTAATAAGTAGATGATGGGTTGCTAGAGTGACAGAAGCTTAAACCCTAGTTTATGCGTTGCTTCGTAAGGGGCTGATTTGGATCCACATGTTTCATGCTATGGTTAGGTTTACCTTAATACTTTTGTTGTAGTTGAGGATGCTTGCAATAGTGGTTAATTATAAGTGGGATGCTTGTTCAAGTAAGAACAACACCCAAGCACCGGTCCACCCACATATCATATCAAAGTATCGAACACGAATCATATGAACGTGATGAAAACTAGCTTGACGATATTCCCATGTGTCCTCGGGAGCGCTTTTCCTATTATAAGAGTTTGTTCCGGCTTGTCCGTTGCTACAAAAAGGATTGGGCCACCTTGCTGCACTTTATTTACTTTTGTTACTTGTTGCTTGTTTTAACTTACCTTATCACAAAACTATCTATTACCACTTATTTCAGTACTTGCAGAGAATACCTTGCTGAAAACCGCTTTTCATTTCCTTCTGCTCCTCGTTGGGTTTGACACTCTTACTTATCGAAAGGACTACGATAGATTCCCTATACTTGTGGGTCATCAAGACTCTTTTCTGGCGCCGTTGCCGGGGAGTGTAGCGCCTTTGGTAGGTGGGATTTGGTAAGGAAAAATTTATATAGTGTTCTGAAATTTACTGTCACTTGTTACTATGGAAAGTAATCCTGTGAGGGGCTTGTTCGGGGTATCTTCACCTCGACCAGTAGAGCAAAGAGTTGCTCCTCAACCTACTGAACCTACTGAAAATGAAAATGAAAATGACAATACTTGCTTTGAAGTTCCTTCGGGTATGTTAGAAAAATTGCTAGCTAATCCTTTTTTAGCAGATGGAACAAAACATCCTGATGAACATCTGATATATGTGGATCTAGTTTGTGGATTATTTAAGCTTGCAAGTGTAATCGGAGATGTTGTTAAGAAGAAGGCCTTCCCTTTATCTTTGAGGGGAGATGCATCAACATGGTATAGGCTATGTGATGATATGGGGTCTTGGAATTACAAATGATTGAAATTGGAATTTCATTAGAAGTTTTATCCTATGCATCTTGTTCATCGTGATCGCAATTATATATATAATTTTTGGCCTTGCGAAGGAGAAAGCATCGCTCAAGCTTGGGGGAGGATGAAATAAATGTTATATTCATGCCCCAATCATGAGCTCTCAAGAGAGATGATTATTCAAATTTTTTATGCTCGGCTTTCTGGTAACAATCGCACCATGCTTGATACTTCTTGTGCTGGCTCTTTTTTGATGAATACTATTGAATTCAAATGGGATTTATTGGAAAGAATTAAATGCAACTTTGAAGATTGGGACCTTGACAATGGTAAGGAGTCAGGTATGACACCTAGTTTTGATTGTGTTAAATCTTTTATGGATACCAATATTTTTCGTAAATTTAGCACTAAATATGGACTTGACTCTGAGATAGTAGCTTCTTTCTGTGAATCTTTTGCTGCTTATGTTGATCTCCCCAAGGAGAAGTGGTTTAAATATCATCCTCCCATAGAAGTAAAAGTAGCTGCACCTATTAAAGTTGAAGAAAAGATTGTCACTTATAATGATCCTATTGTTCCTACTTCTTATGTTGAGAAACCACCTTTCCCTGTTAGGATAAAGGATCATGGTAAAGCTTCAACTGTGCTTCGTAAAAGCAATATTAAAACATATACACCTCCTGAGCAAGTTAAGGTTGAACCTAATATTGCTAGTGTTAAAGATCTCTTGTCTGATAATATTGATGGGCATGTTATTTATTTCTGTAATGAAACTGCTAGAATTGCTAAACCCTGTGATAAAGATAAACCTAGACCTGTGGTAGGCATGCCTGTTATTTCTGTTAAAATAGGAGATCATTGTTATCATGGCTTATGTGATATGGGTGCTAGTGCTAGTGCAATACCTTATTCTTTATACCAAGAAGTTATGCATGATATTGCACCTGCTGAGATAGAAGATATTGATCTTACAATTAAACTTGCCAATAGAGATACTATTTCACCAATGGGAATTGTTAGAGATGTTGAAGTCTTGTGTGGTAAAACTAAATATCCTGCTGATTTTCTTGTTCTTGGTTCCCCACAAGATAGCTTTTGTCCCATTATATTTGGTAGACCCTTCTTAAATACTGCTAATGCTACCATAGATTGCAAAATAGATTTTGTTACTATCGGTTTAGATGATATGACTCATGAATTTAATTTTTCTAAATTTAGTAGACAACACCGTGAAGAAGAATTACCTAGTAAGGATGAAATTATTGGTCTTGCTTCTATTGCCGTACTTCCTAGTGATCCTTTAGAACAATATTTTCTAGACCATGAAAATGATATGTTTATGAATGAAAGAAGGGAATTAGATGAAGTATTCTTTAAATAGGAACCAATTCTGAAAAACAATTTACCTGTTGAAATCTTAGGGAATCCTCCTCCACCCAAGGGTGATCCCGTGTTTGAGCTTAAACCGTTACCCGATACTCTTAAATATGCTTATCTTGATAAGAAAAAGATATACCCTGTTATTATTAGTGCTAACCTTTCAGAACATGAAGAGGAGAGATTATTCAAAATTCTGAAGAAGCACCGTGCTGCTATTGGGTATACTCTTGATGATCTTAAGGGCATTAGTCCCACTCTATGCCAACATAAAATTAATTTGGAAGAAGATGCTAAACCAGTTCGTGATCATCAACGCTGGCTGAATCCTAAAATGAAAGAAGTGGTAAGAAAGGAGATACTAAAACTCCTTGAGGCAGGTATAATTTATCCCGTTGCTGATAGTAAGTGGGTAAGTCCTGTCCATTGTGTCCCTAAGAAGGGAGGTATTACTGTTGTTCCTAATGATAAAGATGAATTGATTCCTCAAAGAATTATTATAGGTTATAGGATGGTAATTGATTTCCGCAAATTAAATAAGGCTACTAAAAAACATCATTACCCCTTACCTTTTATCGATCAAATGCTAGAAAGATTATCCAAACATACACATTTTTGCTTTCTAGATGGTTATTCTGGTTTCTCTTAAATACCTGTGCCAGCCAAAGATCAATCAAAGACTACTTTTACATGCCCTTTTGGTACTTTTGCTTATAGACGTATGCCTTTGTTTTATGTAATGCACCAGCTACGTTTCAAAGATGCATGATGGCTATATTCTATGACTTCTGTGAAAAGATTTGTGAGGTTTTCATGGACGACTTTTCCGTCTATGGATCTTCTTTTGATGATCGCTTAAGCAACCTTGATCGAGTTTTGCAGAGATGTGAAGAAACTAATCTTGTCTTGAATTGGGAAAAGTGCCACTTTATGGTTAATGAAGTTATTGTATTGGGGCATAATGTTTCTGAAAGAGGTATTGAAGTTGACAAAGCCAAGGTTGATGCTAATGAAAAGATGCCATGTCCCAAGGACATCAAAGGTATACGAAGTTTCCTTGGTCATGCCGGTTTTTATAGGAGGTTCATTAAGGACTTCTCAAAAATCTCTCGGCCTCTGACTAATTTATTACAAAAAGATATACCATTTGTTTTTTATGATGATTGTGTAGAAGCATTTGAAATACATAAGAAAACATTGATCTCTGCACCCATTGTTCAGCCAACTGATTGGAATTTACCCTTTGAAATTATGTGCGATGCTAGTGATTATGCTGTAGGTGCTGTTCTAGGACAAAGAGTTAATAAGAAACTAAATGTTATTCAATATGCTAGTAAAACTCTAGACAATGCTCAAAGAAATTATGCTACTACTGAAAAATAATTCTTAGCAGTTGTATTTGCTTGTGATAAGTTTACACCTTATATTGTTGATTCTAAAGTAACTATTCACACTGATCATGCTGCTATTAAATATCTTATGGAAAAGAAAGATGCTAAAGCTAGACTTATTAGGTGGGTTCTCTTGCTACAAGAATTTGATTTGCATATTGTTGATAGAAAAGGAGCTGAGAACCCCGTTGCAGACAACTTGTCTAGGTTAGAAAATGTGCTTGATGACCCACTACCTATTGATGATAGCTTTCCTGATGAGCAATTAAATGTCATAAATGCTTCTCACACTGCTCCATGGTATGCTGATTATGCTAATTACATTGTTGCTAAGTTTATACCACCTAGTTTCACATACCAGCAAAAGAAAAAGTTCTTCTATGATTTGAGGCATTACTTTTGGGATGACCCACATCTTTATAAAGGAGTAGATGGTGTTATTAGACGTTGTGTACCTGAGCATGAACAGGAACATATCCTACGCAAGTGTCACTCCGAAGCTTATGGAGGACACCATGCTAGAGATAGAACTGCACATGAGGTACTGCAATTTGGTTTTTATTGGTCTACTCTCTTCAAGGATGCCCGTAAGTTTGTCTTATCTTGTGATGAATGTCAAAGAATTGGTCATATTAGTAGACATCAAGAATGCCTATGAATTATTCACTTGTTATTGAACCATTTGATGTTTGGGGCTTTGACTATATGGGACCTTTTCCTTCCTCTAATGGTTATACACATATTTTATTTGCTGTTGATTATGTTACTAAGTGGGTAGAAGCTATTCCAACTAGTAGTGTTGATCATAACACTTCTATTAAAATGCTTAAAGAAGTTATTTTTCCAAGATTTGGAGTCCCTAGATATTTAATGACTGATGGTGGTTCACATTTTATTCATGGTGCTTTCCGTAAAATGCTTGCTAAATATGATGTTAATCATAGAATTGCATCTCTTTATCACCCTCAGTCTAGTGGTCAAGTAGAATTGAGTAATAGAGAACTCAAATTAATTTTGCAAAAGACTGTTAATAGGTCCAGAAAGAATTGGTCCAAGAAACTCGATGATGCATTATGGGCCTATAGAACTGCATATAAAAATCCTATGGGTATGTCTCCGTATAAAATTGTCTATGGAAAAGCATGTCACTTACCTCTCGAACTAGAACACAAGGCTTATTGGGCTATTAAAGAACTTAATTATGATTTTAAACATGCCAGAGAGAAGAGGTTATTTGATATTAGCTCACTTGATAAATGGAGAACTCAAGCCTATGAAAATGCCATGTTGTTTAAAGTAAAAGTTAAAAGATGGCATGATAAAAGGATACAAAAGCGTGAGTTTAATGTAGGTGATTATGTATTGCTATACAACTCTCGTTTGAGATTTTTTGCAGGAAAACTTCTCTCTAAATGGGAAGGCCCTTACGTTATCGAGGAGATCTATTGTTCCGGTGCCATAAAAATCAACAACTTCGAAGGCACCAATCCGAAGGTGGTTAACGGTCGAAGAATCAAACACTATATCTCAGGTAATCCCATAAATGTTGACAGCAATGTTATTGAGACCGTAACCCCGGAGGAATACATAAGGGACACTTTCCAGAATGTTTCAGACTCTGAAAAGGAATAGGTATGTGGTACGGTAAGTAAACCGTCTCCAAAACAGTTTTTAAGGCAATATTTCTCCGTTTTTGAAATTTAGAAAAATAGAAAAATAAGCAGCAGTCCGAGAAGGACATGAGGGCTCCACGAGGGTGGAGGGCGCGCCCCCTAACTCGTGGGCACCTCGTGTGCTCTCAGGACTCCGTTTTCTTACAGGACACGTATTTTGGTCGGTAAAAATTCATTATATAATCTCTCGGGGGTTTTGACTCCCGTATCACGCAAAAATCTCCTGTCTTTGTTTCGAGCTGTTTTTCTGACAGATCTAGATTATCATGACGTCTCCAAGTGCACCCAAGGAGAAGTTCTTCGAGCAGGTCATCAACCCTTACCTCACGGAGGTGCAGAGACACCCTCAAACCATTGAGATGCGTGATGGGTTGCTGCACATCCATGATGCTGAGGGACCGAAGGGGACCGGAAGCGTGGAGACGAGGCTCGAAGCAATGGAGCAATAAGTTTTCAAGTGTCAGGGGATAGTGGAGCATGGACTCAACTCCAACCACATGATGATCGCAGAGTTCACCAACAAACACAAGCTGGATGCCGACAACATCAGGGAGACCATGTTCAAGCTTCACGAGAAAATCGAGCACCTTCAAGCTCAAATCTATGACCTGCAGAACGAAAACTGTGAGTATGAATATAGATTCAAAAGAATGAGTTTCGCTGCAGATTTGAGGATCGCAGAGACTCGATCATCCTTCTATGATGGTGAGCCTATGCCTTGGAAGAAGGACGACAAGCCTACGCCATCAACAAAATCACCACCGTCTCCACCAACAAAGAAGAATTGAGTATCTGGTATGGGCACTCCACTTGGCAACTGCCAAGCTTGGGGGAGTGCCCCGGTATTGTGTCACCATCACTTTATCTTTACCGTTTTTCTTAGTTCATTCCTTTTGGTAATATCTTTATCTAGTAGAATAAAAGTTCTTAGTATGATCTAGTTGTGAGTTTTGCTTTATTATCCTTCTATGTAATCGAGTCCGTGAGCTATATAATAAAGATTAGTGTTGAGTCAAGGGCTTGATTATTTTGCCATTATCCTAAGGGAATACAAGAAAAGAGAAAGAAATAAAAAGAAACAAAGAGATCATGTGACTCTTATGGAGAGTAATGAGCTCACATAGAAAGAGTATGATGAATAAAAGTTATTGAGAGTTGACAAACATAGTTTTGGTCATCGTTGCAATTAATAGGAAGTAATAAAGAAAGAGAGGTCTTCACATATAAATATACTATCTTGGACATCTTTTATGATTGTGAGCACTCATTAAAGTATGACATGCTAAAGAGTTGACATTGGACAAGGAAGACAACGTAATGGGTTATGTTTTCTTACATCTGAGATAAATTACATTGTCTTGGATCCTCCAACATGTTGAGCTTGCCTTTATCCCTCATGCTAGCCAAATTCATCACACCAAGTAGAAATACTACTTGTGCTTCCAAATACTCTTAAGCCAATTTTGCCATGAGAGTCCACCATACCTACCTATGGATTGAGTAAGATCCATCAAGTAAGTTGTCATCGGTGCAAGCAATAAAAATTGCTCTCTAAATAGGTATGATTGACTGGTGCGGAAGAAATAAGCTTTATACGATCGTGTGATATGGAAGTAATAAAAGCGACGGACTGCATAATAAAGGTCCATATCACAAGTGGCAATATAAAGTGATTGTCACACCCTACATTTTGTAACATGTCATTTTCATTATTAACGCATGAAAAATTGGACCAACAAAAACTTTTGCATTATTTGGCTTTTATTTTGGAGTTGGTTTTCTCTGAGTGATTTTTTTCAAGTGCTCTTTAAAGTCAACTATTCCACCTTCTGTACTTCATCTCCTTGCCCCAAACTTCTGCCCAATGATCATGCCATCTGTATAGTACAGTATAGTATTTTCCTACAAAAATAATTTGGCCAAATAGTATTTTCAAAATTTAGTTTTCCAAAAACCCCTGAGTTGAGGTTTGCACTACAAGTACTTGATTTGGGCTATGAAAAATATTTCAAAGAGTATATTTGAAACCTATTAGA
This sequence comes from Triticum urartu, assembly GCF_003073215.2. NCBI lineage: Eukaryota > Viridiplantae > Streptophyta > Magnoliopsida > Poales > Poaceae > Triticum > Triticum urartu. The sequence continues at coordinate 142,212,534 of NC_053027.1, read as the reverse complement.
TACAGGAATCCCATAAACCACAAAAATATAATTTTAACAGGTTTTTTCCTATTTTATTTAAAAGCTTTTTCTTAAGGCCAGAAGTGGTTTTAATAGGGAAAAATTATTTTAATGTTTCAAAAATATTTGACAAAAATCAGGGAAACTCAGTGGACATATATTTTCCATATATAAGAGTTTCAACACATGGTCATGTTCAGAATATTGGACAAAACCTTCCAAAACTATTTCTGCCCATTTCAAGGATTTGAAATATTTATACAGGAAATATTTTCATAAAAATCCAAGGAAAATCCAGCAAGTCACAAATGCATATTGTGGTCACCTTGCAAATCCTCATCTCAATTAAGGTCCGTTTGGTTCACCAAAATGCACCAAAACCCTCTCTGACCAGAATCAAATTTGAACAACTTTGTACTACCAACTTTCTCTCCTTGACCCCAACTTTTGTGATCATGTTCATATGACCAAATGAGGCCACTACACCAAGTGGTGCATCAAGGAGAAATGATTTGATCAACTAGATCTGTACAAGTTCATTTCTGCTAATTTCTAGGGTTTACAAAAGTTGCATTGGCAACTTTGCCCAAATAAGCTCAAAATTGGTGGAAGACCCTAATTATATGTGTCATTCCACCCTGTGGAGTCTCATGGCAAATGGAAACCATCTAATTGCCCAAACCAGCATCAAACACCTTCTGCCACTTTACAAAAATCCCATTTTTGGCCTCTTCCACTAATCTCCGTAGGCTCAACTTTCTACCACGACCCCTCCTAGTCCCCCTCTAGCACCTGTGTGCTTTGCTGCCCGAGGAAGCAATGATGAAGGGTGGGGAGAACCCCATTTTTCTTCTCTGGACAGTGGATTCCTCTCTCTCTCAGCCTCCCTCTCTCCTCTCAGCCTTGCAGAGCATCCAAGGCACTCCCCAACTTTTGCCCATGCCCCCTTCAGCTGCTAGACGCAAGTGGACGTGCGCGGACGCAGCAAAGCCGCGGATGTCGGCCAAAGTCGTGCTCTAGAGCGCCTAGCAGGGCACCCGACCGTTGACGCCGCGCCTCCCGGCCACCTCGAGCCTCCCCCACGCGCCAGTCGATGCCCCTCGACGTCCGCTCCACGCTAGCAGGCCGCCCACTTGCTCCCGCGCCCTTCTCTCTCTCCTGTAGCTCGCGCTAGAACGCCGCCCCGTTCGGCCAATGCTCGCGCCGCTCCTATGGCCCGCCAGTAGCTCGCCCCGCTCCTCCTCTCTCTCCCTGGCACCCTAGACCACTCCCACGAACACCCCTGAGCCCTCCATTCCCTCTCTAACGGGCACCCAAGCCGATCTCGCGGGCACCCATAGGCCGCGCCTACGGTGGACCTCGGCCAGCCTATACAAGGCAACCCCGAGCCTCTCTATCACTCCCTGTCGCTCCCCCACACTCCTAATCCACCTCCCACACCACCCATTTGTCCCCAGAGCCGCTCGAGCTCGAGATCGAGCTCGAGCTCTGCCGCCTCGGCTCATCGGCGTCCGTGCGGTACAGGCCTCCTCCGCCCCCGTTCTCTCTCGATCTGGAACCACGCAGCACCACTGACCCCTTCCCCTCTCTTTCCCCACTCTTTTGCAGCCGGGAACGGCTGGAACCATCGATGCCCGAAGCACCTCCGCCGCGTGACCTCGTCGCCGGCGAACCAGGCTACTCCGGTGTCCAACTCCACCTCCACCCAAACGGTGACACGATGCTGAGCCCAGCCGTGCCCTCGCCCGACCTCGTCGTGCCCTGCATCGTCGCCGGTGAGCTCGCCGCCCTCTCTGACCCAGGGTTGACGACGATAGCCGAGGGGCCCGTCTGTCAGCCTCACGTCCTGACGCCTGGGTCCCGCCCATCAGGTTTAAATCTGGCGCGCGCGCGTGCACTAGTGCGCCGGGCCGCCTCTCTAGCTGGGCCTGTTGCGCTGCGCCTGTTCTGGCCCAGCAAGCACAGAGCCCTTTTCTTTTTCTTTTTCTATCACTTTTCCAAAGAACTCCACAGGATAAAATATATGTCCAAATAAATTAATTCCAATTCCTAAATTCCTAAAGTATTGCAACCTATTTAATGGTGCAATTTTCATTCAAATCCAACAACCTTTTCTTCACTGTAAATATTTAAATGTGATTTTAAGCATTTAAATATACCTTTGTAAATCCATTTCCCCTATTCTGCCACTCCAAATCCAAAAATAGGAATTTTCCCCTTCTTAGTTTTCAAACTAGTATTTAACAAAAATGAGTTGACATTTTTCTGAGCACTTTGGTTTTTCTGTTTTATGATTGCCTTATTTTTCTCGTTATTATTTTGCGACGATAGATTGCGTTGCTGATGAAGGAGTTGGACCAGAAGACTTTGAAGACCTAGAAGACTTTGTTGAGCTAGGCAAGCAGCCCTTTGACCATGTCTATGAAACCCTTTTTATGCATGTCATATAGCACTTTATTAGTGTTGCATCGGAATCATGATGAGATGGTAACAACTTTGGTGGGTTGCCTCTATTACTTCCTCGTTGATACTTGCATTGTGTATGACCCTACCTCCTTATGAGGGTTATGCCGGTGGGAGTAGATAGGATGCTAAAGTAGTGCTACGCTAAAAGGGACGGGAATATGCATGGTGATGGAGACAAAGTATTTTCAAAAGACTTTTCGAAAAACCCCATCGGGTGCCACTTATGCCCGGGGGAGATGATGAGTTGGGTAACCACTTGATGACAAAGTGGTGTACCGAGGCAAGTGTGTGTGTAGTTTTTCAAAACGGATTGGTTTAAGTTGCGACCGTTATTCCAACCTTACATGCGCAACCACTCTACCCTTGTATGGGAAAGGGCATTATTGATTACCTAGGCCGATACTTGCTTGGAGCCCGCATTACTAGTAATGGGAGAGTTGTTGGTGCGCTCTCTCGGGACGCGGTCGTGCCAGGTAGGGCGGCCATGACTGTTTTCACAGGGCACCGGATACACCATTGTGTCCCCTCTCGGATGTTACGATCTCGAGTGAGTCTCGTATGATGTACATCATGAGGATACGGAACAACTAGTGGACTCCATGTTATTGTCGTCTAGGGAAAGATAGTGATCGGGTGCTTACCCCGGGTACTTGAGGTACCGCGGGTCGTGGATGACACGGAAGTTCCCCGGATCTTGTGGGTAAAGTGTGCAACCTCTGCAGAGTGTAAAACTATTCGAATAGCCGTGTCCACGGTCAAGGACAGTTGGGTAACCGCTCTTGGGCTACGTCCACATGTTACCAACCAGTGTGTGTGTCTGGATAAGTGGGAAGGTCTACGTGGGTCAAGTCAAAGGACTTGACATGGTTGAGTTGGGTTGATGACCACTCTATTTATGTTGATATCTGTAACCTGTCCTCATGGTTAACTGAATTCTCCTGATGCATGTCTTACACGTGGTTGAGTGTGTCATAGCACTTAAAAACTACCTTTCCACAAAAATTTACCTATATCATGCATTGTTGTACTTCGAACCAAAACATGGGTTGCTTGCGAGTACATTCAAAGTACTCATTGGCTTGCCACTGGTTATTTAATTGGCCAGGCATGGAAGAACAGGAGTTCGAAGAAGAGTTCTTTGGAGACGAACATGCGAACTAGGACGTTTCCCAATCAGAATGCCTGTAGGGTTAAGGCAGATGGCATGGGTTCTACTTATCGACGAAGAATTTCCGCTGCTTAAGTTTATTTGGTATTGAGCCCTTGTGGCTTTATCTATGTAAGACTTGATCATAATGGTCATAATTTGAGTAAGACGGTATGTATGGATGTAAGACTCTTGTTATTCAGCTTCTGTGTGTTCAGTGAGCATTGATCTCTGGGATCACTGTACACGTGCATTCGGTGATCACGACTTATGAGTCGGGGTCCCCACAGAGCTGGTATCAGAGCCATCCTGACTGTACGAAGCCTTAGTTAGCATGGACGTTAGTTAGAGTGAGACTATCTACAAAACTACCTATATACCTACGCATTCTAGTAATATCCCAAACATGGGTCGTATCTCCTCTATTGACCCTTCCCTTTCCACCTTTGTAGATGGCCGTCGTACCCGAGGACCTCCTGACCACTAGATTTCCCGTGCTCCTTGAGGACAGCCTCAAGAAGTGCCAGTTCACTCGAGCCCCCACCTTCTCCTATCACGAGCACTGGATCGACAGCACCACAAAGGAGTATCACATGGAGGTAGTCGTGAGGGCAAACGACCCTCCGACAAGCTGGTTCTTTCAAGGACCACAGATGGCGACCCTGCTCCTCGCCGTTGAGATTGCTGCACTCAAGGCACTGACCCGCCTTCGAGATCTTCTGCCAGGGATGGCAAGTGAGCTAGCCACTCGTTACCTGCCTTATCGTAAGGAGGGTGATGATGAGAGCATCGCACCAGCTCCACCCATGGACGAGGGGCTTCCCCCCCGTTTCCAGACCTACTTCAGCTTGTGTGCTGATAGCCTGACACAACACTTGGCCTCGGAGTCGATGGAGCTTCGGAGGGAACTCCATGAGATGAAGGATGGTGCACCCCCTGGACAGCCAGTTGTTGCCTATCGAGGCGGGCGACCCCCACAGGCTACGCATGCCAAGGGATCATCTCGGCCACGCCATATGACGGCGAAGGAATATCGCAACCTCTTCATGATGCCACCGGCAAAGCAGCGCCGTGTTCAGCTCCTCCACTCCCCCATTTCCTCAAGTGACCAAGATACTGAGACAGATGAAGATGAGGAGGAAGACCCAGAGGAGCCGGACTACGCGACCGAGCATTCCACCACTTAGACACCGTTCGGGACTAGGATAGGCCAGTCCGCAACCCTTAAGGTAGGATAGGTCATGTACCCCTTGTGCGAAGTCGAGTCCATGTAATGGTTCAAATGAAACCATGTTGTGTTATGTTTGCTTTCAACTTGTTTTGATGGGAGACGTGCTTTCCTTCGGGAACTTGTAAATGACTACATCACCATTTGGTCTTAATGCATGAGTTTGACCCTTCTGGCCCTTGCTTAACTTAAAATTGTGTCACGCCCACCCCCTCACTAGGCATTCCATCTATACTGCTTTCCCCATCTTTCCCAATCATGAGACCTTGACCGCTCCAACAGGATGCCTGTTGTAACACGTACTGGTGCCTCTACTTAGCAGCAAGAAGCCGGAGCAGGAGCTAGTCAGGACCAAACCCAAGGGCAGGCTCTACCACCGCCACCACCTCCAAACATAGACATGGCTCAGCTTCTCCAAGCCTCCCGAGAGGAACGCCAAGCCAACACTGCAGCCCTCCAGATGATTGCCCAGGCTGTCAACCGCCAGCCGGCGGGGAACGGCAATGGACGTTCCACGTTGGCAGAGTTCATGAAGCATGCACCACCCACCTTCATCGAGACTGCTGAACCCCTGGATGCAGATGACTGGATCCGCACCATTGAGTATCTGTTGGAACTAGTCGGCTGCACTGAAGACCGTGAGAGGGTGGCATATGCTGCCCACTGTCTCAGGGGAACTGCTAGAGCTTGGTGGGATGGATTCAAGGTCATGCATGTTGGGCAAAACATCACTTGGAATGACTTCAAGACAGAATTCCGCAAGGCCCATATTCCTTCCGGAATCATGGCCATCAAGAAGCGTGAGTTCCGAGCCCTGAAGCAAGGAAGTAGCACTGTCAAGGAGTACATGCAGAAGTTCAGTGTTCTGTCTAGGTATGCTCCTGAGGATGTCAGCACTGATGCTGCCAAAAGAGAGCGCTTCATGGAAGGCCTTAACCAGACTCTGCAGTACTCGCTTGTTGTGTGTGACTGCCCAACGTTTCCTGATCTGGTGAACAAGGCACTCATGCTTGAGGACAAGCGACGTGCTTTGGATGATACCCGTAAGCGCAAGATGATCAGCAAGGGTAGCTCCAGCAACCAGAAACCTCGCCCGTGGCAGCCAGCCCCGGTCAAGCCAACCTATCAGCAGCCAAGAGCCCCTGCACCCCACACCAACTATCAGCCTCAACAGTATGCCAACCCCAGGCTAGCCTTCAACAACCCCAATAACAATGCCAGCAGGAGCAGCAACCCCAGGCTAGCCTTCAACAACCCCAATAACAATGCCAGCAGGAGCAGCAACCCCAATTAATGGTCAGGTAGGACACTACTCCAAGTATTGCCCCAACAAGAAGCCCGACGCCCCACGCTCCAATGCGCAGAACCCAGGGCAAGGCCGTGGAATGCCACCAAGGAACCAAGCTCCCCACAACCCGCCCAACAATGGCAAGGGTCGTGTGAATCATGTCACTGCCGAAGAAGCCCAGGAAGACCCGGACGTCATGCTGGGTATGTTCCTTGTCAACTCAGCACCTGCAACTGTCTTGTTTGATTCTGGAGCCACGCATTCATTTGTCACCAAAAAGTTTGCATTAAAAAGTGGCATGAACCCTACACCCCTGAATAACCCTATGGTGGTACAAACCCCCGGAGCAGAAATGAGAGCCAAGATAGGATGTAAAGGAGTCGGGATTGTCATTAATGGGGTAGACTTCCTAGCGGACCTTATCATCTTAAGATCGCAAGGCTTGGATGTGATCTTAGGAATGGATTGGCTCATCAAGCACCAAGGCTTGTTAGATTGTGCCAACTGGACTGTCACTGTGACCAATGACCAAGGAGTCGAGGTTAAATTTGCCTCCAACCCCTCCTCTGCTCAAGACGACCAAGTCAACTCTCTGACTGAAGTTGGATTGGAGCAAGTGCCGGTAGTATGTGAATACACTGATGTCTTTCCTGATGAGCTACCGGGAATGCCTCCTGACCGAGACATTGAGTTCATCATCGAGCTCATACCCGGAGCAGGACCCATCTATAAGAAGCCTTATAGAATGGGATCGAAAGAGTTAGCAGAGTTGAAGAAGCAACTGGAAGAGCAGTTGAGGAAGGGATTTATCCGCCCTAGTGCCTCCCCTTGGGGATCACCCATTCTATTTGTGGCAAAGAAGGACGGTAATATCCGCTTATGCATTGACTATCGTTCCCTCAATGAAGTTACAATCAAGAACAAGTATCCACTTCCCAAGATTGAAGATCTATTCGATCAACTCAATGGGGCCAAGGTGTTCTCCAAGATCGACCTTAGATCTGGGTACTACCAGTTGAAAATCAGACCCCAAGATATTCCCAAGCCGGCATTTGTAACCAGATATGGCCTGTATGAGTGCATGGTCATGTCCTTTGGATTGACCAATGCCCCAGCTTACTTCATGTATCTCATGAATAAGGTCTTAATGGAATATTTGGACAAGTTTGTCGTTGTCTTCATTGATGACATTCTTGTCTTCTGGAAGACGAAAGAAGAGCACGAGCAACACTTGAGGATGGTCCTAGACAAGCTTCGAGAGCACCAACTGTATGCCAAGTTCAGCAAGTGCGAATTTTGGCTGCATGAGGTTGGATTCTTGGGTCATGTTTTGACCGAAGAAGGATTGTCGGTCGATCCCGCTAAGATTGAAGCCATGACTGAATGGCAATCCCCAAGCAATGTGAAGGAAGTCAGAAGCTTCCTCGGACTCGCAGGATATTACCGCAAGTTCATTGAAGGATTCTCAAGCATTGCCCGACCCATGACTCAGCTCTTGAAGAAGGACAAGAAGTTTGAATGGATGCCAAAGTGCGAAGAGAGCTTCCAGGAGCTGAAGAAGAGACTGACCACTGCCCCAGTGCTGGCCACACCAGATATACACAAGGAGTTTGTGATATATTGTGATGCGTCAAGAACCGGACTGGGAGGTGTTCTGATGCAAGAGGCCAGAGTCGTAGCTTACCTTTCAAGGCAACTACGGCCTCATGAAGAGAACTATGCTACTCATGACCTCGAGTTGGCAGCTGTAGTTCATGCCCTGAAAACATGGCGACATTACCTCCTAGGGAAGCGGTGTGAGATATACACGGATCACAAAAGTCTGAAGTATATTTTCACTCCGAAGTAATTGAACATGAGGCAAAGAAGATGGCTAGAGTTGATCAAGGATTATGACCTTAGTGTTCAATACCACCCTGGAAAGGCTAATGTGGTAGCAGATGCATTAAGCAGAAAGGCTTGTTCCCTGAATGCCATGCTTAAGGACAGGCTACCCGCCTTGTATGTAGAACTTGAAACCTTCGGGTAGGAACTGGTTGCACCAGGATTCTTGGCCAACCTCGAAGTTAGGCCTACCTTGATAGATGATGTCAAGGAAGCTTAAAAGGGACACGAAAGTATTGAAGGCATCAAGAGGAAGATCAAGGCAGGCAAGGCCCCAGGATTCTTAGAGGAGGAGCAAGGAATTGTGTGGTTTGGGAATCACATTTGCATACCCAACAAGATTGAGCTCAAGAAGTTGATCTTGCAAGAAGCTCATGACACCCCGTATTCCATCCACCCTGGAGGAACCAAGATGTATCAAGACCTAAAGGAAAGATTCTGGTGGCATGGCATGAAGAGAGAGATAGCCACTTTCGTCGCTAAGTGTGACATATGCCAAAGGGTCAAAGCTGAACATCAGCGAGCCGCTGGATTATTACAGCCTCTCAAGGTGCCTGAATGGAAATGGGATAAAGTCGGAATGGACTTCATCACTGGATTACCCAGGTCAAATAAGGGACATGACTCCATCTGGGTCATAGCCGACCATTTGACCAAAGTAGCCCATTTCATTCCTGTCAAAACGACTTACAAGGGAAACCAGCTAGCCAGCCTCTACATCAACAGAATCGTAAGCCTTCATGGTGTTCCCAAGGAGATCGTGTCAGACCGAGGAACCCAGTTTACCTCAAGGTTCTGGAAGAAGTTCCAAGAGGCCATGGGGACCAAGTTGTCCTTCAGCACCGCTTTCCTACCATAGACCGGAGGTTAGACAGAATGAGTGAATCAAATACTCGAAGACATGCTCCGAGCCTGTGTCTTAGCATATGGAGCTAGGTGGGAGGATTGCCTCCTTTTCGCCGAGTTCTCCTACAACAACAGTTATCAGTCAAGCCTTCAGATGGCACCATTTGAGGTGTTATACGGACAGAAGTGCCGCACCCCTCAATTGGTCAGAGACCAGAGAAGGACTAGTCTTTGGGTCCGATATCCTCTGTGAAGAAGAAGAGCAAGTCCAACTTGTTAGAGAGCGTTTGAAGACTGCCAAGTCAAGGCAGAAGAGCTACGCCGACTCACGTCGTAGAGACATGAACTTCTGAGTTGGAGACCATGTCTATCTCCGGGTCACACCTCTCAAGGGAACCCAGTGCTTCCATGTCAAAGGAAAGCTCGCCCCAAGATACATCGGCCCCTTCAAGATCACTGACCGACGAGGAGAAGTGGCTTACTAGTTGGAGCTGCCACTAGAACTATCCGATGTGCACCACGTATTCCACGTGTCACAACTCCGGAAGTGTCTCCAGGTTCCAGACAAGCCTGATCTTTACAAGGACGTCAATCACCACGCCATTGACCTTCAGCCTGATTTGACTTACCGTGAGAGGCCCATCTGCATTTTGGATGAGGCTGAGCGACGCACTCGAAGCCGCACCATCAAGTACTTCAAAGTCCAATGGAGCAACCACACTGAAGCAGAAGCAACCTGGGAACTTGAAGACAACCTTAGATCCGAGTTTCCGTATCTCTTTAAAGCCTAGTTTAGGAATCTCAGGGACGAGATTCTTGTAAGGGGGGTAGGTCTGTCACACCCTGCATTTTGTAACATGTCATTTTCATTATTAAAGCATGAAAAATTGGACCAACAAAAACTTTTGCATTATTTGGCTTTTATTTTGGAGTTGGTTTTCTCTAAGTGATTTTTTTCAAGTGCTCTTTAAAGTCAACTACTCCACCTTCTGTACTTCATCTCCTTGCCCCAAACTTCTGCCCAATGATCATGCCATGTGTATAGTACAGTATAGTATTTTCCTACAAAAATAATTTGGCCAAATAGTATTTTCAAAACTTAGTTTTCCAAAAACCCCTGAGTTGAGGTTTGCACTACAAGTACTTGATTTGGGGTATGAAAAATATTTCAAAGAGTATATTTGAAACCTATTAGATATAGGAATGCCATAAACCAAAAAAATATAATTTTAGCAGTTATTTTCCTATTTTATTTAAAAGCTTTTTCTTAAGGCCAGAAGTGGTCTTTAATAGGGAAAAATTATTTTAATGTTTCAAAAATATTTGACAAAAATCAGGGAAACTCAGTGGACATATATTTTCCATATATAAGAGTTTCAACACATGGTCATGTTCAAAATATTGGACAAAACCTCCCAAAACTATTTCTGCCCATTTCAAGGATTTGAAATATTTCTACAGGAAATATTTGCATAAAAATCCAAGGAAAATCCAGCAAGTCACAAATGCATATTGTGGTCACCTTGCTAATCCTCATCTCAATTAAGGTCAGTTTGGTTCACCAAAATGCACGAAAACCCTCTCTGACCAGAATCAAATTTGAACAACTTTGTACTACAAACTTTCTCTCCTTGACCCCAACTTTTGTGATCATGTTCATATGACCAAATGAGGCCACTACACCAAGTGGTGCATCAAGGAGAAATGATTTGATCAACTAGATCTGTACAAGTTCATTTCTGCTAATTTCTAGGGTTTACAAAAGTTGCATTGGCAACTTTGCCCAAATAAGCTCAAAATTGGTGAAAGACCCTAATTATATGTGTCATTCCACCCTGTGGAGTCTCATGGGAAATGGAAACCATCTAATTGGCCAAACCAGCATCAAACACCTTCTACCACTTTACAAAAATCCCATTTTTGGCCTCTTCCACTAATCTCCGTAGGCTCAAGTTTCTATCATGACCCCTCCTAGTCCCCCTCTAGCACCTGTGTTCTTTACTGCCCAAGGAAGCAATGATGAAGGGGGGGGAGAACCCCATTTTTCTTCTATGGACAGTGGATTCCTCTCTCTCTCAGCCTCCCTCTCTCCTCTCAGCCTTCCAGAGCATCCAAGGCACTCCCAGCTTTTGCCCATGCCCCCTTCAGCTGCCAGACACAAGTGGACGTGCGCGGACGTGGGAAAGCCGAGGATGCCGGCCAAAGTCGCACCTCCCGGCCACCTCGAGCCTCCCCTGTGCGCCAGTCGATGCCCCTCGACGTCCGCTCCACGCCAGCAGGGCGCCCGCTTGCTCTCGCCCCCTTCTCTCTCTCCTGCAGCTCACGCCAGAACGCTGCCCCGTTCGGTCAGTGCTCGCGCCGCTCCTATGGCCCGCCTGCAGCTTGCCCCGCTCCTCCTCTCTCTCCCTGGCACCCTAGACCACTCCCACAAACACCCCCGAGCCCTCCATTCCCTCTCTAATGGACACCCGAGCCGATCCCGCGGGCACCCGTAGGCCGCGCCTTTGGTGGACCTCGGCCAGCCTATAAAAGGCGGCCCGAGCCTCTCTATCACTCCCTGTCGCTCCCCCACACTCCTAATCCACCTCCCGCACCACCCATTTGTCTCCAGAGCCGCTCAAGCTCGAGATCGAGCTCGAGCTCCGCCACCTCGGCTCGTCGGCGTTCACGCGGTACAGGCCTCCTCCGCCCCGTTCTCTCTCGATCTGGAACCACGCAGCACCACTGACCCCTTCCCCTCTCTTTCCCCACTCTTTTGCAGCCGGGAACGGCTAGAACCATCGACGCCCAAAGCACCTCCGCCACGTGACCTCATCGCCGGCGAACCAGGCTGCTCCGGTGTCCAACTCCACCTCCACCAGAATGGCGACACAACGCTGAGCCCAGCCGTGCCCTCGCCCGACCTCGCCGTGCCCTGCATTGTCGCCGGTGAGCTCGCCGCCCTCTGTGGCCCAGGGTTGACGATGACGGCCTTGGGGCCCGTCCGTCAGCCTCACGTCCTGACGCCTGGGCCCCGCCCGTCAGGTTTAAATCTGGCACGCGTGTGCACCAGTGCGCCGGGCCGCCTCTCTGGATGGGCCTGCTGCGCTGCGCCTGTTCTGGCCCAGCAGGCATAGAGCCCTTTTCTTTTTCTTTTTCTATAACTTTTCCAAGAACTCCACAGGATAAAATATATGTCCAAATAAATTAATTCCAATTCCTAAATTCCTAAAGTATTGCAACCTATTTAATGGTGCAATTTTCATTCAAATCCAACAACCTTTTCTTCACTGTAAATATTTAAATGTGATTTTAAGCATTTAAATATACCTTTGTAAATCCATTTCCCCTATTCTGCTACTCCAAATCCAAAACTAGGAATTTTCCCCTTCTTAGTTTTCAACCTAGTATTTAACAAAAATGAGTTGACATTTTTCTGAGCACTTTGGTTTTTCTGTTTTATTATTGCCTTATTTTTCTCGTTATTATTTTGCGATGATAGATTGCGTTGCTGACGAAGGAGTTGGACCAGAAGACTTTGAAGACCTAGAAGACTTTGTTGAGCTAGGCAAGCAGCCCTTTGACCATGTCTATGAAACCCTTTTTATGCATGTCATATAGCACTTTATTAGTGTTGCATCGGAATCATGATGAGATGGTAAGAGTTTTGGTGGGTTGCCTCTATTACTTCCTCGTTGATACTTGCATTGTGCATGACCCTACCTCCATATGAGGGTTATGCCGGTGGGAGTAGATAGGATGCTAAAGTAGTGCTACGCAAAAAGCGACAGGAATATGCATGGTGATGGAGACAAAGTATTTTCAAAAGACTTTTCGAAAAACCCCATCGGGTGCCACTTATGCCCGGGGGAGATGATGAGTTGGGTAACCACTTGATGACGAAGTGATGTACCGAGGCAAGTGTGTGTGTTGTTTTTCAAAACGGATTGGTTTAAGTTGTGACCGTTATTCCAACCTTACATGCGCAACCACTCTACCCTTGTATGGGAAAGGACATTATTGATTACCTAGGCCGATACTAGCTTGGAGCCCGCATTACTAGTAACGGGAGAGTTGTCGGTGCGCTCTCTCGGGACGGGGTCGTGCCAGGTAGGGCGGCCATGACTGTTTTCACAGGGTACCGGATACACCATTTTGTCCCCTCTCGGATGTTACGATCTCAAGTGAGTCTCGTATGATATACATCATGAGGATACGGAACAATGAGTGGACTCCATGTTAGTGTCGTCTAGGGAAAGATAGTGATCAGGTGCTTACCCCGGGTACTTGAGGTACCGCGGGTCGTGGATGACACGGAAGTTCCACGGATCTTATGGGTAAAGTGTGCAACCTCTGCAGAGTGTAAAACTATTCGAATAGCCATGTCCACGGTCAAGGACAGTTGGGTAACCGCTCTTGGGCTACGTCCACATGTTACCAACGAGTGTGTGTGTTTGGATAAGTGGGAAGGTCTACGTGGGTCAAGTCAAAGGACTTGACATGGTTGAGTTGGGTTGATGACCACTCTATTTATGTTGATATCTGTAACCTGTCCTCATGGTTAATTGATTTCTCCTGATGCATGTCCTACACGTGGTTGAGCGTCTCATAGCACTCAAAAACTAGCTTTCCGCAAAAATTTACCTATATCATGCATTGTTGTACTTTGAACCAAAACATGGGTTGCTTGCGAGTACATTCAAAGTACTCATTGGCTTGCCACTGGTTATTTAATTGGCCAGGCATGGAAGAACAGGAGTTCGAAGCAGAGTTCTTTTGAGACGAACATGCGAACTAGGATGTTTCCCAATCAGAATGCCTGTAGGGTTAAGGCAGATGGCATGGGTTCTACTTCTCGACGAAGAATTTCCGCTGCTTAAGTTTATTTGGTATTCAGCGCTTGTGGCTTTATCTATGTAAGACTTGACCATAATGGTCATAATTTGAGTAAGACGATATGTATGGATGTAAGACTCTTGTTATTCAGCTTCTGTGTGTTCAGTGAGCATTGATCTCTGGGATCACTGTACACGTGCATTCGGTGATCACGACTTATGAGTCGGGGTCCCTACAGTGATGTTCTTTCGCATTAGGATTTTATGCATCCAAACATAAAAGCGCATGACAACCTCTGCTTCCCTCTGCGAAGGGCCTATCTTTTACTTTTATCTCCTACATTGCATAAGAGTCATGGTGATCTTCACCCTTCCTTTTTACATTTTATCCTTTGGCAAGCACAATATGTTGGAAAGATCCTGGTATATATGGCTAATTGGATGTGAGTTTTCATGAACTATTACAGTTGACCTTACCCTTGAGGTAAAACGTTGGGAGGCAAAACTATAAGCCCCTATCTTTCTCTGTGTCCGATTAAAACTCCATACCCATAAGTATTGCATGAGTGTCAGCAATTGTGAAATATTATATGATAGTTGAGTATGTGGACTTGCTGAAAAGCTCTTATACATTGACTCTTTCCTATGTTATGATAAATTGCAATTGCTTCAGTGACTGAGATTATAGTTTGTTAGTTTTCAATGAAGTTTACGATTCATACTTGATATTGTGATTGAATTATTACTCTAGCATAAGATATCATATGACAAGAATTATATAAGTTGTTGTTCTAAGAATGATCATGATGCCCTCATCTCCGTATTTTATTTTTATCAACACCTCTATCTCTAAACATGTGGACATATTTTTCGATTTCGGCTTTTCGCTTTAGGACAAGCGAGGTCTAAGCTTGGGGGAGTTGATACGTCCATTTTGCATCATGCTTTTATATCGATATTTATTGCATTATGGGTTGTTATTACACATTATGTCACAATACTTATGCCTATTCTCTCTTATTTTACAAGGTTTACATACAGAGGGAGAATGCAGAGAGCTGGGATTCTGGGCTGGAAAAGGAGCAAATATTAGAGACCTATTATGCACAGCTCCAAAAATCATGAAACTTCACAGATGATGTTTTCCAAATATATAAAAAATACCGAGCACAAGAACTTCACCAGGGGGCCACACCCTGCCCACGAGGGTGGGGGCGCGCCCTACCCCCTGGGCGCGCCCCCCTACCTCGTGGGCCCCCTGGTGGCCCTCCGATGACCATCTTCTGCTATATGGAGTCTCTCGATGGAAAAAAATCATAAGCCATCTTCTCGGACGAAACACCGCCGCCACGAGGCGGAACCTTGGCGGAACCAATCTAGGGTTCTGGCGGACCTGTTCTGCCGGGGAAACTTCCCTCCCGGAGGGGGAAATCATCGCCATCATCATCACCAACGCTCCTCTCATCGGGAGAGGGCAATCTCCATCAACATCTTCATCAGCACCGTCTCATCTCAAAACCCTAGTTCATCTCTTGTATCCAATTCTTGTCTCCTAGTCCGAGATTGGTGCTAGTAGGTTGCTAGTAGTGTTAATTACTCCTTGTAGTTGATGCTAGTTGGTTTAATTGGTGGAAGATCAGATGTTTAGATCCTATATGCATATTAATACCCCTCTGATTATGAACATATTTATGCTTTGTGAGTATTTACTTTTGTTCCTGAGGACATGGGAGAAGTCTTGCTAGTAGTAGTCATGTGAATTTGGTATTCATTCGATATTTTGATGAGATGTATGTTGTCTCTCCTCTAGTGGTGTTATGTGAACGTCGACTACATGACACTTCACCATTATTTGGGCCTAGAGGAAGGCATTGGGAAGTAATAAGTAGATGATGGGTTGCTAGAGTGACAGAAGCTTAAACCCTAGTTTATGCGTTGCTTTGTAAGGGGCTGATTTGGATCCATATGTTTCATGCTGGTCTGACCTTTCTTCAGGAGTGCAATGGACTGAGATGGCTCTGCTTCCTTCCTCCCCTCTCCCCTCCGCGTCCTCCCCCTCCCCGTCCTCACCCCGACCCCATGGCTCGGCTCTCCCAGCCCCCTCCTTATGCCGTCGCCATCCCTTCCCCTCACCGCCCTCCCTTCCTCGCCCTCTGAGGCTTCTCGCTACTTGCGCGCACCTGGATCTGGATCTTGGAACAAATTTTGGGCCTTATCGCCGGACGTGGCGGACATGGATCCCGATCTGGAGGTGGGCTCTCCCTCTCTCCCCCTGGTTCCTCTTCCGGCTGCTTTGCTAGCGGCGGGCCCATCGGCTGCTGGCAGGATCCGGAAGTTTGCTCTGGGCGGCCGTGGCTGTCTGGCGGGCTCTGCTGAGGTGGGGGTCTCGAGTTGGTTCCAGGTGTGGCGCGGTCGGCGACGGAAGCGCTCGGAGGCGCTCTCCTCACCGGGTCGTGCGGTTTCTGGCAGTGCCTCTTCTCGGGTGGGTGGCCCTGCTTGCTCCTCCTGCTCTCCGACGTCCTCGCCGCTGGTGGTCTCGGCGGGTCCGGCAGCGCGCTCGGAGCTGGCGTCATCGGCCGCATCTTCTCCCTCCCTAACCCTAGATTCGTCTTCGGTGCGGGAGGTCCATGGGCCCTCTGCTCCGCCTCAGTTGGGCCGCTCTGGGTCGTCCGTTCTGGTTGGGCCGCCACTGTTGTCGTCTTTTTCTGATTCCCCCCTTTCCATTTTGGGCGCTGGGCCCGGCGTGGCTCTCATGCCTTCCTCTGCTCTGGTCAGCCCGGCCCGCGCTTCCCCCTCCCGGCCTGGCTTCCTCTGGGTACTTATGGGTCCGAAAGGGTCCGACCCCCCATTTCTAGGGGTTCCTGCATCCCACTCTGACCTGCGCCACTCCCGTCTTCGCATCCCCACCTACCACAGATCTCCTCCTCCCCCACCTCTCTCCCTCCCTTTTGCGGCGGTTGTCGCCGTGGATCACTCGCGCGGGTCGTCGAGTGAGGCGGTCTCTGGCATGAAGTGGCGGCGCGAGGACGTGGGCGACGGGGTTGTCGATCTAGAGCTCGAGGCTTTCCTTCGCTCCAAGCTTGAAGCCGAGCAGGCGGCTCGGCAGCAGGTGGCCCGTGAGCGCGAAGCTTGGGCGGCGGGACCTGCGTGGCTCCAGGGTGACGTGCGGGCTGGGGCGGTGGCGCCGGCCGTGGCGGGCTCTGGATCTGAGGCTCCCGGATCGGGCGGATCTGGGGTTGATCCATGGGAGACCGCGGCGGCTGCTGGTGGCTCTGGCCCTGCGGCCCGTCCTCCTCCTCCTCCCCCGCATGGTCCTTCCCCCATGGCTCATGGCGGCGGCCGCGGTCCTGGCTCATCGTCTGGTTTCAGTGGGCGCTCCCTGGGTCGTGGGGGCGGCGGATCTAGCACCCTCGGGCGTCGGCTTCTGGCATCGGGCCCTGGCTCTTCCTCTGGCGCCTTGGGTGATGGTATCCTCCCTCCTCCTCCCCCTCCTCCGGCCCGTCCTTCTCCCCCGCCTATCCAACCACCAAATCCTAATCTCACATGCTTCGCGTGTCACCAACCTGGACATTTCCAATCTCGTTGTTTTAATCCCCCGTTCTGCCTGATCTATCGTGAGGACGACCATCTGACTGTGAACTGTCAAAATCGCCGCAAACCTGCTTCTTTTATGCATTATGGTCAAGGCCTCCCTGGCTGCTCCTTCTTCGTGCTCGACAGTGATATACCTTAGGTGACAGTGGCTCCTGCTCTCTCCAATCCTGCCATCATTTTGATCAAAGACGACAAAATCTCCTCCCAAACCCTCCTGGACGAGCTCAAACTGTGGGATGGTGGAGGCTGGGATTGGCAGATTCGGTAGCTATTTGATTTTGATTTCGCTGTGGTATTCCCCTCTAAGAGCAGTTTCAAGATGATTTCTTCATGCACTAGTTTCACTCTTCCTCTTAACCAACTGGTAGTTTCGGTGAAAGCGGCTGCAAATGGGGCGAAACCTATATCCCCCCTCTCTGAGATCTGGGTTCTTGTAGATGATATCCCTCCTACCCTCCGCTCTACTAAGTTCGTCATGGCCTTTGGTGCTCTCATTGTCAAGCCTATCTTGGTGGATCAAGATTCTCTGTCTGTCCTTGGCCCCGTGCGTCTCAAGATCTGGCCTATGGATCCCTTATGCGTTTATGGCAGTGTTGATGTTTTCCCTGCTGCGGATGGATTCAGGCTTCGGGTGCGTGTGGAGGGGGATGCCTCTCTCCACTCCCCACACCGCCTCCTCCTCCTTCTGCCGATCTCCATGGTGGTGAGGCTGGCAATGCTGGCAACTTGAGCGGGGGCTCGCTCCCTCACTTCACGACTTCATATGGGATGGCATGGGAAGGAGGGAAGGACCAGATGGATGTGTGTGCTCTTGCTCAGGCTGCTCCGATTGCCCCTCCTGCTGGTACCCCTGTGTCGGGGGTTTGCTCCAACTTGTCGGCCCGGCCGGGCTCTCTGTCGCTTTCTGGTATTGAAGACCTTCCTGCCTCCCCGCGCCACGTTGCGACGGACCCCTCCTCCAAGCGCAAATCCTCTGCTCGCAAATTATCTCCTCGCAGTCGGGCTTCATCAGGAACCAAGCTTTCTGCGACGGGTCTGTGCCGCCATCTTGACGGTGATATGGGCGACGTGGCGGGCCAGGCTTCTCCGGTTACGGTGCGGTCATCTCCGATCCGGTCCCCCTCATCTACGGCTCGCAAAAGTGGTCGGATCCGTGAAAGTGGCCTGCGGGTGGTTGACAAGGCGGCAAGGCGTGCTGTGGCTCGTGATCTCCCTGCTTCAGGTATTCCTCCTACCCCTTCCTCGTTGGTTCATAACACCTCCTCACCTACTAGGCTTGTTTTACCCTCTTGCTCGGATGAACACTTGACTAAGGTCCTCGCAGATTCTGGTATTTCTCTTGACCATAATTTTGGCTCTCCTTCTTCTCTGATTGCTCTCATTAGGGCCAATGAGGTGGCTCAGGTAGCTTTGGCCAAGGCTAAAGAGGCCGTCGCGGCTCCTCCTGCCCCTTCAGTTGTGGCTACTGGGCTTCGGAGGAGTGGGGGCCCTGGTAATGGGGCTGTCCCCCTGATCTCTGTGAAAAAGGGTGCTTCTAAATGTGCTAAACCCTGCTTGGCACCTTGCAGGTCGAGTCTGCGCATCAAAAACCTTTCCTATAAATGAGAGCTCTCTTCTGGAACATTAGAGGTTTCGGTGCTCGGGGACGCCGAGACCAAATTAAAGATATTGTTAGGGTGGACAATATTGACTTGATTGGCTTGGTTGAAACTTTCAAATCCTCTTTCTATCCCCATGAGCTCTCTTCTATTGCAGGGGCAGACCGTTTTGACTGGAACTTCCTCCCCTCTTCTGGCCACTCTGGTGGCATTTTTCTAGGGTCGAAATGGGATGTTTTCGATTTTGTCACTTTTGATCATGGTATGTTCTGGGCCAGTTCTGTGCTTTTTCACCGCCAGCTCAATTTGCTTTGGGAATTTATGGTTGTTTATGGTCTGGCAGATCACTCCCTTTCCCCCATTTTCCTGGACGAAATTCCGAACAAACTTGAAGCTTGCTCACTCCCTCTGGTGATTGGAGGCGATTTTAATTTGCTTCGTTCTCCTATGGATAAGAACACAGATAATTTTTCTTGGGCATTGGCTGACGCTTTTAATGACTTCATTAGTTCCCGCGCCCTTCGAGAGATCCCTAGGGTGGGCTCTAGATATACTTGGACTAACCACCAACCCTCTCCTATTCGCTCCGTCCTGGACCGTGTCCTTGTCTGTTCGAACTGGGACTCGCTCTTCCCGCTAGCTATGCTTAAATCTAAGGCTATTGTGGGCTCGGACCATGCCCCTCTAATCCTTGACGCTGGGATCCGCTCTGTTTCTTCCCCCCCTAGGTTTCAGTTTGACGCTTCTTGGCTTCTTATTGATGGATTTTGTGACCTCCTTGGGTCTAAAATTACTGCCTTCCTTTCTGCACCTCATCGTTCCTATGGCTCTAAAATGACTGGCATAATTGCTCGGCCCTGCTTCGCAAATTTCTTCGGGGGTGGTCTCGTAATCACTCGGACCAGGAACGTAGAGATAAGGCCCTTCTCCTGGCCCAGATTGAGGCCCTTGATTCTCGGGCTGACGTTTCTGGCCTCTCCGACTCTGACTAGACCCTTCGGTTCTCCCTCGAACGCTCGCTGATGCATCTCCACCAGCTTAATGAAATTTATTGG
Source organism: Triticum urartu (assembly GCF_003073215.2). Taxonomy (NCBI): domain Eukaryota; kingdom Viridiplantae; phylum Streptophyta; class Magnoliopsida; order Poales; family Poaceae; genus Triticum; species Triticum urartu. The sequence continues at coordinate 142,192,614 of NC_053027.1, read as the reverse complement.
CGCTAGAGGGGTTCGACCAACTGGTTGCTTAAAGGCGACTCCCCACTGCCTATTTCTTTGCTATTGCGAATGGGAGGCGGCGCAGATGCCTGATCGATAGCCTGATTATTGACGGGGTGCGGTCCTCTGACCAAGGCGCCATCCTTAACTATGTGGTGGCTTTCTTTTCTTCCCTCCCTTCTGTCAAACCTGACCAGGGGTTCAGGTTATCCTCTAACTTCTGGGACCAAGGGGCCCTGGTCTCCTCGGAAGAAAACTCAGATCTGATGATCCCCTACTCAGAAGAGGAGATCTTCTTAGCGATTGATAAAGCGAACCCTAACTCTGCCTCCGGCCCGGATGGTTTTTCTATCCCCTTCTTTAAAAAGTTCTGGCCTATTCTTAAAGATCTTATTTGTGAAGTCATTCAAGGCTACTGTTTGGGGATAGTAGATATTTCCAGGCTCAATTATGTGGTTATCTCTCTCATCCCTAAGATTAAGGGTGCTGATCTAATCTCTCAGTTTAGACCTATTGCACTCATTAATAATTTCGCCAAGTTTCCTGCCAAGTGTGTGGCTACTCACCTCACCCCGGCTTTATTTATAAAGTCGGGTTGTGGCCTTTTATCTAAAAAATAAAAAAAATATGTTTCATGCTATGGTTAGGTTTACCTTAATACTTTTGTTGTAGTTGCGGATGCTTGCAATAGAGCTTAATCATAAGCGGGATGCTTGTCCAAGTAAGGGCAGTACCCAAGCACTGGTCCACCCACATACCAAATTATCAAAGAACCGAACGTGAATCATATGAGCGTGATGAAAACTAGCTTGACGATATTCCCATGTGTCCTCGGGAGCACTTTACATTATATAAGAGTTTGTCCAGTCTTGTCCTTTGCTACAAAAGGGATTGGGCCACCTTGCTGCATCTTATTTACTTTTGTTACTTGTTGCTTGTTACAAATTATCTTATCACAAAACTATCTGTTACCACTTATTTCAGTACTTGCAGAGAATACCTTGCTGGAAACTGCTTATCATTTCCTTCTGCTCCTCGTTGGGTTCGACACTCTTACTTATTGAAAGGACTACGATAGATCCCCTATACTTGTGGGTCATCAGCGGGCAATCGTACGGGACCATAATCAACTTCTGCTACCAAATAGTCTCAAAGATTGGGCCGCACGCTTGTCGGCAATCCAGGATGCGGACCTCAGACAAGAATTCTTTCACATCCAGTCGGAGTTTGCAGAAATCATCCAACAAGGTGTCCTTCGTACCTCGGGGCAGTTCTACCTTATATATCAACCGTCCAACAGTGAGATAGAAACAACGCTACAAATGCAGGCTGACAACGATCGCGATTTCATGACCATCACGAAAGACGACGGCTTCATCCATGCTTCGGTCCCTGAGTCGAGTCGAAAGTAGTGATGCTATGTAGTTCTGAAATATCGATTAGCTCATGTTGTAATTAAACTTTAATGAACTTGTATATCTCTTTGGTTTGGACAGTCGTTCATCTTATATGTAATTCATGCTATTTATTAGTAGGACCATGAATCCTGCTATTAATGTGTTGCTTTTCTCTTCTGATCCTTTTGTTGCATACTTATATATTGCTTATGTATTGTCTATGAATTGCTAATAACGTTTTGTTTGTCTAGTGCATAGAGATGCCGTCGTATGTCATGTACAAGGGTAAGGTTCCCGGAGTCTACGACAACTGGGAGGAGTGTTGGAGACAGGTTCACCGTTTCAGCGGTAACAGTTACAAAGGGTACACCACTAGGGCGGAGGCGGAAGCTAGATACGCGCGCTATCTAGTGGGAGAGAGGAGGGAGCGGAGGAGGAACCGGATGAAGACAAGTTTCATCGCGATGATGCTCATCGTGATGACCGCAGCTCTCTTCTATGTGATGGTAGTTTAGATGATCGATATCGACTTGTAATGTGAAGACAAACTCACTACTCACGGTCTCGAGACTTGTAATGTTCTAACTTTGTTCGGTCTTTTGAATTCGGAGACTAGTATGATGAATTGTATTCGGAGACTAATCTTCTATTTGTATTCGATAAATCTGATGTTTATATGTTGTGTTGTCTATATTCTGTGTAGTAATATATTTTGTAACATGTGCAAATATCAGATAAGAAAAAATCCTAATATTCATACTAGTGGTGCACCATACTGCACTTTAGTGGTGCACTGCAATAAACATACTAGTGGCGCATTACCTAGAAGTGAGCCATTATTAACCCAGAGCACAAGGTAAATATGGCCCCCTGGGAGGCATAGTAATGGTGCACCAGGGGACATATTAATGGTGCACTGCCAGGTGTGCCACTATTATCTGGGATACTAATGGCGCACCAGGGGTGCGCCATTAGTACTTGTTACTAGTGGCGTGTTAATAGTGGCGCACCTGTAGTGCGCCATTAATGGCCAAAACAGGTGCGCCACTAATTAGCCTTTTCCTAGTTGTGCACTGACCTCACAAATGAGCTTCATGCACTCGGTGCCACTGAGATCACCAAGCATGAAATCGTCAAGACACTCTTGAGATCACTCGACAGCTCATTTGACACCCTGGCCCTGACGATTCAAGAATTCCCTGACTTCAAGACTCTCGATCCGTCTGACATACTTGAGAGGCTCAACACACATGAGTTCCAGTTATCTGAGAAAAGAGATATCTATGGTCCCAACTAGGGCCGAACTCGTGCTTTGAAGGCAAAGGCTGTTTCCTCATCTGAAGAAGAATCTGACTATAGTTCTGAGGATCCTGAAGACATTGGAAAGGAACTTGCCATGTTAGTGAAGAAGTTCCGGAGGTTCTCCAAGAAGAAAGGCTTCGGACAGTCTTCGAGATCCAGCTCAAGAAATGATGAAGCTTCCTCCCGTGACTACAAGAAGAGAATGTGTCACAAGTGCAAGAAACCTGGTCACTACATCTCTGAATGTCCTCAATGGGACAATGAGAACAAGAAGAAGAAGAAGAAGAAGAACAAGAAGAGCAAGGAATATGATTCTGATGACAAGAAGAAGAGGAAATCCTCAAAGTCTTCTTCCAAGTCTTCGTCAAAGTCTTCATCACACAAGAAGAGCTCATCAAGCAAGGATCATGCGTTTGTTGGCAAGGAGATGGATTCAAAGGAGGAGTCTGCATATGAGGAGGTGGAGGTGGAGTCTGAAGAGGAATCTGATTCAGGCGTGGCAAGCCTGGCTCTAGCTTCAGCATATGTCACCAAGTCCATCTTCAACACTGAAGACAATGGCCTCGTCACCAGTGCTGATGCTAATGATGAGGATGACTCTGCACCCACCTACTGCTTGGTGCCAAGGTAACCTCACGCGATGCTTACTTTCAAACATCAAGTGAAGATGACTCTGAATGTGAATCTAAACCTAGCTATAGAACACTTGCTAAAATTGCAATTGAACAACAGAATGCCATGGAACATATCCAAAAATTGTTAGACAAAAGAGATGACCTGTTGGACGCAGAAATGACTCAAACTCGGTCCTTAATTGAATACATTCAAAGTCTTCATGTTAAGTACAAGGAACTTGAAAGTCGTCATGAAGCGCTCTCAACTACTCATGAAAAGCTCTCCTATGATTATCTTCAAAGGAAGCAAGAGCTTGAGAACTTGAGATCGGCTCATTAAGATCTTCAAAAGGAGAATGAGTCACTCCGCGCTCAATAGATCAGTTCCACTCAGGAAGGATTTGAACCACCATGTCTAAAATGTCTTGAGCGTGATAATGCTGCTTCTGTTACTGGATGTTCTACTGCTACTACTATTGCAATATGTTCAACTGCTGATGTGGTAACTAACCCCACTACTCAGGATACCACTACTATTGCTAATGAGAATGCCAGGTTGAAGACATTGCTTGAGACAGGAATGTACAAAAGTCTCAAAGGGCATCAGACACTATGTGATGTCCTCAAGAAACAGATTCTGAACCGAAACCCTAGGAAAGAGGGTGTTGGGTTCGAGAGGAAAATGAATGTTGATGGTTCTTACTTGAAGCCTGAGCAGTACCCAAAAACCACATGGGTTGCTGCAAAGGGACCTTTAGTGGATCCATCTACCTTATCTGGCTTCACTTGTGCTAACCCGATTATCACTGATCAATCCTTTGATGCAAACTATAAACTTTTTAAGAATCAGAATGGTGAAGTGTTTTCCAGGTATATTGGTACTAACTGCAGGAATGGACCACCTTTGAAGAAGATCTGGGTGCCCAAGAGTTGTCTTGAAAATCTTTAGGTGAATGTCATCATGATACCACCTAGGAAGAAGACAAACCCCAGACCAAAGGCTTCATATGGTCCAAAGGCTTCATAATGACAGAGGACTCACCAGAGTCACCCTAACACAAATGTTTTGCAGGGAAACCATACTCACGCCTATGAATATGAGTGTCTTTCATCAAACCACCATGTTCATAACACCAAGAACTACCCTGCTTATTCTTATTTGTATTATTCACCTCCTGTAAGACTATTTGCTAGGGCTCCGAAGCCAAAGTTCTCAGATGCTGCACTTAGACTCATTGCTTTGAAGCCACCCCTGAAAATGTGGGTGGTTAAGAAAACTTAACTCTCTTTTGCAGGGAAGGGTCTCCAGTCGGAAATCAAAGGCGTCAGATGCTATTGCTGGGGACCTAAAACATCTTGTGGGGCGCAAGATAAAATGCCCAAATGGTCTTACTATGTATTTTGTTCCTGGTTTCCTTGACAATCATCCTATCTACCCTAACCAGGATCTGAACTTTCATAATCCACTCGTTCGTCAAATGTTTATGCTTCACAATACCCTTGGTGAATCCTATCCCACTAACTGCACTATAGGTTATGACACCAAAGGCTTCAGAATGGATTATGGACAGTGGATGCACTAACCACATGACTGATGATCGAAGTCTTCTCATCGACTCAACCTTACATCCATCTGACAAGAGTCACATCACATTTGCTGACACTAGTAAAAGCAAGGTATTGGGTCTAGGTAGAGTTGCAATCTCAAAGGATCAGCACATGGATAAAGTGATGCTTGTTGAATCCCTTGGTTTCAACTTAGTGTCTGTCTCAATGCTTTGTGACTTGAACATGATTGTGATAGTTGGAAAATATCGTTGCCTTGTTCTAATGGAATCTGACAAGTCTCTAGTCTTTGAAGGATATGGAAAACACAATTTTACATGGTAAATTTCTCAGCAGGACCACAGTTGGTCGTATGTCTTCTAGCAAAAGCTTCAGAGTGCTGGCTCTGTCATCGGAGGCTAGGGCATGCTGGCATGAGGAACTTTTACACACTCGCGAAGAAGAAACATGTCATAGGCATCGAGGGCGTCAAGTTCAAGAAGGATCATCTATGTGGTGCCTGCGAAGCTGGAAAGATGACGAGGGCCAAGCATCCCTCGAAGACAATCATGACGACATCATGTCCCTTCGAGCCGCTTCACATGAACTTATTTGGTCCTACTCACTACTCTAATCTTACTACCACTGCTTGTCTCTATGGTTTTGTCATTGTTGATGATTACTCAAGATATACCTGGGTGCATATAATTCTCTACAAGACTGAAGTGCAGGATGTATTCAGACAATTCGGCAATCGTGCCATGACGAACTATGGCATCAAGATCAAGCACATCAGAAGTGACAACGGCATAGAGTTCAAGAACACTAGCTTCGACACTGATCTTGATACATTGGGCGTCACTCATGAGTTCTCAGCTCCATACACACCTCAGCAGAATGGCATCATGGAGCGCAAGAACAGAACACTCATTGAGATGGCTTGGACGATGCTTGATGAATACAAGACTCCAAGTAAGTTATGGCCTGAAGCTATTGATACTGCATGCCACGTCATCAACCGTGTTTATCTTCACAAGCTTCTAAAGAAGACATCATATGAGCTAGTGACTGGTAGGAAGCCAAACATAAGCTACTTTAGAATATTTGGTGCTAGGTGCTGGATCAAGGATCCGCATCACACTTCCAAATTTGCACTGAAAGCACATGCAGGTTTTATGCTTGGTTACGGAGAGGATTTTCACTCCTACAGAGTCTTCAACCTCTGTCACTATAAATTGGTTGAAACTTTGGATGTGCGGTTCGATGAGACTAATGGCTCGCAAAGAGAGCACCTGCCAAATGTGCTAGATGAAGTCCCTCCTAGTGAATCGATTAAGATTATGGGTACTGGAGAAATCATACCTTCAGAGGCACATGCTAAAGAAGAACTTATCATTTCTGCACTAAGTCAACCTGAAGATGCTACTCATCCTGAAGCCAATGATGAAGACGAAGACAACGATCAGCAAGGGCAAAGTCTTCGTCCAGTTCATCCTCGTGTTGCAAATTAAGTAGAGATTGAGAAGATAATTGATAGCATCAATGCACCTGGTCCCCTCACTCGTTCAAGAGGAACACATCTAGCAAATTTCTGTGGGCACTTTGCATTTGTCTCTATATCTGAACCCAAGAAAGTTGCCGAAGCCTTCATGGAACATGAATGGATTCAAGCTATGCAAGAAGAGCTTCAACAGTTCAAGCTGAACAATGTATGGGAACTGGTCAAGCGTCCTGATCCTCGCAAGCACAATATCATAGGCACAAAATGGATCTATTGCAAAAAACAAGATGAGCATGGTCAAGTTGTCAGAAACAAGGCTCGTCTCGTTGCTCAAGGATACACTCAAGTTGAAGGGATTGACTTTGATAAAACATTTGCTCCGTTGGCTAGGCTTGAAGCCATTCGCATACTGCTAGCCTATGCCAACCATCACAATATCCTCCTTTACCAAATGGATGTGAAGAGTGCCTTTCTCAATGGCAAGATTGAAGAAGAAGTGTATGTTGCACAACCACCTGGCTTTGAAGATCCAAAACATCCTGATATGGTATACAAGCTCAACAAGGAACTGTATGGCCTCAAACAAGCCCCTCGTGCTTGGTATGACACACTCAAAGACTTACTAAAGAGCAAAGGCTTCAAACCTGGTTCCCTGGATCCCACTCTCTTCATGAAGACATATGATGGTGAACTGTTTGTGTGCGAGATCTATGTGGATGACACTATCTTTGGCTGCACTAACAAAAGATACAGTGATGAGTTTGGGCACATGATGCAAGAGCAATATCAGATGTCCATGATGGGTGAGCTGAAGTTCTTCCTTGGTCTCCAAATTCATCAACAAAGCAATGGCATCTTCATATCTAAAGAGAAATACCTCAAATATTGCCTGAAGAAGTTTCGAATGCAAGACTGCAAGGGATACATGACGCCAATGCCAACCAAAAGTCATCTCGGCCCCGATGACAATGGTAAAGAGTTTGATCAAAAGGTATACTTCTCCATGATTGGTTCTTTACTCTATTTATGTGCATCTAAGCCACATATCATGCTTAGCGTTTGGATGTGTGCCCGATTCCAAGCGGCACCAGAGGAGTCGCATCACTTAGCTGTGAAGTGAATTCTTCGATATTTGGCTTACACCCCAACACTAGGATTATGGTATCCAAAGGGCTCAAAGTTTGATCTAGTTGGATTATCAGATGTTGATTATGCTGGTGACAAGGTTGATCGCAAGTCTACATCAGGCACATGTCACTTTCTCGGACGATATCTTGTTTGTTGGTTTTCAAAGAAGCAGAACTGTGTGTCTCTCTCAACTGCTGAATCTGAATACATTGCTGCTGGATCTTGCTGTGCTCAGCTTCTATGGATGAAGCAAACTCTCAAGGACTATGGCATCCATCTGAAGCAAGTGCCAGTCTACTGTGACAATGAAAGCGCCATCAAGATTGCCAACAATCCAATTCAGCATTCGAAGACAAAGCACATTCAGATCCGTCATCACTTTCTCAGAGATCATGTCATGAAGGAAGATATTGATATCATTCATGTCAACACTTAAGAGCAATTGGCTGATATCTTCACAAAGCCCTTGTGTGAGAAAAGGTTTTGCAAGTTGCGGTGTGAGCTAAATATCATAGAATCCTCAAATGTCCGGTAATTGGACACACATCCTAATGCTTACGGATATTGATGACTTAGATGTGTAACACATGAAGTAATGTATATCTTCAATCAATGAAGACGTACACTCTAAGTGTGTATACATTAATGCATAATTTGACTTCAGAGCGCCACGATAATTGTGCGCCATGTCTGGGTCTAATACTTCCTATACAGCGGGTAACGCCACCACCAAATTCTTGTTTGAAGTGTTTCAACTGGCGTCAAATTTGCATATCTTTCGCATTTGGTTTGTCTTCAACATTGATTTGTTTTCGAGTTTATCTTCAGAATGTTTATTTGGTCTCATACTGATATATACATATATTTGTGTTCTGTCCTCTACAACATTCACTTATAGCTATGTCTTCTTGTTTGAATCTTTTGATCTAAGTGAATGTGAGCGGACCCTAACCCCCTCTATGCTTCTACCTCAGATTCTATCTGTAAAAATCATATACATTCTATTGAAACTGTCGATTATCTTCTCTGAGTCCTTGTCAGCAGAAGACACAAAGACAAAAATTGAATCTGTTTTAATGCTATATCCTGATTGCCTGAAAACCGGAGAAGCCGGAACAACCACCCGACAATCCAGGCGTGCGTGGGAACATGGAACAACTTTCAATGAGTTGCGTGCGTGCCACGTTTCCTTCAGATGTGAACCGCCAGGGGCATCTGCGTAATTACGTTGTGCTGTCCCTTTCCTTGTAAATACTAAACTCACCGCAGTCACAATATCTTATTCCACCTCGCCACCTCGCACAAACCCTAGTGCCTCCGCTAGCTCACGACAACGCTGGAGACGAAGCGCTTAGCTATCGCGACTTCTTCGATGTCGTCCTCACGCCGTCCATGGACCTCGTCCTCTCTGCCGCCACCATAGGTGTCTTCCGTCGCCAAGTTAGGGCGCATGAGATTGAACTGCTCGGCCTCCCTCTTTGCCTCGTCTAGCAGTTTGTCAAGTGTAATTAAAACTTACTTTTCACTGGCTTTTTGATCCGTCAGATCCATCCACTTCAACCAAAAGTGGTTTCTAAACTTCCAAATATGGATCTATCTTGTTTTGCATCTTATATCATGCCAAGTATATTCACTTATGCTTCACAACTAGTTAGATTACTCACTTGTACTTATTCGTGGATTTGTACAAATCTGGAACCAACTCTCTCCAAATAAGTGAATGTCTTCGCACTATGAGGTCAATGTCTTCAACTAATTTATCTCTTCCCCTTCCCTCGCACCTCTAATGCTGCCATAGGTACATGTCCGTGGGAGAATCCCTTGGTTCTCATAGTCTGCATTCATTTGCAGAGTTCTTACAGCGACACATCAACTCTCCCGAAGCCAGTTCCTATCTAACCAGCTGACGAAAGCCATTCACAACCTTGAAGCCTTTTAGCTTGAATATAATGGCACTGAGAAATCAGCTAGAAAGGGTGACAGGCAGCGACGTGGGGATACTGCCAAGGATTTTCCACCAGATCTCTTTGAAATGTACAAGACAGATCCTGAAGAGAATTACAATCATCGCAAAACTTGAATCCAATGGATTTGAAGATATTGGGCAGAGGAATGGTTCAAGTACAGATTTGTCACTGCTGAGTATGCTGAGAAGAACGCCATCAAGAGACCATGGGGAGATATTGTATACAGAGCTCTGCTGCCCAAGTCCTAGTCTGAAGCCATTACTCAAGGCTTCTACCCTTGCATGGTCCGTGGACCGCATCCAAACAATGCCGACCCATCATCTCTATTATGGTGTCGAGAGGACAATCTCTTCAAGCACAATTTCTAGTTTGCGAAGGAGTCTGCTGCAAAGAACAAGAAAGCATTTGGACTCGACTTCAACCCTGGTCCATCGGCTCCAAGGGCTGATGGCACCCGCGATGCCAATCCTAATGTCATCAGCCCCTTCTATAACCTCGACATCCTTCTCACCCACATAGCTATACAAGGGGACGCTGTGGTGCACTCAGCTGATGAAGCAGACTCTAATGAAGCGCCAACTCCACCTAAACCGCAGAAGCATAAGAAATCAAAGGCTTCAAAGCCCTCTGCCGCACCAAAAGCCTCGCATGTGAAGCCATTGGCAACCGCACCTCCTAAACTCAGTGTGCAATCTGAAGATCTTTCTTGTGTCTCCAAGAAGACAGAGAAGCCCAAGAAGAAGAAGCCCATGAAGATTTCTGGGCGTGAACTTACACCTGCTGCCGTTCTGCGGAACAAAGATGAAACCATTGATCTGTCCAGGGATGAGGATCTTGGTGATGATGCCTTGAGCTGCTGATCAAGAGCAAGCAAGAGGCGGAGATCTTCAATGATCTGCCCCTCAATGATGTGGATATTCTGAACCACTTCATCGACGAATCGTTTGATGACCCGAGCCTCAACATTGATGATCTTCAGCTGCCAGTTGACATCAGCATCACCTTCCACGGAGCCACTGCTAATGAGTTGGCCTTGGCTCAGAAGATTATCGAGCTGAAGAACAAAATTGATTTTGAGAAGGGGCAGTTCAAGAAGAACATGGCAAAGCTCAGCACGGCGGATGTTCAAAGCTTCAAGAGAATGATGCATGAGCTTGAAGAACAGTTTCACAAGAAACGTGAAGAAGCCAAAGGTTCAAGAGAGCGGATGAAATACTTTGCAGAGAAATGTGTTCAAGCACACAATGAGGCAGAGAAGCGCAAGGCACTGGGGTGTCCTGGTATCGACCCCAGAATGGCTTCCAAACATAAGAAGAAGCCAGCTGTGGCCCAAGCTAAAGCATCAAGGCAGGAAGCACCTCGCATTGTCTTCCCTGCGAGCATGATAGGCTCGAAGCCTAAGGTCACCTCATCAACTTCAGAACTGAAGAAAACCAGGGCAGCTGAAGCTGATGCCAGGAAGCACAAGCATAAGGATGCTTCTGATGATGCTCCATCGAAGAAGAAGAATAAGAAGACTAAGTCTTCAAAGAAAGAGCGTACTGCTGCTGCCTCTGAGCCCCTTGTGGTTGAGCCAATTTATGTTGCTCATCCTGCCTCCACCAACCAAGAGCGTCAACTTGTGATCCATGAGCCTGCTTTCACAGAGGCTCCTGAAACTGAAGAAATACCAGCTTTTGACACCATCACAGCTGAAGACATTGCTCGTGAAGACAATGTAGATGATGATGAAGTCCTTCCTCAAATCGAGCACCAACTGGTATCATCGCCTGTTCTCACAGACAGCAAACTCATCAGCATTGGTCGTCCTTTGACGCCAATTGCTCAGGATGATTCGTGGGCTGATCGCCCTAGCAAGACACCCCTGCTCATGATGAAACACCCACAACTCCACCACCTCAAGTCACCACTCCGGTGCTTGACGACGACTACATGGTGCAGACCACTCCATCCCCACAGGCGTCGCCTGCATTTCGCAGGCTTCACAAAGGCCCTAGGCCTCAGGTCACCATGTCGAGCATTCCATAAGGAGAAGTGCAACCAAGCTCAGTCGCACGAGAAGTGTTTCCTGAAGCCACTCCTACTACGGATGTCTCTCAGTTTGAAGCAAAAGCTGTTAAAGACATTCCGGCTGCATCAGCCGATGACAATCAAGAACCATGAGAAGAAGAAGAAGAAGAGAGAGTTGCCACACCCCCTATCACTCAAGAAGTTTTTCTCGAGGAGAACGTGTCCATGCCCGGCCCTCCTACTACTGAAGCGGAGGTTGAAAACATTGAGGCGGCCACAAACAACACTGCTGAACCCAATGACGTTGTCATGGCTAAAGACAATTTGGCGCCTGAAGCTAATGTTGCGCCTGAAGCTAGTGTGCAACCTGAAGCCCATGTGGATGCTGAAGCCACTGTTCCATCTCCTAGGCCTCACACAATTGAACAGGCCTTCGATCATGGACAGCTGGTCACTGTGAAATGGCCAATCATGGTTCCTCCCACTGCTCCTGGACCATAATATGAATACCATGTGGAGCACAAGCCTCAGGTACAGATGCCAAAACCCAGACTGTCAAGGTTTCCTGGTGCTGCAACATCACCAGGATCGTTTAGTCTAAATAGCTTCAGGGCATGCAACACATTCTTTGATAGTGCTAAGAACCCTTACTCAAAGCCAAAGATATCATCTGATCGCTTCTGGAGCTATCAGCGTCGCAGTTATTACTCATGTGTATTGTACAATCAAGGGTGAATCTTTCCTCACATGCTTCTGGATTGTGAAGCCATTGCTGGGCTGCCCTGCTTGGAAGAAGCTCTAGACTGTTTCAGAGATGTTGGCCTTCTGCAGTTCGTCAGTGACAAAGAGCATTGGAACAAAAAGCTTCTGCGGCAATTCTATGCCATTGTTCACATTCGTGGCTACAAAAGGGATCCGGAGACTTGGGTCCTTGAGTGGATGACATGTGATGTGCATCATGAAGCTAAAGCTCAAGATATCATCGAGCTTACTTCCCTGCCACTCCAGGTGAGCTCTATGAACCTGGTTGTCAGCTACACACGAATGCTCTGGAGAGTATATTTCAGAAGCCTGAGCCAAACATGAGTTAGATGCTCAGCATGATGAAGTCATTGCCTCAAGATGCTGAATATCCCAAGGAATTCTTTGTTGAAGACCTCGAGTATCTGCCCCGTACCATTTATCACATTGTGAGACGAAATCTATTGCCTGTCAAGGGACATTCTCTTACAGCCAAACTTGAAGGCACCATGAAGATCTTGGTGTACTATATTCTCAATGGCGTCAGCTTCAACGCTCAAGACTTCTTCATCAGGCAACTTGCTGCATCTGGAGTTGATCTATTTGGCTTGAAGTTTTATGCTCCATGGGTGATGCGCGTGATCAAACTTCATTCATCTGCCGACTATCAGCCCTCAGTGCGCAACCATCTTGTCTTCTTGTCTGAGGTTGATATGTCTGTCGAAGCCATCTACCATGAGCCTGCCAAGGAGCCACTTTATCTTCATAATGTTGATCGCCAAATCTTCACGCAACCAATTCAGGGAGTCCTTGCTACTACTTGAGTCTATCCTCTGGCTGGAAATATGCGTGCACCTCATTGTTCTCCAACTAAAGCCACTGAAAGCACCATTGCTCAACGGCCTCAGAAGCGATCTCGTGTACTCAATAACCGAGACGTTCTTGTGGCCTTACATCAGAAATAGGATAGACACCATGACTGGCTAAAGCGTTAGATGCAGAGCCTCATGGTGGATGTTAATCACATTCGCAATCTTGCCACCAAGAACGCATTTATAGTGCATGAAGCCTGTCGGCGGTCTTGGAAGAGTCTCACACTGCTATGCCCTGAAGAGGATCTTATCGATGATGGATTCACTGAGCGCTTCAAATTTGATTCCACGCCTCCCCAGAATGTCGTCTTGCATCGAACTCCTTCCATAGAAGACTCTGAGTTCTCATCTTCGGCTGCAACTGTTGTTGCGAGAGTCGTCGATGAAGCAGATGATGCCACTTCACCAACCATGGCTTCGTCGTGTCTCGACACTGCACCAGGCCCCTCTGCACCACCAAACTCCAACATCGACCCTACACCTTCATCTACTCTAGATGGGAACGAGTAGATGCTCTATGTCTTCAAACCTTTTTGGTCATTACTAACAAAAGGGGGAGCAGCATATGAGTTGATAGTCTTCAACCGGGTCCATATGGGTGGTTGCTATAATTTTTGCCAAGTGGTTACAACTCCCGTTTTTGATACATTTGGTTCTTTGGGTTGTAATACTTAAACTTGATGGTCGTCTGCTATTTTTCTTGCTACTCTGTGATGCGATGATAAATTCCGCATGAAGTCATTCCGCAGATGTCCATTTTTCATTATGCATGTCATTATCTTCTCTACATCTATATATGCATGATGAAATGCCTTCATAGGTTGAAGAGGATCTCCACAAGTAAAACCTGCCATGTGCATTTGCATTCCAGAGCAAACTACTTATATGCACATCTTCAGGGGGAGCCTTTTTGCTACTTATGAAGACAATGTCTTGAATCCTTAAACTTTGACATACTTTTATCCCCGTTGAAAACTTCAACCAGTTTGTCATCAATCACCAAAAGGGGGGATTGTAAGTGCATCTAATGCCACCCCTAGTTGGTTTTGGAGTATTCACGACAAACTTGGTTGAGGGACTAATGTGTTTGTGAGAATTGCAGGATAACACAGGTAGTAGTCCCTCATTGATTCGGTTTACCTACTAGAGATGACCCCTAAAAATGTATGAAGACATTGAAGACAATGGTGGTCTGTGAAGATATTCACAATGAAGATTATGACTCGAGAAGACATTCACTTTAAGACTATGGAGTGCGAAGACATAGTTGTTTCGTAGTTTCCTTTTCTTCTTTGTTGAGTCATAGGAACCACCACACTGTTAAGTGGGGTCCAAGTGAACAAAGGCAGAGTGACTAAAGTGATGCTCAACCAAATCCTATGTCTTCGAGCAAAGACAATGAGAGCAAATCTTATCTAGAGCTGGATGAGTTAGCTTTACTTGTAGCCCAAGTCAAGCTGCCATGTGTTTGAAATCTGACCATTGGACACATGTCAGTTCCTTAGTGACACAAGGTCATTTCAGATAAATCAGGCCGGTTTGCCTCCTAGCTACAAATAGCCCACCCCTACACCATAAATTGGTGGCTGCTTAGAGTTACTGCATGGCTTTTGTCGTTTGAGAGCAACCCACCTCCGAAGCAATTGAGAGAGAAATCCTTGCGAGGACAAAGCCCTAAACACCCATAGCCAAAGAGTGTTAGGCATCACTGAAGTCTTTCCGTCTGCATGACCTGAAGACTTGTTACACTTGAGGACTGTGAATCCTCCAGCCGGTTAGGCGTCGCGTTCTGAGCATCCAAGAGTCATTGTGGATTGCCAGTGAACAAAGTCTGTGAAGGTTTCGAAGTCTCCCTTGAAGACATACCAGAGTGATTGGGCGAGGACTGTGTGTCCTTAGCTCAAGGGGAATAAGGTGAAGACGGGATCTTCTGAGTTGAATCTCAGCCTCCCTAACCAGACGTACATTTGTCACAGCAACTGGAACTGGTCCAACAAATCCTTGTCCTCACCAAGCAACTGGTTCTATCCTCTACCTCTCTTTACTTATAGTTTGTCTTCGTGAAGTCATTGTCTGCTTGCATGATCTGATTGACTTCATTGTGTGAAGACTATTGTTGTTTGGCTTCATACTATCTTCCATCCTAATCTATACTACCTAGCTGCTGATAGTCTTCGTGCTTTCACTTCATTGTTTACTTGACTATGGCTTGTCTAGTGTAGTCTACCTTCCGATGCATATCAATAGGTTCATTTCTACTGTGTCTTCAAAGCCCTCGTGTTTTGAAGACTTCCATAAAAATCGCCTATTCATCCCCCTCTAGTCGATAACTAGCACTTTCAAGAAGATCTCATCGTAATCAACTCCTTAAACTTGTCGAAAACCTTTCACAACAAGTCGAGATTTGTAGACAGTAAAATTACCGTCAACGTCAATCTTCTTCTTGAAGATCCATTTATTCTCTATGGCTTACCGATCATCGGTCAAGTCAACCAAAGTCCACACTTTGTTCTCATACATGGATTCCATCTCAGATTTCATGGCCTCAAGCCATTTTGCAGAATCTGGGGTCAACATCGCTTCCTCATAGTTCGTAGGTTCGTCATGGTCAAGTAACATGACCTCCAGAACAGGATTACCGTACCACTCTGGTGCGGATCTTACTTTGGTTGACCTACGAGATTCGGTAGTAACTTGATCAAAAGTTTCATGGTCAGCATCATTAGCTTCCTCACTAACTAGTGTAGGAATAACTGGAATTGATTTCTATGATGAACTACTTTCCAATAAGGGAGAAGGTACAGTTACCTCATCAAGTTCTACCTTCCTCCCACTCCTTCTTTCGAGAGAAACTCCTTCTCTAGAAAGGATCCATTATTTGTAACAAATATCTTGCCTTCAGATCTGTGATAGAAGGTGTACCCAACAGCCTCTTTTGGGTATCCTATGAAGACACATTTCTCCGATTTGGGTTCGAGCTTATCAGGTTGAAGCTTTTTCACATAAGCATCGCATCCCCAAACTTTAAGAAACAACAACTTGGCTTTCTTTCCAAACCACAGTTCATATGGTGTCATCTCAATGGATTTTGATGGTGCCCTATTTTACCATGAATGCAGCTGTCTCTAAAGCATAACCACAAAACGATAGCGGTAAATCAGTAAGAGACATCATAGATCGCACCATATCTAATAAAATGTGGTTACGACATTCAGACACACCATTACCCTGTGGTGTTCCAGGTGGCGTGAGTTGCGAAACTATTCCACATTGTTTCAAATGAAGACCAAACTCATAAATCAAATATTCACCTCCACGATCAGATCGTAGAAACTTAATTTTCTTGTTATGATGATTTTCTACTTCACTATGAAATTCTTTGAACTTTTCAAATGTTTCAGACTTATGTTTCATCAAGTAGATATACCCATATCTGCTCAAATCATCTATGAATGTCATAAATAACGATACCCGCCACGAGCATGAACACTCATCAGACCGCATACATCAGTATGTATTATTTCCAATAAGTATGTTGCTCATTCCATTGTTCCGGAGAATGGAGTCTTAGTCATCTTGCCCACGAGGCCTGGTTCGCAAGCATCAAGTGATTCCAAAAGTCCATCAGCATGGACTTTCTTCATGCGCTTTACAAAAATATGACCTAAACGGTAGTGCCTCAAATAAGTTGCACTCTCATTATTAAACTTATATCCTTTTGGTTCAGTACTATGAATATGTGTATCAGTACTATCGAGATTCAATAAAAATAGACTACTCATCAAGGGTGCATGACCATAAAAGATATTACTCATATAAATAGAACAACCATTATTCTCTGATTTAAATGAATAACTGTCTCGCATCAAACAAGATCCAAATATAATGTTCATGCTTAACACTGGCACCAAATAACAATTATTAGGCCTAATACTAATCCCGAAGGTAGATGTAGAGGTAGCGTGCCGACGGCGGTCACATCGACTTTGGAACCATTTCCCACGTGCATCGTCACCTCGTCCTAAGACAATCTTTGCTTAATCCGTAACCCCTTTTTCGAGTTGCAATTATTAGCAACAGAACTAGTATCAAATACCCAGGCGCTACTGTGAACATTAGTAAGGTACACATCAATAACATTTATATCAAATATACCTTTCACTTTGCCATCCTTCTTATCTGCCAAATACTTGGGGCAGTTCCGCTTCCAATGACCAGTCCCTTTGAAGTAGAAGCACTCAGTCTCAGGCTTAGGTCCATACTTGGGCTTCTTCAGTTGAGCAGCAACTTGCTTGCTGCTCTTCTTGAAGTTCCCCTTCTTCCCTTTGCCCTTTTTTCTTGAAACTAGTGGTCTTGTTAACCATCAACACTTGATGCTCCTTCTTGATTTCTACCTCCGCAACCTTTAGCATTGCAAAGAGCTCGAGAATTGTCTTATCGATCCCTTGCATATTATAATTCATCACAAAGCTTTTGTAGCTTGGTGGCAGTGATTAAAGAACTCTGTCAATGACACTATCATCAGGAAGATTAACTCCCAGTTGAGTCAAGTGGTTGTGGTACCCAGACATTCTGATTATATGTTCACTGACAGAACTATTCTCCTCCATCTTGTAGCTATATAACTTATTGGAGACTTCATATCTCTCAATTCGAGCATTTGCTTGAAATATTAACTTCAAATCCTGGAACATCTCATATGCTCCATGACGTTCAAAACGCCGTTGAAGTCCTGATTCTAAGCCATAAAGCATGGCACACTGAACTATCGAGTAGTCATCAGCTTTGCTCCGCCAGGCGTTCATTACATCTTGTGTTGCTCCTGCAGCGGGTTTTGCACCTAGCGGTGCTTCCAGGACGTAATTCTTCTGTGCAGCAATGAGGATAATCCTCAAGTTACGGACCCAGTCTGTGTAGTTGCTACCATCATCTTTCAACTTAGCTTTCTCTAGGAACGCATTAAAATTCAAAGGAACAATAGCACGGGCCATTTATCTACAACAACATAGACATGCAAAATACTAGCAGGTACTAAGTTCATGATAAATTAAAGTTCAATTAATCATATTACTTCAGAACTCTCTCTTAGATAGACATCCCTCTAATCATCTAAGTGACACTACCAAAAAAGACACTTCCATGATGATACATGTTTGTCACAGTAGGTCACATTTTCTGTCATGCATGTACATCCATGACAATTTTATGACAGAATCAAGATAGTCATACCTGTGCTGTCATAGAAGTGTTCCATGACATCACCAAAATTATCATCACGGAAGTGTCCACTTCCATGATGATAAGTCGCACGTCATAGAAGTGCTTTCGTCAAGGGTGACCGACACATGGCAACCACCGTAACGGGACGCAGTTAAGCTATCGGGTCCGGTTTTGGATCCGATAACCCGCTGATTTTCCATATGTAAAATTCTCATTGGCTGATGGAACCATGTGTCAGCTCCGCGTTGGCACAGGTGTCACTCATCCAATGGGCGAGATACTCCTATGATATGTTGACACGTGGACCGGCCGGAAAGTGGCCCATAAAGATTAAATGGGCCAGCACAACTAAAGGACGACAAGGCCGACAAGATTTAGCAGGCCATAATGGGCTGGCCCAGCTAAAGGCCCAGAATATTTTGCAAACCATAATGGGTCGGCCCAGCTAAAGGCCCAACATTCTTAGTTAAGGCCCGTACGACTAGTGTTAAATCGGCCCGTCAATGGCCCGTCCTAAACTTGTCATCATTGCGGCCCATGGTCACTTCTGGCCCATTAATAGTCCGCTAAGAATTTGGACCGAATTACGGCCCGATGTGTTTCCAGCCTGTTAAAGGTCTTGCTTCATTTGGGCCCATTTATAGGCCATTGAAAATTTTGGCCCATAAACAACCATGAAGGATATGGGTCATATTCGGCCATGTCTGACATTCGGCCTGTTAGAGGCCCAGTACAGATTTGGGCCACTTTCAGCCTGTTAATGTCGGACGAAATCCATGGGCCATATGGGGCCCAATGCCACATCGGGCCTACTAACGTCCCATATTAAAGTGACACTAATCAAGCCCAACCAAACTTCCAGCCTATTAAAGGCCCTTGTAGTAGGTTGGCGCATTTACGGCCCGTCTGAATTTCGGCCTGTGGACGATCCGCATTGTAAATGGGCCACCATTTCGGGCTGCTAAGACCAGTGGGTTATTTGGCACAATTAGGGCCCAATCTTACTTTCGGCCTACTAAAGGCCCATGTTTTTTATGGGCTCGAGATATTTACACATGTAAACGGCCTATTATTACTGAGGGCCCAAATTATGTTTAGGCTTGTTAAAGGCCCACTATGGGCACGAGCCTACCAGAAAAATATGAAAGATTATGCTGATTTAGACCAGGATATTTTTAGTGGGCTACATGCAAATTTCGGCACAGAATCATTTTTAGCCCAATTGGAATGGGCCCGATGAATGTTGGCATGTTGGGCTCCCACGAAGCTTTCGGTCAAATACATTACTAAGATAAACCTACACTATACAAAAATAGCGTCGTAATTACTGCAACCTTTGGCAGCATCATAAATGTTGTACCACAAAAAAAATTTCGAACCATACAACAAAAGGCCTGTTGGCATAAAGTTTACAGTCCTTGCAGATAAAAGCACCATCTGATGTATAGAAGCACAAATCATTTGACATGAGTGCTTATGTTTCAGGCTGTAGAATCTGATAGAGCAGCATGATCATCCCCCTTTTCCGCCATTGCTCTTGAACAACGAAGCAAATGTCTAATAGTCTGGTTTCAAAACCATTCATATCTTCACGACATTTTTCAACCACTATTTTTGTTTCCGACACAACTTCCATTAGGGATTGGACTTGTGTCTGGAGCACAGATATATCACTCTGTCTAGCCGGAAGATTTTGTTCAGTAGGCGATTTGGACGAGGTTACCTTGACAACCAACCCAGAATTACGCAGGAAGGTGCTTTTTGCACTGTTAGTGGAGAGATACTGACGCACTGCAGCAAGAGGTGACATTGTGCCTGTGGTAGCCCCGTCACCTTTAGGTAGTTGTGGTTGTTCAATCATTTGTTCCATAGCTTGCTGAAAGTTTGAACTTGTATATTAGTGTACCAGATAAGTTACTAATGAGACAAAAACAAACAAAGTAGGTTTCACGTTTATACATAACTTACTTTTGGTGAACTACTATAATACATTAGCATGTATTGTAGTGCCAACTACATAATAAAATCACTTTCAGAACACATGTCCATGTAGAAGGCCTACTGTATTGTCTATTTCCTCACATTCATGGACATCTAAGGATAAAGAGACATGGTTTAAAGTAGGATAAAGAGACATCATTCATATCATGGGCAAGCAGATATAAAACAAACAGGCTATTGTATCATTGTGTGCGCACGTGAACATCACAACTAGATTACAGATCTAGACCAAAATAATATCCTTCATCTCTTTTAAACCATGTAAGGTGAAATGATACATTAAGACAACTGTGTATAAAAGTGAATAGATTAACTGACATTGGTTGGAAACAAAGCAGTTAAATGAACACATCATAGTACCAATCAGTTCAAAGGCAGGAGGAGTAAGGACTTACAACAGCGGCCTGAACTGGTGTGCTCATGCCCTTCATCTTGCTGGTGTGGCAATCCTTGAATATTTTGAAAGTGCAACTATCCCTAGGTGGTTTTGGTAATTTATAACAACATATAGCTCATTGAGCTAATACTATTCCAAGATGATTATTTCAGGAAAGCTCAATGATTGGCATGGCATGGATGTGAAAGTGGAACCCTCAAAATGCTAAGGAAAAAGGATTGGCTCAAGCTCAAAAGCTCAAGACTCTTCATTTTATATTTTAGTGATCCAAGATCACATTGAGTCTTTAGCAAAAGCCAATACTATTAAGGAGGGATGAGGTGTTGCTTAATGAGCCTCTTGCTTCATGTGCTTAGTGATATGCTCCAAAACCCTCAACTACTTTCCCATATCCACATATAACCTAAACCCTAAGCCAAACTCGGTCCTACCGATTCTTCCTATCCAGCGCCACCGAGTTTCACTTGTCATTAGCCACTGCCAAACCCTAGCAATTCGGTTCTACCGATAAGGATCTCGGTCTCACCGAGATGGGATTGCAAACTCTTTGTTTCCCTTTTGTAACTTTTCGGTCTCACCGAAAGAGCGAATCGATCCCACCGAGATTGCAATGTAAACTCAGTGTTTCCCCTTTGTAACTTTTCGGTCTCACCGAGTTCCACTCGGTCTCACCGAAAGAGCAAATCGGTCCCACCGAGTTTGCCTGACCAACTCTCTGGTTAGCTAATTACCAAATTCGGTCTCACCGAGTTTATGTAATCGGTCTCACCGAGATTACGTTATGCCCAAACCCTAACCATATCGGTCCTACCGAGTTGCATGTCAGTCCCACCGAAACTCTCTAACGGTCACTAGGTTTACATTTTCGGTCCGACCGAGTTTATTGATTCGGTCCCACCGAGATTGGAAAACTGTGTAACGGTTGGATTTTGTGTGGAGGCTATATATACCCCTCCACCTCCTCTTCATTCATGGAGAGAGCCATCAGAACACACACACCATTCCAACTCATATGTTCTGAGAGAGAACCACCTACTCATGTGTTGAGACCAAGATATTCCATTCCTACCATATGAATCTTGATCTCTTAGCCTTCCCAAGTTGCTTTCCACTCAAACCTTCTTTCCACCAAATCCAAATCCTATGAGAGAGAGTTGAGTGTTGGGGAGACTATCATTTGAAGCACAAGAGCAAGGAGTTCATTACCTACACACCATTTGTTACTTCTTGGAGAGTGGTGTCTCCTAGATTGGCTAGGTGTCACTTGGGAGCCTCCGACAAGATTGTGGAGTTGAACCAAGGAGTTTGTAAGGGCAAGGAGATCGCCTACTTCATGAAGACTACCGCTAGTGAGGCAAGTCCTGTGTGGGCGATGGCCATGGTGGGATAGACAAGGTTGCTTCTTCGTGGACCCTTGTGGGTGGTTGCTTCTTCGTGGACCCTTCGTTGGGTGGAGCCCTGTGTGGACTCGCGCAACCGTTACCCTTCGTGGGTTGAAGTCTCCATCAACGTGGATGTAGGATAGCACCACCTATCCGAACCACGGGAAAAACATCTGTGTCTCCAATTGTGTTTGAATTCTCCAAACCCTTCCCTTTACATCCTTGCAAGTTGCATGCTTTACTTTCCGCTGCCAATATACTCTTTGCATGCTTGCTTGAATTGTGTGATGATTGCTTGACTTGTCCTAAAATAGCTAAAATCTGCCAAGAACTAAAATTGGGAAAAGGTTAAGTTTTTATTTTGTCAAGTAGTCTAATCACCCCCCCTCTAGACATACTTTCGATCCTACAAGTGGTATCAGAGCTTTGGTCTCCATTTGCTTGATCTCCATAGCTTTTGGTGGTCATAGCCTTGGTTTCACAACCTAGGAGAGTATGGCGTCTAGCGAGGGAAATTATCACCGTAGAGGCCCTTACTTTGATGGTACTAATTTTGCTAGTTGGAAGCATAAAATGAAAATGCATATTCTTGGACATAACCCCGCCGTTTGGGCTATTGTGTGTGTTGGTTTGCAAGGTGAATTCTTTGATGGGAAAGAACCAAACCGTGAAGCTACCGCGGATGAGTTGAAGATGTTGCAATACAATGCTCAAGCTTGTGATATTCTCTTCAACGGATTGTGCCCCGAAGAATTCAACAAAATCAACCATCTTGAGAAAGCAAAGGAAATTTGGGACACTTTGATTGATATGCACGAAGGTACCGACTCCGTCAAGGAATCCAAGTTGGATGTGCTTCAAAGCCAACTTGACAAGTTCAAGATGAAGGATGGTGAAGGTGTCGCTGAAATGTACTCTAGGCTTGCTCTCATCACAAATGATATTGCCGGCTTAGGAAGTGAAGAGATGACCGATAGATTCATCATCTAGAAGATTCTAAGAGCCTTGGATGGAAAATATGATACCGTGTGCACATTGATCCAAATGATGCCCAATTACAAAGATCTCAAGCCAACGGAGGTGATTGGAAGAATTGTTGCTCATGAGATGTCACTTAAG
Source organism: Triticum urartu (assembly GCF_003073215.2). Taxonomy (NCBI): domain Eukaryota; kingdom Viridiplantae; phylum Streptophyta; class Magnoliopsida; order Poales; family Poaceae; genus Triticum; species Triticum urartu. The sequence goes on along the minus strand of NC_053027.1, from coordinate 142,169,418 downwards.
GATAAAGAGGAACTTCACAACAAATCAAGTGGTGCCTATAAAGCCTCATGTGAAGCCCCTACATCATCAAGTGAGAAACAAGACTTCAATTAAGAATTGAGCTTAATGGTGAAGAACTTCAACAAGTTCTACAAGAGTAGAAGCAAAGATAGAAGCTTCAACTCAAGGTCCTACAATGACAAAAGATCTTCTAGTCGAGAGCGAAACTGCTACAATTGTGGAAGACCCGGACACTATTCCAATGAGTGTACGGCTCCCTACAAGAGAAGAGAAGATTCTCCAAGAAGAAGAAGCAAAGAATCACCACCAAGAGAGAGAAGGAGTAGAGATGATCGTTATGAACGAAGATACTCACAGAGAAGCAAGGATTCGGAAAGGAAGGAAAAATCATCAAGGAGCTACACAAGACGAAGACATCAAGCTCATGTTGGTGAATGGGTATCCGGCTCCGACTCCGACAGCCACTCCGAGAGAAGTTATCACTCCAACTCTGAAGATACTCAAGAAGAAGGTGTTGCCGGTCTAGCACTTGTGTCAACCAACTCCTACGACATATTTGACTCACCAAATGAAGGAATTGGAAGATGCTTCATGGCCAAAGGTCCTAAGGTAACACACCCCGAGTATGTTGATTTCAATAGTGATGAAGATGACTTGTTAGGGGATGATTTGCTTGTTGACAACTCTAGTGATGAATACTATGATGAAACGTCAATTAATCATGCTAATCAAGATAAAACGAATGACAATGATAAGGAGAAGATTGAGGCTCTAACTAAAGAACTAAACACTCTTAAGTTAGCTCATGAAACTATCTTCGAAGATCATCGAGAACTTTTAAGAGCTCATGAGAAATTACGCTTTGAAAAGCTCAATCTTGAGCAAGAGCATGAGTCTTAAAAGCAATCAATGATGATCTCCGCAAGAAGAGTTCTTCTTACATTGCCAAGCGTTTACTCTTATCCACTTACATGCCTCAAGTCAAGTCTAGTAACAAGAAAGATTCTTCCTCTAGCAGTAACAATGATCATGCTAAATCCAATATTGTTGCTTCTAGTAGTTCTCTTGATTCCACTAATGATTCTCTTAGCCAAGTTACACTTGAGCAAGAGAATAGCTTATTGAAGGGAATTATAGAGAAAGGAGTGTACAAAAGCCTTGCCGGGAGTAAGCAATTCGAGGAAATTGTGCGCAAGCAAGGAATGCACCGGAAGAATCAAGGTGTTGGTTTTGAACGAAAGTTCAATGCCAATGGAGTTGAGTGGGAAGAAGATCAATACCCCAAGACAAAGTTTGTTCCACAACAAGAGAAGCATGATACTTATTTCAAGGGGACACAAGCTCAAGATGATCTTCCACCACAAGACTACAAGCAAAAAGGCAAGGAAAAGCTTCAAGAGGAGATTGACGCATTTGAATAAGCTCCAAAGACCTTAGTCAAGTGGATTCCCAAGACTACTTCAAGTTCCACTTCATCAAGTACGACTACAACTCCAAGGATTCCCATCAAGATGATGTGGATCCAAAAGAAGAAGAACTAGAGAGTTCTTGAGGGTGACTCCGCCAACATACTTCACTCTTATCATTTTGGCAAGAACAAGTGCAATCAACTTCCACATCTTGCACTAGTTCAAGGAGTCACAAACCCTCTTGTTGGTAAGACAAGGGACAATGTAACCTAAAAGTTTTCATGGACATCATCTTGTGTGTGCATCACTCTATGTCTATGGATATCCTTGTTTGTTCCTTGTGGGACTAACCCATGTAGGTATTGAATGTGCAATTCACTCAAATGGATAGCTCCAAGTGATCTACATCAACATTGAGCATCCACATCTTCAAATCCTACATGAAGTCATCATCGACAAAACCCAAGGTTAGTTCATCCCTCTTAGGGGGTATATCACATCTAGGGGGAGCTTTACTCTAAGACTTGAGCTAAAGCAACTCTAAAGATGTGAACACAACAATGCTTTATGTAAAAGTGGTAACCCCACTTGAGATTAAACGATGAGTATGACCTATGATCAAGTGTTCTCACTTGACTCCTAAGTCAATATACTCATATATAGATGACCTAGTCATCGCAAATTTCTTGATAGATGCTAGAATTGGTTGTGCATGCCTTGTCACATATTTCATTTGCCATCTTATTGTGTGAGCATGTTGGTTGCATATTTTACTCATTCGAGGACATCCACTTGTTGTTTTGATTGTTCGGCTTTATTTCTTTTTGCCAAGTGGATGGACAAGAATGCCTAAGAACCTCCTCTAGCTATCTATGCTTTTCTCGTCTCAAACTCTATTCATGCTGCATCACAAAATTTGATCAAGTCAGATTCGAACCACTCTGTGTGAGGAGCGCTCGGAGTCCCCGATTCGTCATAGACTTAAACTTCCAAAACCTCTTTATGATTCTCGGTCTGACTGATACCCCACTTTCGGTCCTACCGAGATCATTAAGTTGATCTAGGTTTTCGATCTCGGTGCAACCGATTTGAACATTTCGGTCACACCGAGTTTCAGTAACTGCACGCAGTTATGAATCTCGGTGCCACCGAGTTGTTCCACTCGGTCACACCGACAGGGTCGGGCTATATATAGTCACGGGCAAAATTTTGGAAATTTTTCCGAACCCCTTCGCCCGCGCGATAGCCTGCTCTGCCCTCATGGTCTCCGGATCGTCTTCTCGCCGCCAGCCGCCTCCAGTAGCTGGTCTCCGTCGCCGTCAACGGGAATTCTGCCCCGCTATTGCCGCCGTAGCAAGTCCCCGCCGAACTAGGGTATGGACTTGATCTTTGTGCTATTCTCCAATCTGATTCCTAGCACATTGTGTTCTTCATGATTCTTGCCACGATTGAAACACTCCTATCCAGTCAAAACGCCCGTAGATTAGCTTTGATTCGAAAATTCTAGGTTTAGGTTTCCGCCGAAACCATCTCGGACCCACCGAGTTGAAAAACTCGGTCCCACCGATTTGGCTTATGCCATTGCACAAGTGAGACTCGGTCTGACCGAGAATTACTTATCGGTGTGACCGATTTTAGAACTCTGTGAAACCCTAGCAGTCTCGGTGCCACCGAACTATGACTCGGTCCTACCGAGTTCACTAGTTTAGGTTCCAAAACTGCTTTGGTATCACCGAGTTTGAAAATCGGTAGATCCGAGATGATTTCAGTGGGAAACTAAAACTACGTTTTTGGATCATTCTTTTGCAAAAATCTCTGCATTTTGTGATGCTCATCCTTTCTACCTCATCTATAATCTGTTCACAGGGTCAGCAGTCAGAGTGTAGCATGTCAGACCAATGTGATAGCCAGAATGTGTCAGAACAGCAAGTGATGATGAGTGAGGGCACTAGTCCCTCCAGTTCTTCTGATGAAGGCAGCAGGAGCACTCCTAGCAACTTGCCAAAAGCTGCCACGAGACAGAGGAAGAAGAGAACTTCAGACTCCGAAGATGAAGACTATGTGGCAGAGGAAGAGGCCACCTCCAAGAGAGTTGAGCCAGCTCAAGGCACTAAGCCAGGCCTGAAAATCAAAAGGCCAGCAGGCAGGCAGCCATTGTCAAAGGCCAGAATGTCAAGTGAGAAGCCCGTAGAGCCAGTTGCAGCTGAGGGCAAGAAAAGAAAGGAAAGGGTGAAGAAGACTGTGGCTAGAGTGCTTGGCAAAGCTTCCATCATGGAAGAGGAAGAAGAAGAAGAAGAGGTAGATGCACCAGCACCCAAGGCACCCAAGCTAATGGGAGATGCCATAAAATCAGGGGGAGCTGCTTCCAAGGCCAAGCCAGCTCCAAAGCCAAAGCCAAAGAGGAACACAAGAAGCATCCCAGCTGCTGAGAAGAACAAGGCCCCAGTGCCTGAGACTGTTGTAGAAGAAGAGGAAGAGAATGTCCTAAGGAAGCTAAAGCCCAAGATCCCAGACCACAACGATGCTCATCCTGTGGCTGAGGACATGAAGCTTAGGAGAGATTCATGACTAAGGAAATGGAGAGAAGCAGACCGTATGCTTCAAGGAGAAGGACAACAGTTGACTACAGGTTTCACACCAAGGAGAAGCAGGATTTTTATGAGATAGTGCTGCTTGATAAGAAGCCCATTGTCTGTGATATGTGATGGGTTGATTGGCAATACATCAAGGACAATGAGGAGCACTACCCTGGAGTGCAAGACAGCTTCATAGCTTGTGGAGTAGCTGACTTTGTTGGGCAGAAGCTCACAAAGTGGAATGAGGAGCTTATAATGCAGTTCTACTCCACGACACACTTTTATCCAGATGGGAGGATCACATGGATGTCTGAGGGTACGAGGTACCAATCCACTGTTGAGGAATGGGCAAAGTTGATTAATGCCCCAGAGGAGCATGATGATGACATGGACATATATGCCAAGAAGAAGATGGACCACAACTCAATGTCCAATATGTACAAGGAGATCCCAAATGAAGCACTTGATACCTTCAAGTTTGGCTCAGTACATTACCTTCTGTCAGGGCTCCCGACTATCAATTGGATCTTGAGGCACACCTTATTGCCCAAGTTAGGTGATCACAAGATGATCAGAGGCCATGCTATCAACTTGTTACATGTGTTTGATGTGCCCCAGAAGTTCAAAGTGATGAGCCTCATAGTGGAAACAATCAAGAGGACTGCAGCAGACCAGAAGAGGAGTTGCGGATATGCCCCTCAAATTCAGGAGCTCATCAACTCCAAGATGGGCACGGGCATATATTTATTGGACAAGGAACATCTGCCCATCCGTCCAGATTTTGAGAACAATGAAGTTGTGATGACTGAGAACGAGCCATCGTCTGCACATGCTTATGCAAAGAAGGAGAAGGCGAGGAAGGAGAAAGCTGCCAAGATGCCAACTCAAGAGGAGGCATTTGAGTACTTCTTGAAGACCAAACAAGAGCAGCTTGGTTACTTGATTGCATCCACGCTGAGGATTGAGCAAAGTCTGGCCACCCTCACTCAAAATCAGCAGAGCCTAGAGAGAATCATGGAACAGAAGTTCTATGACTTGGATGTCAAAGTAACGAAAGTTCAGTCTGCAGTGGAGCAGCTCCAGGAGGACATGCAGGAGAGGAGAGGCAGGACTACCACTCATGCCTTTGCCAGAGTGCCAAGAGGTCCGAGGTCGTCTGTCGTGCCAGTTGCTGACACAAGAGCCACCACCTCAGCACCAGCCACAGCCTCAGTTCCACCAGCTCCAGCATCTACTTCAGCTCCAACTCCAGCGTCTACTTCAGCATCTACCGAAGCCTTCGTCCTTGGAGTGATCCGGACTCCACCACCACCAGAAGATCAAGCCTGAGCGTCGATCTAGTGCTATGCATTTTCTAGGAACTTTTTGGTAACTTGTTGCCAAAGGGGGAGAAGATGTATAGATCATAGGCTTCGAGAGAGAGAGTGTTGCTTTTCTCTCTTGCTTTATTTGGTGGTTTTTCGACCTTGTTTGCTTTTGAGTGCTTGAGATACTACGTCATTATTTGTGATGAATGCTATTATCTTATCTATCTTAAGTAGATCTTTCACTATTCTTGGTGATGAGTGCATGTATTTCATTCTTATCATTTTAAGCGCTCCACCAAGATGTATGTGACATGGAAGAGTAACCCATGACTCTAACTCTATGTGCATTTGCATTCCAAAGCAAATTTTTAAATATGCACAAATTTAGGGGGAGCTCTTACTTATCACATACTTCTCAAAGCGACGATATATTTGATGCTTATTATCATTTGTCGAAGCTTTGATCTATATGTTGTCATCAATTACCAAAAAGGGGGAGATTGAAAGTGCAACTATCCCTAGGTGGTTTTGGTAATTTATAACAACATATAGCTCATTGAGCTAATACTATTCCAAGATGATTATTTCAGGAAAGCTCAATGATTGGCATTGCATGGATGTGAAAGTGGAACCCTCAAAATGCTAAGGAAAAAGGATTGGCTCAAGCTCAAAATCTCAAGACTCTTCATTTTATATTTTAGTGATCCAAGATCACATTGAGTCTTTAGCAAAAGCCAATACTATTAAGGAGGGATGAGGTGTTGCTTAATGAGCCTCTTGCTTCATGTGCTTAGTGATATGCTCCAAAACCCTCAACTACTTTCCCATATCCACATATGACCTAAACCCTAAGCCAAACTCGGTCCTACCGATTCTTCCTATCCGGCGCCACCGAGTTTCACTTGTCATTAGCCACTGCCAAACCCTAGCAATTTGGTTCTACCGATAAGGATCTCGGTCTCACCGAGATGGGATTGCAAACTCTCTGTTTCCCTTTCGTAACTTTTCGGTCTCACCGAAAGAGCGAATCGGTCCCACCGAGATTGCAATGTAAACTCAGTGTTTCCCCTTTGTAACTTTTAGGTCTCACCGAGTTCCACTCGGTCTCACCGAAAGAGCAAATCGGTCCCACCGAGTTTGCCTGACCAACTCTCTGGTTAGCTAATTACCAAATTCGGTCTCACCGAGTTTGTGTAATCGGTCTCACCGAGATTACGTTATGCCCAAACCCTAACCATATCGGTCCTACCAAGTTGCATGTCAGTCCCACTGAAAATCTCTAACGGTCACTAGGTTTACATTTTCGGTCCGACCGAGTTTATTGATTCGGTCGCACCGAGATTGGAAAACTGTGTAACGGTTGGATTTTGTGTGGAGGCTATATATACCCCTCCACCTCCTCTTCATTCGTGGAGAGAGCCATCATAACACACACACCATTCCAACTCATATGTTCTGAGAGAGAACCACCTACTCATGTGTTGAGACCAAGATATTCCATTCCTACCATATGAATCTTGATCTCTAGCCTTCCCAAGTTGCTTTCCACTCAAATCTTCTTTCCACCAAATCCAAATCCTATGAGAGAGAGTTGAGTGTTGGGGAGACTATCATTTGAAGCACAAGAGCAAGGAGTTCATTACCTACACACCATTTGTTACTTCTTGGAGAGTGGTGTCTCCTAGATTGGCTAGGTGTCACTTGGGAGCCTCCGACAAGATTGTGGAGTTGAACCAAGGAGTTTGTAAGGGCAAGGAGATCGCCTACTTCGTGAAGATCTACCGCTAGTGAGGCAGGTCCTGTGTGGGCGATGGCCATGGTGGGATAGACAAGGTTGCTTCTTCGTGGACCCTTTGTGGGTGGTTGCTTCTTCGTGGACCCTTCGTGGGTGGAGCCCTGTGTGGACTCGCGCAACCGGTACCCTTGGGTGGAGCCCTGTGTGGACTCGCGCAACCGTTACCCTTCGTGGGTTGAAGTCTCCATCAACGTGGATGTAGGATAGCACCACCTATCCGAACCACGGGAAAAACATCTGTGTCTCCAATTGCGTTTGAATTCTCCAAACCCTTCCCTTTACATCCTTGCAAGTTGCATGCTTTACTTTCCGCTGCCAATATACTCTTTGCATGCTTGCTTGAATTGTGTGATGATTGCTTGACTTGTCCTAAAATAGCTAAAATCTGCCAAGAACTAAAATTGGGAAAATGTTAAGTTTTTATTTTGTCAAGTAGTCTAATCACCCCCCCCTCTAGACATACTTTCGATCCTACATATTTGCACTACATTTGATTCAGGTTCTTTTTTGTCTGAACGGGTTTTTCTCTGTATTTGGAACAAGTCAATATAGATACGATAATATGGCACAGAAAAAAGAAGGAAGTAGCAGCTATTTACAAGAGCCTCGCAGTGTGCAATATAGCTACGTGATCATGTTTTCTGTTGGAATTTCAGTTTAGAACGGTTGGTCTTGTTCTTAAAACAGTTAGCCTAGAAAAAGATACACTTGTAAGGCACATACATAAATACATGTTCAATATTTTGTCTGATCAAATACATATACCCTACCTGATACTTTGGATCAGACCAGTGTTTAACAAGGGTTGTCAAGTCTTCATCTGATCTTGCCAAGTGTTGTTGTGTCAACTGTGCTTTAGTAGTGTTAGGTGTGAATGCAGCTTGGGAACTGGCCAGTTCCGGAGCAAATGAATGAGTAACTCGTTGAGATGCTGGTACAGTTGAAGCGGATGCTGCAGCTGGTGGAGCAAGTGATACTGTGTTTGTAGATTTAGCCGGTGGACTTGGACCTTCTACTGCACTATAAGTACTAGCAGAATCTCGAGGGCAGATCCTTTTTGCTTTCACCCAATGAGTAACACCATTCCCTACTATATTCTTTTCCTTGCTCTTTTTTGACTTTGCCATGTCAAGGCATACCGACAACACAAAAGAATAAAATCGCTCTTCAGAACTCATTGATGCATGATACAAACAAGCAATACTTTAATGCAAGACAACCGTGTGAGGATGGAATATGTAAGAAAAACAGGACGGCGTGACATATTCACAGCTACGATGTGTAAACTAAGCAGAAGGATTTTCAATAAAATAGAAGTAATGCAAGCTAGACACCATATGAAAGATGCAACCAATATCACTCTTCCTATAGTTAAAAGTGTCATTTTGAAAAATTAGAAGCAGTAAAACGTAGAAATCAATGCAAGATGCAATCCCTATCAAACTGCCATGTTAAAAGCGTCCAATCATGAGTGATTGATGCGGGATACACAACAACAGTACTTTGATATAAGAACATGGTATCATTGATAGATGTAGTGTATTCTAGACACAGAAAGGCATGTCATATGCACATGTATAACGTAGAAACTCAGCAGGTGCAATTTAATCAAAATAGAAGAAATACAGGCTAGACAACATATGCAACATGAAACCAATTATCACACTGTCAACTTAGAGGAAACACCTGCGATGGTGGAGTACGGGAGATGAACTCATCATGTAGACTTGGGACTTCAACTTCATTAGCAGTAGCAGTGGAAAATCTAGAGAGTCTCTGTTTGCGTCGGTCCGGAGGACCACCAACATCCCCTAACTTACTCTTTTCCTTCCGATTTTCTTATATTGCCTTATGAAGTCAAAACCAAAATAAGATGAATAAAATTAGCTCTGCATAACTGGTTGATGCATGATACAGATGGACACTACTTTGATGTAAGGCAAGCGCAGGATAGGAGGATGGAATATATACAAAAAAAGACAACATTGCATATTCAGACGTACGATAGGAGGATGGAATATGTATGAAAAACAGTAAGCAGAAGGCATTTCAACAAAATTAGAAGAAATGAAAGCTAGGCACCATATGAACATGCAACCAATATCACTATCAGGTAAAAAGTGTCTCATCATAAGTGCCATTTCAAGAAATTGGAAGTAGTACAAGCTAGAAGACAATGCAAGATGAAACCTACATCACACTCCCATGATAAATGTGTCTTATGGATAAGTGATCGTTGCATGTATAAGTTGTAAGCTACATAGATGCAATTCAAGAAAATCAGAAGCAATACAAACTAGACATCATATGGAACACGCAACCACATATAACAGTTCCAAGTTAGAGCAAGCACCTGTGATGGTGGAGTAGGGGAGATGTGCTCATCATCTACATGTATGTTCTAGAAACAGGAACATGTGCCATATTCATAGGCATTATGTGTAAAGTAAGCAGATGCAATTCAACAAAGTTAGAAGCAATACAAGCTAGACATCATATGCAACATGGAACCACATATAATTGTGCCAAGTTAGAGAAAGCACCTATGATGGTGGAGTAGGGGAGATGTGCTCATCATCTACATAGCTACGTTGACTGTCTAGCCTTGCGTTGTCTTGCGAATCTTGTTGGGAGGATGGCGGATTAGAATCTGTAGAGACCCTCCGTTTCAGTTGCTCGGAAGGACCACCATCATCCAATGCCTTACCAATTTCCTTCCGCTTTATTGATTTTGCATTGTGACGTCAAACCGACAAGAAAAAGGAATAAAATTCACTCTTTGAAACTCATTCATGCATGATACTGACGAACACTACTTTGATGAAAGGCAAAGTCTTGATACGAGGATGGAATATGTACGAAAAACTGGACGACTTGACATATTCACACATATGATATGGTAACTAAGCAGAAGGCACTTCAACAAATTAGAAGCACTGCAAACTAGACACCATATGGAAGGTGCAATCAATATCACTCTGTCAAGTTAAAATTGTCTCGTCATAGGTGGCGTTCATCAAACTAGAAGCACTACATGCTAGAAATCATATTCAAGATGCAAACCAACATCACACTGCCAACTTAAACGTGTCCCATCATATGTGACTGACGCAGGATACACAATAAGAGTAGTTTCATGTAAGAACATGGTGTGATAGACAGATATAGTATGTTCCAAGTTAGAGCAAGCACCTTGGATGGTGGAGTAGGGGAGCGGAGACTTGGAACTTGTAATGCACTAGCAATACAAGGAGAATCTGTATAGATGCTCTGTTTACGTTGCTGCAGAGGGACCACCATCATTGCCTTCCTTACTCTTTTCCTTCCTCTTTTTCGATTTTTCCTTGTCAAGTCAAACCCACAAGAAAAAGGAATAAAATTTGCTCTTCAGAACTCATTGATGCATGATACTAACGAGCACTACTTTCCTGTAAGATAGACACATGATAGGAGGATGGAATATGTATGAAAACAAGCTGGCGTGACATATTGACATGTATGATGTATAAAGTGTAAACTAAGCACAAGGTGTTTGAACTAGTTAGAAGCAATGCAAGCTAGAAACCATATGAAAGATGAAACCAATATCACTCTACCAAATTAAAAGGGTGGCCTAACAAATGTATTTGACCAAATTAGAAGCAATACTCCCTCCGTTCCATAATGTAGTGCCTATAGATTTTCCTGAAAGTCAAACTTTGTGAGCTTTGACCAAGTATATAGAGAAAACTGTCTACATCTACAATACCACACATGTACAATTTGAAAATACAACTCATTATGTATCCAATGATGTGCATTTGGTATTCTAGATGTGCCTATTTTTCTCTAGGCATGTCATATTCACATGTATAATGTGTAAGCTAAGGAGATGCAATTTAACAAATTAGGAGCAGTACAAGCTAGGCACCATATGCAACATGCAACCAAATATCACGTTGCCATGTTAGAGCAAGCACCTGGGGTTGTGGAGTAGGGGAGATGAGATTTGGAACTTGCACTGCAGTAGGAGTAGCAGGAGAATTTGCAGAGGTCATCTGTTTCGGTTGCTCCAGAGGACCACCATCATTCCGTGCCTTCGTCCTTTTAGGTTTTGCCTTGTCAAGTAAACACATAAGAAAAAGGAATGAAATTCACACTTCCAAATTCGTTGATGCATGATACTGACAAACATAACTTTTATGTATGGCATCCACATTGTAGGAGGATGGAATATGTACGAAAAACGCTAAGAAGAAGGCATTTCAACAAATTGGAAGCAATGCAATCTAGACACCATATGAAAGATCCAACCAAAATCACTCTACTAAGTTAGATGTGTCTCATTATAAGTGGCACTTCAACAAATTAGAGGCAACACATGTTTGAAATGATATGCAAGATGCAACCAATATTACACTATCAACTTGAAGGTGTCTCGTCAGAAGTGATTGATGAGGGATACACTAGAATAGTAGTTTGATTAAGAACATGGTTAATAGAAAGACGTATTATGTACCAAAAACAGGAAGGCATGTCATATTCACAGGTATAATGTGTTAACTAAGCAGATGAAATTTACCCTAATTAAAAGCATTACAAGGTAGACACCATATGAAACATGCAACCACATATCACACTGCAAAGTAAGAGCAAGCACCTGCGATGGTGGTGTGGCGGAATTGCGGTCATCAACTAGAGAGCTACATTGACTATCTTCATTTAGCCTTGCTGTTTCTTGAGAATCATGTGGGGAGGATGACACTGTACTCTTTAAATGAGTAGTGCGTCTCACAGTAACCCACTGGGGTGACTGTCTTGTCATAAGTGATTGATTAGGGATACAAAAGAGCATTAGTTTGATGTATGAACATGGTTAATAGACATATGTAGTATGTATCAAAAACAAGAAGGCATGTCATTATCAAAGGTATAATGTGTAAAGTAAGTTGATGCAATTTAACCAAATTGGAAGCAATACAAGCTACACACCATATGCAACATGCAACCACACTTGACAGGGCAAAGTTAAAGCAAGCACCTAGGATGGTTGTGTGTGGCAATTGATATCATCAACTGTAGAGCAACATTTACTATCTCCCTCTGCTGGCACTGCACCCTTTAGAGCACTGGGACGCTTAGTGCTTATCTTCAAATTACACTGGAGCGACTTCTGTCTTTTCTTTTTTGTATTCATCAACACCGCGTCAGAGTCTGAAATACCAATGCATAAAAAATAATAGTGTGAGTATGGGTGAAGTGTGTGCACAAGTAGTACAATGTAAAGGTAGCAAATAGCAGGTCGGTGAGAAATAAATGATGGGAGACATCTGATAGATCTACAACATGCATGGCACACGAAATTACTAGATTCTAGGATTTTGAAATATGAGCACAGGGATGGCTGGGAAATGCAGATTCTCCTCCAGCACACCACAAGGTGTGGTCCTATGAAAATAACAGTCGACTGAAAACAAATAGGTCAGTCCATTTTTTCTGCACCGTCCGATGTACAAAGAACGGGCAGATCGCCTTCATCTACCTCCAGCCAGTCAGTGTTACAATCTTCCTCGAAACGCCAGCGACCACCAGCCTAGTCCCCTGCCTCCGCCCTCCCCTTGACCTACACGCACCGCCATGCTTGGCACCCCTAGGCCATCCCTTGAAGCCCCGTCGACCTCCAGATCAGGCGCAAGTAGCTCCTGCGCCCCACACCCCTATGATAGACACCGATGTGCCCTTCCCCGGCGAACAGGCGGACTAGGTGCTCCGCGCGCCTAAGCGAGTGCTGCTTCTTTTGATTGTGATTCGACTGACCCTAAATTGAAATCTAGGCGGGCTACTGACCTCTAGCAAAGGTGAAATAGTAAATGGGAGGAAACCTTGTGCATTTAGTATCACGAAGAAGATGCAGTATGAAGCGCTCAACTAGTTTCTTTTGCGTGATGAATACGGTGTGAGTAGAGACGTAAGATTTGCACGAATAAGCGAAGAGGAATACGTCTTTCTACTGGCAGTGCTGTGGCCTCCTTCTGTTTTTCCAATGATCTTCTTGTGGTTCGCTGGAAATGAAAAGTTGTGGAGGACGATGGAGCTTTGGACGAACCCATGGCCAAGTTGTTGAGTGTGGTGCGGTGGCCGTCTGTCGGCGGCAGGGAACCAGATCCGAGGCGGCGAACGACGGCGTAGCGGGAACAGCTCTGGTGCGGTGGACGTTTGCGACAGTGCAGCTGCAGTAGTGAGGCGCAGGATGGTGTGGTCGAAGTATTTCTGGTACGACGCACATCGGCGTCGGCGTCATGGAGGCAGATTTGCCTCGGCTTCAGCTGCTAAGTACTTGAGGGCGTTGCGGTTGCGATTGCGTTGGACGACGACATCGGGGCACCGGCTCTGGCATGATGGAGGAGGCCAGCGGTGGATTGGGCGCGATGGGGTGGAGGATGAAGGAGGCTGGGGTTTCACGGCTGGTGGAGAGGGTGTTTTCGCGCCCACAGAGTATGAATGGGGAAACGGAGGGATGGGAACTAAGGGTGAGCAATGTTTCGGTTTGGGAGGCGCTTGTTTGAAATTTGGGGAAAGTTACAAACTTTGCCCCCATCTAAAATTTCGGACATATTGCGGGTTGGGGGTAGGACAGTAATCTCAGGTGTCCCAAATGGTGGGCGGGATAGATTTCGGCCGTGCGCATGTGTGTTTAGGCGCCCACGGCGTATGAATGCTTCTCAGAGACTGTTGAGACTGGCGTCTTGGTGAATTTACAAACCTACCCCGGTTTAGACCTTTGGACATCGGGCCGATAGGCTACACGTGCCAGAGTCAGGACAGTAATTTCCTACCATCAAACATTAGTCTCGCGCGGTTTCGGGTGACTAGAGGCTTATTTGGCACTTCGTTCAATATTTGGGAGTAGAAGCATTAACGTTTTCTATTCTCTTGAATTGAACTTTCAGGATTTGTCAAACTTCACAAATATTTACTCTTGAAAATCCTAAAACTATGATTATTTTGGAATGGAGGGGGTACATTTGAATATACATTGTACACAAGTATATATTAAAAAATATGCAACTTACCTCAGTTCATGCATGGTTCCAGATATAATCTCCTTGGTTGCAAAAAAATAGTTAGACATGCGTATGAATATATAGCATGTTCAAACGCACAACAAAGATTGATGCCCCCTTTTAGATATGATTTACAAATGCCATTATCTCGGGTTCAAATAGATGAATGCACTTCCTATGAATTCGAATCTTTGAAACCCCCTTTATGTTGAATTCAACATGTATTCTATTTCATAGCTAGCAATTTGCAATGTATCCTTGTAAATGACAAATGTATAAAGTGCTTCACACTAACAACATGGAGTGCACTAATTAATGTTTATATATGAATTGCAAAAGCAATGCATTGCCTATATTTCAAACCGCTCTCACTCTATGGATCGATAATATGAAATAAACATATGCACATGTTAGAATTCAATAAAGTATGGGTGTTTGATAGACCGATTTTCGTTCATACGCAAATTTGCAAAATTCATGATCTCATCCAAAATTAATAATGCCATTTATATTTTAATTTAATGCGTAGAACCGCCTTCTACACGTAGATGCACTATGCCTCAGTTCGTTCTCACAAACATGCTATATATCTCCCTATCTAACGCTTAAGTGCACACACTTTATATACATCGGAATTTCTCTTTCACCCATGCTCACAATCTCTACCGGGGTGTCGGGATGTCTCACACACACACTCCCTCTGTCTCTCTCTCTCTCTCTCTCTCTCTCTCTCTCTCTCTCTTTCTGACTACTATGTACCACTCTTTTCACTAATCTCAGTTGGAAAACACTATTTCTCTCACGTGCATATATACACACGCATGGTATCTACTAGCCCTCTATACGCACGTATATGTGCCTACATGTCTCCCGCATGCATATTATCTTTAGGCCTCTCTCCCACACATTGCCCCCCAGACACACCTCTCTCTTAGTAGTTGGCAGATATGATTCCATCAGATCATTCGGTACGATATCCCTGACTGTTAGGCTGGATGGTAATACGAGGCAAAGTTTTACCCAAGCTCGGACCCTTGCAATTGAGAAAAAAGCCTACACCTGGTGCTGTATATTAGTGATAGCGTGTGTACAAAGTACACGTGAATACCAGACATTGTGTTGTGTGTATACTATTGACGAACTAGCCCCGAGGCTACTATAACATACTCGGGGCCTAGGGGTACAAATCATATATAGTCGGCTTATCACCAGCGGGGATAGAGTCCTCCACGACTCTGGTAGCTTCGTGTTGTATGCTGAGTCAACATGGGTCTTCGTATAATGCATCTCGGTCCAACCTATGTGGCGCAGGATGGAACCAACCCATGAGTCCTCATGTTGACCCACCACAATTAGAAATGGTGTGCCCACCCCAACTAGAAATGATGTGCCCACCACACCACACACGCAATTGGCCACTAAGAAAATAAGCATATACAATAGTACAATGTTATACATGAAAGTTAATTGCATGGTGCAACCAAAAATATTTGTTCTGCATTGTGAATGTTTATACTTTCTCCTAAAATATTAGTCACGGGAAAGAGAAATGAAGGGCATATCTCTCCTTGTCTCCACCGGAATCCCCCTCTTTCTACACCACTTTCACGTACGCACACAAACTATCTCTCAGCCCTCTAAAAGTATGCATGCCCATGACACATTCAAGTGTGACGATCACTGTATTTCAAGCGAAAGCACTATATGGTCGGTGGACTTCAGAATATGCTCATTACGATCACCGTATATATTCTCGTGGTGATCATACGGTATCTAGCTCACGATACATCTGCGTATTTTGTTAATAACACTGACGGACATTGTATTTGATGTGTGCTCCATATTTTGTTGACGACACTTATGGTCATTGTATTTGAAGCAAAAGCATGATATGGTCACTAGACTTCAGAATAAGCTCATCACGGTCAGCACATACATTTTGTCCTGCTAACCAACCTATGGTTAGATGGTTAGGAGGACAGTGGTTTCTTGAGCCCACCATTGTTAAAGTCCTGGTGCTCGCATTTATCCTGGGTTAATTTCAGTATTTTTCTGGCGATGTGTGTTCAGTGGGAGGAGACGTTCCACTCGACTACAAGGCACCTATGGTGACTTCATAAAATCTCAAGATCATATGCTGGCTCACTCTCTCGAAGGTGCTCATAGGGGTAGGGTTTGCGTGTGTGCGCTTATAGCGGTGAGTTCTTGCTCCTATATATGAGCGGTTGCATCTGTACCGTGTTAAAAAAAATACATGTTGTGATTATACGGTCACTGGCTCACTCGTACAACTCCATATTTTGTTGATGACATAATCAATTGACCAGACAGAAGTTCCACATGCCGCAACTAGTGTTGCACCATCGGGGCGCGTAACCATGCGGCCCACCTGTCAGCTCATATATGAAAGAAAGAAATGGTAGTTTGAGTTCGTACTGTGTTAATAAAAAACATTTAGGGTGATCATACAGTCATTGGCTCACCATACAGCTCCGTAATTTGTTGATGACACGATCAATTGACTAGTCAAACGGTCCACATTTAGCAGCGCACATTACCATAGGGCCCACCCGTCAACGCGTATATGAAGGACAGAAATAGTAATAAATTAGTGGTCAGTGGGGATTCAAAGTCGTGAGACCTCTGGTTGGTAGTCGCTAGTGGTGGGGGTGCGGTGATTGGACGGTGGTGTGGGGATTGCAGAAGAAAAAGCTCGGCGCGGGTGGGGGGGGCTAGAGCGGATGGCCGGGGCGACGGCGGACCGGCGGTGGGGAGTGGTTTCGGGGCGGGCGGGGCGGTGTGGCCGCGCGGCCAGGCCGCGGGCGGCGGCGGCCGTTGGTTCGGCCGGCGGTGGCTGGTGGCTCAAGGGGTGGATGTTGAAGATAAACTATAGACCCTTGATATTGTATCCAATGGCTGGAAAATCTACTGACCAGAGATGAAAAAGTCAGCCGACTGACATGTAGCCTCACCCCGCACGTACACATGCACGCACGCAACACTCACACGAACACATGCACGCATGCAGGCGTGCAACACTAACACATACACATAACAAACACACGCACACATGCAGGCGTGCAACACTGACACGTACACATGCACTCACGTACACACGCACATACGCACACATGCATGCAACACTGAAACGTACACATGCACACACGCAACAATCGCACGCCTGCATGCACACCACACACGACGCAAGACACACGCTTAACCTATACGTGCATGCACCCTTTGTTAAGGAAATGGATTGTTACGGGTATCAATCAATCTAATCCTTTTTGCAAGGTTTAATCAATCTTATCTCTGATAAGCAGAAAATTGATGTTTGCAGCGGTCTTTATGAATCACAATGTATCGAACGGGCTATCAATGTATATATGAAAATTTTAAAATTCTCTTACATTATATAGTAGGCTTATCTAGATAAAATAGATGACGTCACACTCAATGAACAATCATCAGTTTATAAATGCCCGCTTCTGACTGCCCTGGGCCACCAAAAGTTCCTCTGCCGTGTGCTGCCTGCGTTGGGTCACTGACATGCAGGCCATGTACCCAAAGAGCCCACATGTCAGTGGAAGAACAGCGCAGTGTCCTACATTAGAGTCGAGGGCGCCACTCGATGCACGCCCGGTTGAACACGCCTCCTTGCCGCATTCAAACGCCTCCATGAAACCCGTGTGGAAACCGAGAAACCAACTCTAGACACACATCCGTTCATGACCGGGCCAGCATTAAATGCAACGCCGGCCGAGCTCCTCCCCCCCGCCGTCTATTTAATCTCCTATTTAAATGAGGCCAAACGCCGGCCAAGAATCGCACCCCTTCACCGCTCCCCTATCTCCTCCTTCACCATTTTGTCCACTCTTACAATGGCTTACGAAGAGTAGTTGTCCCACATCCAAGCCGGCTAGGTGGCCCGCCGAGCCCGCCGGATACGGGATATGTAGCTCACTGATCCACCTCCCTCCCCTCGCCCAACGGAGCCAGTTACCACCCCAAGCCGGCGTGCGGTTCAGCAACTCGCCGCTCCAGGCCAGCTCGATGAGGAGCGGCGCACGGGCGTCATCGCTGCCGTCCATGCCACCGCCTCATACCGTGCCTCCCATGTCTTCGACCGCGTCTCCCATTTCTGTGGCCGAGACTCCCATGTCGGCGGCCATGCCATGCAAGCAGAGATAGAAGCCGGGTGCGCAGAGAGCGATGAGTCGGTGGCCAGCGCCTCCGCGTCAGCCGCCATCATCGAGGAGAAGTAGAACACAGGAGGCCGCCGCCGCTTGGGTCCCATGAAGGCCACCGCGGAGGGGACGCCGACGTACACAACATGTGTCTTGCCGGATCCTTTTGTTGCGAGTACCTTCGTCGACCTCGCATGGGATCCACAAAAGCGGAGAAACCCCCTTCCACCATCATCTTGGGCATCAGCCAACCATATCAGTTGGGCGGTGGGGAAGCGAGCCATCCTTTGTGCTGAAGCATATACCTCCGGGGCTCCCGGCAGTCCGGTGATCGTACTGTCAGACATGAGGAACACAAATGGATCGGCGGGCGACCATTTAGGCCAGGTATTATATACCTGTGCTCTCCAGAACTAGCACCGCTTAGTTGACTTGAATGTAATGAAATATATCATGTTTGTATGAAAATCCGGTATTTTATATGAATCCCGTCATTTTTTATGAGAAATATCACCGTGTTTGCATGAATTTCGTCCCGTTGGTTGAGTTGCTGTCAGAATGTGTGCGTCTATGGTTGGATGGCATAATATGCGGGTCGCGGGTAGGTCCGCGGCCGGCTCGGGCGGCGTGGTGGGACAAAAAAAGCACAGCTCGTGCGAGCTTTTCTCCAACGTGCCCTGGAGGATGCATGAGCACCGGAGCATTCCTCATTCATCGGTGGCAAAGGCACCGGTGGACAAAAGGGTTGCCAATATTTTGGCTACCCCGGGCAAAATCCAAACATCCCCTCCCAGCAGATTCAAATCACTCATTCGCCATGAAATTGTGCCATGTGTTGTTTTCAAAGACTAGCAAGATGCCCGTGCATTGCACGGATCGTCAAGATGCTTTTTTTACAAAACACATGTTGTGATTGACCCATGAAGGAGTAACCCCATGTGTAAAATCTAATGATATCTCAAGAATTTTTTTCGGAAAAATGGTATCTTCAGAATTTCATCGAAAAAATGATATCTCGAGAAAGATGAGAGATTAGGTGAGGAGGAGTGGGGCGTGGTGGTGACTGGTGGTCGGACTGGGCGGAGGCATGGGAATGGATGGTGCATTATGTCTAGGTTTGTATCTCTCCCACACATACCCGCGTAGGTGGGGGGACGTGCATGAAGAGAAGAGGTGCACGAACGGCGCACGTACTCCCGTCTCTTTCCCAACCACACCCGCGTGGGTACACAGTGGAGCTCATTTCTATATGAAAAGGCAGCCCACATGGTAATTTGACACGTGTATTGGTTGTCCACTTGATGGAGGATCGTCTACCATGGGTGAACAAACAAATTGCGACTTGACGCGTCATATGGGGCCTACCTTACAGGTAAGGTTCTATACACTCGAGATGCTCTGTACGTAAGTATTACTTTTGATGTGTCCCGTCAACTCGTAGAACGAGGAGAAGCTTGCTTACTATGCCGTCTCCCCCACCCATGGGCGCGGTGGCTCGCGGGACGAGGTGAAGCTTGTTCACTACGCCTATGCCCGCTCCCTCGCCCACGCGCGTGGTGGCTCGCAGGACGAGGAGAAAATTTTACTACTCCCTCCGTTTACTCCTCGTCCCTATCTTGGTTAGAGAGATTATCATATTGTTTGGAATATATATCTTTTAATAGTACTCCCTCCTTTCCAGTTTATGGCTCAATTTCCTTGGAGTAGCATATAGGAGTAGTACTACTACAACAATTTGCTTGGAGTCCGTGGTGCAGCAATCTACCCTAGGCTATGTTACTACTCCCTCCTTTCCAGTTTATGGCTCAATTTCAAAATATCTCCAACCAAGGTAGACGGTGAGTGGTGGAATTAGTTCCGTAGTTTGCACAAGTAATGTACGCTCGTTTTTCTCAAGAAGTTATGTTTACCGAGGCATTAATTAGAACGAATGCATGCATGACCACTAAATTTCCATGAACTTCTACATGCATTGGTGAGTTTTCTCTTGACAATGCTTGCATCTGGTGATTTAACGCACCTCAAAATCCAACATGTCATGGTACTACTACTACTAGTACTAGTACTACTACTACTAGTAGTAGTAGTAGTAGTAGTAGTAGTAGTAGTAGAATTGTGACTTATAAAACGGAAAAACGATTTTTTTAGACGAGCCCTATAAACCGGAAAGGAGGGAGTAGTAAGCAGTATACTACCTCCATAGTGGGTATGCACTCTGTAAAATCAGATTTTCCCAAAACTAAGTCGCTCAACCTTTATTTGCTTGTTTCCTTTCCTGCCTCATTGCCTCGAACATACTATGCCAAACTCCCCTGCCTGCCACGCGGGAAAAGACCCGCCCTCGCCTTTTTTTAGTCCGGGTTTATATCGATGGATCACGCGACGCAGCAAAAACTAAGTCGTGTCTTGTACTCCTCCGTCGATGCTCGCTTTCATGAATTCTGTACTTCTCTGGCCGACATGTGGGACATATAGCAACCGGTTCGACGTGTCATGCACCAAATAACGGTGCAGAATAGTAGGGGGACGCACCCCTGTCGTACCGCCCCAGTAGTAGTAATGAGCAAGGAGACGTCAAATCACAATGCCGCACCTTCCCAGACGGACGAATCAACCATTATTTCACACTTCGCTTTGCCATCATCTCCTTCAAGAAAACCACATAGTATTGCTTCTGCCTAAAGAGGGACACGCGCATCGCCTTGGTACATCATGACATGTGGGACCGCATGACAGGCCATGCTCCACCGCCCATCGCTCAGTAAAATAACCTCATTTTTACTACTTCCTCCGTATCAGTTTATAGGGCATGCACGTCATTTTAGGTTGAGAATTTAACTGGCTATATATGTGATGAACAGTATATGTTTAGAAACTACATCCGCTTAAGAATCGAATGATATACTTTTTGTGACATAGTAACTCATATTTAGTTAGTCAAATGGATGACCGAGAACTACGTGTGCGCCCTATAAACCGAGACGGAGAGGGTAGTATAGTACGTATCTTTTCTCTACTCCTATAAAAGACTCAGTTGGTGATGATGGTGTGTCTGCCATCCGTCATTTCTGACCATCAGATCTGCATCTAATGACTATGATGTAAATCGTGGCATTTTTGCAACAAGACCGCACTCCTCTGCTCCAATTTGCATAAACCCCTTAGTATCTTGGAACCAACCACATCCCTCCCCCACCTCATCAAAACAGCCACAAGGAATATATTTTGAGTGAAACCTAATATGAGTATATTTTTAGTGATATATACACCAAACTATAGTGTTTTTATTTCAAGTTTGTGAACATGCATTAATCTATTTTGGATCCGTTGCAACGCACGGGCACATTGCTAGTTAGATCAATATAGTCGGGATTCACCAAGAAACAAAACCAAGTGGTAGGCTGCTCCTGTCATGTTGGCGTAGCAACTCAGGGCTCATTCGGTTAGGAGGAAATCAGAACGTAGGAATTAGGAGTAGTATAGGAATTTGATAGGATGGCACTTGCCATCCTAAGGAATTGACTTGCCTCGTTCCTACGTGCAAAGTGAGCTTTGAGTGGATGTGTAGTTTCCTCCAAAAACACAGGACATGAGTCGTATTCCTACGAAATTCCTATACGCATTTCCTATAACCGAATGCATATATAGGAAATTTTCCTCCGAATCCTTGTTCCTATGTTATTCCTACGAAAATCCTCCAAACCGAATGAGGCCTCAAGCAGGGTCAGTCAGCGCACGAAATGGTGACACACTTAACAGGACCACTTTGGCCAACATGTGGCTCATCCACCGTCTTGTTCCACATGCGATGCACCAAATTATAGTTTGGAGAAGCAGTTGGACTTGGAGGCACCCCAGTCATAGCGTCGCAGTAGTAGTAAATGAGCGATGAGGGGTCAAATCAGAAAGCCCCACCTTTCCCGCATTAAGCTGGACGGACGAAGCAACCATCATTTCACTCTAGGGCGCAAAGCATAAAGAAAAGAGCAAACCAATGATGCGTGTGGCAGCTACCTAGGGCACTCTAGGGTAGGGGCCTCCATTACAAATCCTTTTTTTGGAAAGCGCCTCCACTACAAATCCGCTTCTCCCTCGTCCTCTTGAAGAAAACCGATGATGCGTGCGGCGGTAGGGTTTGTAGGAGTACTACGGCGTGTGGGGCCACGTCGTAGTAAACGGTAGAGGAATTGAGTTCGAGTCAATGCCTTAATATGTGTGGGCCACTTGGTTTTACGGGAACGAGGCAACATTTTGGGTTCGCGGACCAATGGAGATATACGTACAAAAAATTGTGGACGTAGGTTCGACCGAAAGGCAATGATGCATGGGCCCTGTATTTTGATATACCCATGGCCGCGTGAAATTTGCTACTCTACCTGAAACTAGTAAGGTACACATGCATTGAATGTATGAGATTTGGAAACCAAATTATGAATAAATACACACTATAGCATGTAAAGCTTTGAGTCATATATGCATGATGTACATGTTCGTTTAGTTTTTATAGTTAATCTCATTCAAAATCAATTAGTTTTATATAAAGGTTAAGATTCATGGGATTGTGCATTGTAAAGCGTAAAGTGAAAAAACAAATAATGGCAATTCATTTAGAAAAAAAAGTTTGGGCAATTATGATATGGAAGATTCTAGAACAAAGGAGAAGTGCTTGTGTTTTGGGAAAGCATGCACGACCCAAATCTCTTATTGGTTGATATGTCACGGAACAAGAAACGAGGAGGGAGTTAATGTACCGTGCCAAAGCGTTTTGGAATTATTTGGTTTTCGGAAGATGACTTAGACTACCCATACTGGGAGTAACATAGGTAGTAACATCACACATATTTAGATAAAATAGATGATGTTGCAAACAATAAATGAAGAAAGAGAGGAAAGTGGTAACATAGCTAGTTACTAGTAGTATGAGTAACATCACACATATCAAGGCAAGATGAGTCTATATCCTAATAAATGAAGTGTTGCATGTTACCACAGATATGTTACTCCCCACTATAGAGGTAGTAACATAAACTAGTAATATATGCATGTTACTTGTCTATGTTACTATCCATTGTGGCTAGTCTTACACACCTAGACGGATGGAGTACAAAGATAAAAAATGAATTGCAGTTAAAAGAAGGACATTTATAACAAAAATGTGAATGTGAACTACATATGTGTGCACGTGACCAGCACATGCATTGTCATTGCAAAATTTAATGCAAGAAATAACTTATGAGTAACATGCACGAATTGATGATGTGGTGCTTGCATGAATAGAGTAGAAAAAACAATGTGATTTATGACTTGCATGCATGACGTGTTCTTGTGCCATAGTTGCATGTATAGGAAAAAAGCTACTAGTGGGTTGTACTAGCTATTTAGGAATAGAAGATGTATACATGGAAGTTGTAGGAAAAGAGATGGCATGTATCTCAATTCCCATGAGTAGGGATTGGAAAAGATATGTCATTTGGTTCACATCATAGGAACTTTTCTATTGAATATACGCTAATGTTTATTTTCCTTTGAAATTATGGGAGTATAGGAATCCATTCATATGAACCAAGTGGCTCTAAAGCTATAAAAATGAATCATGTTTATTTCCTTTGAAATGTGGAGTATATGAATCTATTCCTATGAACCAATTGGCTCTAAAGGAAAAAATCCTATAAAAATCATATCATATAGAGTTCCTATGATATTCCTCCACACCAAAGGATGGTTGAAATTGCTGTAGGTGATACGACGGTCTTTCTTTGTAAATCCTCCCCCATCTTTATAGTTACCTCTCAAAGATGAATGAGATGATATATACTGGGTATTCTATATGTGCATTTTGGTACACGAAAACTCAATAAAAGTTTGTGATGTTCGAATTTTCAATAATGCTATATGCACTGCATTTTGGAACAGGGGGGAGGAGCATACAACAGTTGCTAACACTCACGTGGAGGATTTGTGTGTAGGAGGAGTGGCTACTCTGTTAAATGACATGGCAAAACTGACACTGTCGGATGCCGATCTAACGGTTCTTATGGCGTTCGTCAGTAAACGGCTTGTGGCGAAAGTTTGTCGGATAATGATTTACGGACACATGCATTGCATTGATACATGCCCCCTCTCTCTCACGCACACATGCACCTTCACGATTCACGACTCTCCCGAGTCCTCTCGCACCCACCATCTATCTGCAGGTAGACGTCACACACAAATGTGCTCTTCACACCCTGCCCTCAGAACTTCTATAAAACAAAAGACGCCGCACACCTTTTATTTTAGCTCACACATCACGCTCTTATACTATTACTCTTATGGCAAACGTTCTTTGGGCATACTATATTATACTCCCACGAAAAGAAGTGGTGCACACACGCACTAGTTCACTCACACCCACTCGCGCGTACATGTATGTAACATCCCAAAATTCTAAATTTTGGAATGTTATAATAAATAGATAGATTGATTGTTTGTTTGATTGTTGTGTGATTGATGGAGTGAAATTCGAAACTTTTTGAAACTTTCCGAAACTTTCCGAAACTTTCACCTTTTTGCATTTTGATCTCCGTGAATTCAAATTCTTTTCAAATACAAAACCCTCGAGAGAAGATGATATGACTTCTTCCATTTAATTAAATGAAAAGTGTTTTTTGAAAAGATTTGAATTTTATTTGGAAATATTTCAAATTCAGAAACTTTAAGCAACTCAATGATTTTCATGAGAGAAGATAAAATGACTTCTTCAAAATATATGAAATACGAGTTGGAAGTTTAAAAGTATCAAATTTAAAGTCCGTTTGAAATTATTTTCAATTTGGAGTTATTTGGGTTTTATTCAAATTATTTTTCTCCAAAAATAAAATAAATGGAAAATAGAGTAAAATGATTCCCTACATCAGAAAATTGGAGAGAAATAATTTTGAAAACATTTTGGTATTTCTAAAATGTTTTTATTGGGTTTTATTGTAGAAGTACCACTGTTTGAATTATTTGAATATTTGCGAATTTTATTTGACACTATAAAAATGTTCATGTTGTAGAAAATATTTTTCTGAAAATTTTGATATATAATATACCTATATATAATTTTATCTTATTTTCGTTATTTGATTTTCCTTCTGTTTCTATTTTAAAAAATATAACAGTACATGCGGCCCATAGTTATTTACCGCCCACATGCGTAGCATAGTGGCAGCGGGCGTCTCATTTTTTCTCTCTCCTAAATGGGCCAGGCGCAGCCATCCTTTTTTTTTGACTTAGGACGAATTTTGTTTAAAAAAAAACTGCAGCCCGTGTATGGCGCGTGGCCGGCCGAGGCCTTTATGCCCGTGCGAGGCGTTAGCCTTTTTTTTCTCTGTTTCGTATATTTTTGTCTATGTTTAGTCCCACATACCTAGCTTTTCACTTCTAAACCTCTTTTCCACCTATAAATATAGATCCATAGAGCCTCCAAAAATCATCCGATTCGGATTAAATCAATATTTTGGTTTGACTAGATACATTTAAGAAAAATATATTTCTCCTCTCCGGCGCGACTTCTGGAAATTGTCTCTTCTCTCCAAAGTCGTCTTTTCTCTACCTTATAAAGGTATCTTTCTTCGTTTTTTTCTTTTTTATACTTCCATAGTTTATTATTTCTAGAGTAGTACGATACAATAATTAGATTACCAATTAGTCTCTGTATTTATACATTAGACCTAAAATTCTTTTAGCCGTAACTATTTTTCTTCCATAAAACAGCTTGGCCCTGATTTTTAAATAGCCATAACTTTTTACTCGTTCATCCAAATTAGATGAAACCAATGCCCACTTCTTCGTTACGATCTCCTCTCTCCAGTAAAACAACTTAAACATGTTTTGGAAAGTTTTAAAATTTGAATTCAAACAGACTTGTATTCAAACTTCTTTTGATCATAACTTGAGTTTTATAACTCTGTTTGAGTTGATTCTTTTTGCAAATCGAAGCTCTTGACCTAAACTTTCTGATAAGGCCAAATTCACATAATTTTGGTACTTTTATAAATTGTTTTATGTTGCAAGAGTTATTTTCTTGGTTTTGATATTTTCCGAACTGTCTTCTTCGTTCTTCCTGATCTTTTGAGTGATTGCTTATGTGTGGTTACTATTGCTTGCTCACGATATATTGAACGGAGTGTGACGAGTAGAACTATCAAGAGTTATGATTGCGAATCATCTTCATCAGCAGTACAAGGCAAGTTCACACTTTGATCATACTTTTCATTACCTAGTTTTTATGTATTAGTTTCACCCTCAAACATTGCATGGTTAGGAATTGATAACATGTGGGTATTGGGAAGTAGTTGATGAAGTAGGAACCTATTTTCCTGCATTCAATCCTTGGGAGTTACTTCTATGTTATGCTTATACTGCTATGCTATGCTCGTAGACGTGGATTGGTTGAGTGTGTTCATGACAGATGTGAGAGTTATCATTAATGGTTAACTTAAGGTGGCTACTTTAATACACATCTAGGTGGATTGGTTGGGGCACACTGGAGTATACAGTGGTTTGCCCGGGCACCTGGAGAACCCAGTGCTTGCCCAAGGGGATCCCGGAGGACCCGTGTGATCACCCTATGGAATGCCACCCAGGCTCAAAGGGATCATAAGATTATTCATGCTAGAAACTTCCGTGTGCAGCCACAAGCTATTATGGGCTCTAGCATAGTTGAGTAAGTTGTGTGAAGCTCTTGAAGAGATAGACTAGCAGGTAGTGGGTTGTAGGTGGTAGAGTCTATCCGGAGTAGAGAGTTAATGCTTCTGAAAGACTGTGTCTCGGTCATCCGTTTCTCAAACATCATGTAGTGCGAGAAATCCAACGGATGAGATCGAGTCTTCTAGGGAAAAGTGCGCAAACCTCTGCAGAGTGTACAAACTAATCATGATTAGCTGTGTCCCCGGTTATGGACATCTTGAGTATTTGGTTCTTGGATTATCATGTTGATCTCAACACTTTATGTAATTAATTTGATTGGGTTAATGATTATTATTTTGGGATTGAGTTGGAGGAACCTTCTCAATATTTTATCAACCAACTTTGTAGTTAAATAAAATATATTCCTTTGCAGTAGGCAATAATTGGCATTTCACAAAAACATTATAACCATAGAGCTTTTCCACCAGCCATATATGCATGTAGTGATAGCTATAATTCATCATTATCCTATGGTGTGAATTTGCCAGTACATTTAATGTACTGACCCTTTGTGGCTGCAACATCTCATGTTGCAGGATTATCTTACGACGAGTAAGTGATACGTTAGGGTTACAATTTCTACACTCAACTTTGCCGTTGGTGTTGATGGGAATCCACAACCTTGTTGTTACTTCCGCTATTTGGATTGAGGTAATAGTATTTACGTTACTTTATACATGTGATTTACCTCTGTTATAAATCCCTCGAGTACCGATCCAGGGATGACACTTAAGCATAGAGACTTGACCGTCTGAGGTCGGGTCGCTACAAGATGGTATCAGAGCACATGTTGACTGTAGGATGTGACCCCTAGAAATTGACAAGCCCATAGGAAGGATTTTCTCTAAAACTTTCTTTTTCAAAAAGATCTTTTACCTCTCTTCTCTTCTGAACTTATTCAAATATTCCCTTTTAGTTAGACTATAACCTTTCCCCATTTGACCACATGAGGATTGATTGATAGACCACTCCAAGAAGGACAAGCTATCAGACAACTAAGACCACTTTGGAATGAAGAGGATTTTACCATGCATTATAGTAATGGAAACTACAACAGTTGAAGACTCGGAAGACTAGGAGAATTTGAAGGCTCTAAAGAATTCCCAGAGTGTAGTGACTTGGAAGGCTCTGAATAGGATACACTTAAGTTGTTCTCGTGCCCTTCTGAATTTCTTTACGGAAGAACCCCTGGCTTACGTATTTTAGATGAAGAGCTTCAGCCTGAACCAAAGACAACACTACGAAGACTTTTCCTATGGTCCAGCCTTACGGAATTTGTCAGACTATTGAAGTTGCCAAATACCTGAGATGAAGGCGTATTGGAGAAAGACCAGAACATGGATAGTTAAAAACTTGAAGTTTTTGTCAAGAAAACCGTAAGGCAAAGATATCAATTATGGAAGATAGCTCATGGCAATGACAAGGGCAGAAACACGGCTATCCATGATGTTATCGCCCACTTATGCTATTATCACCATGCTGAGTTAAGCATGCTTATGCATGGAAGGATTGGATGGTAGAATGTAACGCTCTGAGACCGATGTGCCAGGTGTCGTCCAGTTATTCGCTGTTGTTGCGTTGGCTTTGCTTGCGTGTCATGCATTGCATTCATCTTTGCATCATGTGCATTGCATCTTGTCATCATGCCATCATGTCATTAATCTTTCCAACTCATATTAATAAACCGTATGGATCTTTGCTCCATTTAAATCGAGGGAATTCACATGGTGTTTCTCTTTATAACATATCCTCCAGGTATTAGGGAGCTATATTAAATATTCCATTTTCGGAATCACCCATGAACACACTTGCAAATCCCGATGCCTTTGTTATCGCAACTCTTGGCCTCTAACTTTGCCATATGTCCTTTCTTCATTTTTCGGAGCTCCACCTAAATTCTCAACATTTATGGACCTTCCTCTTACCGAGTCCCAGTTCAAACCCATTTGAATCAAATTCAAATGAGTTCGAATTTATATCTTTCAATCTTGCCGTTTCTAATTTTCTTGGGTCAAACTAGTTTTTTTTGTGAGTCCAAGAAAATTAACCGTATGTACAAATTCCTCTTCCAACCTTCTCTTCTCTCCTTTTTTCCTTTCTTCTACTTCTCTGTTTTTTTAGAAGAAAGAGGAGAGAGAAGAGAGCTAGCTGGGCCTCCCCTGTTGTACCAGCCGCAACCTGTAGCTAGGCCGACCCATTCAGCCCAAGGCCAAGGCCCAGCTGCCACTTTGCTAAACCTAGCCCGACCGCAACCCTAGCCCGATCGAAAACCCTCTCTCGCTCCCCCGCTCGAACCTCCAGCGCCGCCAGGAGCCCGATCCCCATCTCCTTTCTACCGTTTCCCTCGATCGCTCTCTCCCTCCAGCGCCGCCTCAGCCTCCCTGGCCTCTCTCTCACGCCGATCCGCTCCACCTCCATGCGCATCGCTGGCCCTCAAGCTTGCCGATGCCTCGCGCGGCGCTCCTTCATCTTGCGAAACCCACGCGGTCGCCAGCCAGGGAAACCACCGTGCTGGCCCATAGCTTCGCCATCGCGCCTTGTTTCTCCGCCGGCGATCACGACTAGATGCCGCATCCTACTCCGGCATGTTGCCTCTGCTGCTCGCCTCGACGTCCTGCTCGTCCTCGCCGTGAACCATGGTCGTACCCTGCCGCTAGCCTCTGCTATGCGTGTCTCGCCTCCCTTGTTGCGCCCTCGCCTCTGTTTCCGGCCACAGCCAGCGAGCAGCTCCACAGGAGCTGTTGGAAATATGCCCTAGAGGCAATAATAAATAAGTTATTATTATATTTCCTTGTTCATGAGAATCGTTTATTATCCATGCTAGAATTGTATTGATAGGAAACTCAGATACATGTGTGGATACATAGACAACACCATGTCCCTAGTGAGCCTCTAGTTGACTAGCTCGTTGATCAATAGATGGTTACTGTTTCCTGACCATGGACATTGGATGTCGTTGATAACGGGATCACATCATTAGGAGAATGATGTGATGGACAAGACCCAATCCTAAGCCTAGCACAAGATCATGTAGTTCGTATGCTAAAGCTTTTCTAATGTCAAGTATCATTTCCTTAGACCATGAGATTGTGCAACTTCCGGATACCGTAGGAGTGCTTTGGGTGTGCCAAACATCACAACGTAACTGGGTGGCTATAAAGGTACATTACAGGTATCTCCAAAAGTGTCTGTTGGGTTGGCACGAATCGAGACTGGGATTTGTCACTCCGTGTAAACGGAGAGGTATCTCTGGGCCCACTCGGTAGGACATCAACATAATGTGCACAATG
The DNA here is from genome assembly GCF_003073215.2 of Triticum urartu. Lineage (NCBI taxonomy): Eukaryota > Viridiplantae > Streptophyta > Magnoliopsida > Poales > Poaceae > Triticum > Triticum urartu. The sequence continues at coordinate 142,139,099 of NC_053027.1, read as the reverse complement.
TGATCAAGGAGTTAATCACGGGATGATGTGTTACGGAACGAGTAAAGAGACTTGCCGGTAACGAGATTGAACAAGGTATTGAGATACCGACGATCGAATCTCGGGCAAGTATCGTACCGATAGACAAAGGGAATTGAATACGGGATTGATTAAGTCCTTGACATCGTGGTTCATCCGATGAGATCATCGTGGAACATGTGGGAGCCAACATGGGTATCCAGATCCTGCTGTTGGTTATTGACCGGAGAACGTCTCGGTCATGTCTGCATGTCTCCCGAACCCGTAGGGTCTACACACTTAAGGTTCGATGACGCTAGGGTTATAAAGGAAGTTTTTATGTGGTAACCAAATGTTGTTCGGAGTCCCGGATGAGATCCCGGACGTCACGAGGAGTTCCGGAATGGTCCGGAGGTAAAGATTTATATATGGGAAGTCCTGTTTTGGTCACCGGAAGAGTTTCGGGGTTTATCGGTAACGTACCGGGACCACCGGGAGGGTCCCGGGGGTCCACCAAGTGGGGCCACCAACCCCGGAGGCTTGCGTGGGCTAAGAGTGGTGAGGGACCAGCCCCTTAGTGGGCTGGTGCGCCTCCCACAAGGGCCCATGGCGCCTAAGAGGTGGAAAGGGGGCAAACCCTAAGGGATATGGGCCTTAAGGCCCATATTGGTGCACCTCCCTCTCCTCTCCCCTCTTGGCCACCACCCTTGATCCCCATCTAGGGCTGCCGCCCCCCTAGGGGGTGGGAAACCTAGAGGGGGCGCAGCCCCTCCCCTTCCCCATATAAATAGAGGCTTAGGGCTGCCCCAAAACACACGTAATTTAATCTCTCGTTGGTGCAGCCCTGCATCTCTCTCTCCCTCCTCTTCTGTGGTGCTTGGCGAAGCCCTGCAGGATTTCCACGCTCCTCCATCACCACCACGCCGTTGTGCTGCTGCTGGATGGAGTCTTCCTCAACCTCTCCCTCTCTCCTTGCTGGATCAAGGCATGGGAGACGTCACCGGGCTGTACGTGTGTTGAACGCGGAGGTGCCGTGCGTTCGGCACTTGGTCATCGGTGATTTGAATCACGACGAGTACGACTCCATCAACCCCGTTCACTTGAACGCTTCCGCTTAGCGATCTACAAGGGTATGTAGATGCACTCTCCTTCCCCTCGTTGCTGGTCTCTCCATAGATAGATCTTGGTGGCACGTAGGAAAATTTTGAATTTATGCTACGTTCCCCAACAGTGGCATCATGAGCTAGGTCTATTGCGTAGATTCTATGCACGAATAGAACACAAAGTAGTTGTGGGCGTTGATTTTGTTCAATATGCTTGCCGTTACTAGTCTTATCTTGATTCGGCGGCATCGTGGGATGAAGCGGCCCGGACCGACCTTACACGTACTCTTACGTGAGACAGGTTCCACCGACTGACATGCACTAGTTGCATAAGGTGGCTAGCGGGTGTCTGTCTCTCCCACTTTAGTCGGATCAGATTCGATGAAAAGGGTCCTTATGAAGGGTAAATAGCAATTGGCATATCACGTTGTGGTATTTGCGTAGGTAAGAAACGTTCTTGCTAGAAACCCATAGCAGCCACGTAAAACATGCAAACAACAATTAGAGGACGTCTAACTTGTTTTTGCAGGGTATGCTATGTGATGTGATATGGCCAAAGGATGTGATGAATGATATATGTGATGTATGAGATTGATCATGTTCTTGTAATAGGAATCACGACTTGCATGCCGATGAGTATGACAACCGGCAGGAGCCATAGGAGTTGTCTTTATTTATTTATGACCTGCGTGTCAACATAAACGTCATGTAATTACTTTACTTTATTGCTAACCGTTAGCTGTAGTAGTAGAAGTAATAGATGACGTGACAACTTCATGAAGACACGATGATGGAGATCATGATGATGGAGATCATGGTGTCATGCCGGTGACGATGATGATCATGGAGCCCCGAAGATGGAGATCAAAAGGAGCAATATGATATTGGCCATATCATGTCACTATTTGATTGCATGTGATGTTTATCATGTTTATACATCTTATTTGCTTAGAACGACGGTAGTAAATAAGATGATCCCTTACAAGAATTTCAAGAAGTGTTCTCCCCTAACTGTGCACCGTTGCAACAGTTCGTGTTTCGAAGCACCACGTGATGATCGGGTGTTAGATTCTAACGTTCAAATACAACGGGTGTTGACGAGCCTAGCATGTACAGACATGGCCTCGGAACACATGCAAACACTTAGGTTGACTTGACGAGCCTAACATGTACAGACATGGCCTCGGAACACAGAAGACCGAAAGGTCGAGCATGAGTCGTATGGCAGATACGATCAACATGAAGATGTTCACCGATGTTGACTAGTCCGTCTCACGTGATGATCGGACACGGCCTAGTTGACTCGGATCATGTAATCACTTAGATGAGTAGAGGGATGTCTATCTGAGTGGGAGTTCATAAGATGAACTTAATTATCCTGAACATAGTCAAAAGGATTTTGCAAATTATGTCGTAGCTCACGCTATAGTTCTACTGTCTAGATATGTTCCTAGAGAAAAATTAGTTGAAAGTTGATAGTAGCAATTATGCGGACTAGGTCCGTAAACTGAGGATTGTCCTCATTGCTTCTTAGAAGGCTTATGTCCTTAATGCACCGCTCAGTGTGCTGAACCTCGAACGTTGTGTGTGGATGTTGCGAACATCTGACATACACGTTTTGATAACTACATGATAGTTCAGTCAAACGGTTTAGAGTTGAGGCACCAAAGACATTTTTGAAACGTCACGAAACATATGAGATGTTTCGAGGGCTGAAATTGGGATTTCAGGCTTGTGCCCACGTCAAGAGGTATAAGACCTCCGACGGTTCTTCTAGCCTGCAAACTAAGGGAGAAAAACTCAATTGTTGAGCTTGTGCTCAGATTGTCTGAGTACAACAATCATTTGAATCAAGTGGGAGTTGATCTTCCAGATAAGATAGTGATGTTTCTCCGAAGTCATTATCACCAAGCTGCTAGAGCTTCGTGATGAACTATAATATATCAGGGACATATATGATGATCCTTGAGATATTCGCGATGTTTGACACCACGAAAGTAGAAATCAAGAAGGAGCATCAATTGTTGATGGTTAGTGAAACCACTAGTTTCAAGAAGGGCAAGGGAACAAAGGGATACTTCATGAAACGGCAATTCAGCTGCTGCTCTAGTGAAGAAACCCAAGGTTGAACCCAAACCCGAGACTGAGTGCTTCTGTAATAAGGGGAACAACCACTGGAGCAGAATTACCCTAGATACTTGGTAGATGAGAAGGCTGGCAAGGTCGATAGAAGTATATTGGATATACATTGTGTTGATGTGTACTTTACTAGTACTCCTGGTAGCACCAGGGTATTAGATACCGGTTCGGTTGCTAAGTGTTAGTAACTCGAAATAAAAGCTACGGAATAAACGGAGACTAGCTAAAGGTGAGCTGACGATATGTGTTGGAAGTGTTTCCAATGTTGATATGATCAAGCATCGCACGCTCCCTCTACCATCGAGATTGGTGTTTGCGTTGAGCATAGACGTGATTGGATTATGTCTATCGCAATACGGTTATTCATTTAAGGAGAATAATGGTTACTCTGTTTATTTGAATAATACCTTCAATGGTCTTACACCTAAAATGAATGGTTTATTGAATCTCGATCGTAGTGATACACATGTTCATGCCAAAAGATAGTAATGATAGTACCACCTACTTGTGGCACTGCCACGTAAGTCATATCGGTATAAAACGCATGAAGAAGCTCCATGTTGATGGATCTTTGGGCTCACTCATTTTTGAAAAGTTTGGGACATGCGAACCATGTCTATTGGTATATATGCATGAAGAAACTCCATGCAAATGGACCGTTTTGTACTCGCTTGATTTTGAATCACTTGAGACATGCAAATCATACCACATGGGCAAGATGGCTGAAAGCCTCGTTTTCAGTAAAATGGAACAAGAAAGCAACTTGTCGGAAGAAATACATTTTTGATGTGTGCAGTCCAATGAGTGCTGAGGCATGTAGTGGATATCGTTATGTTCTTACTTCACAGATGATTTGAGTAGATGTTGAGTATATTTACTTGATGAATCACGAGTCTGAATTATTGAAAGGTTCAAGTAATTTCAGGGTGAAGTTGAAAGATCGTCGTGACAAGAGGATAAAATATCTATGATATGATCATAGAGATGAATATCTGAATTACGAGTTTGGCACAGAATTAAGACATTGTGGAAATTGTTTCACAACTGATACAGCCAGGAACACCATAGTGTGATGGTGTGTCCAAACATCATAACTGCACCCTATTGGATATGATGCATACCATGATGTCTCTTATCAAATTACCACAATAGTTTATGGGTTAGGCATTAGAGACAACCACATTCACTTTAAATAGGGCACCACGTAATTCCGATGAGATGACACCGTATGAACTATGGTTTAGAGAAACCTAAGCTGTCATTTCTTAAAAGTTTGGGACTGCGACGCTTATGTGAAAAAGTTTCAGGCTGATAAGCTCGAACCTAAAGCGGATAAATGCATCTTCCAAATCATGATTGGCACACAGGCTCCTTGAACATAATTACATCTGGGATGAATCCACACCTTGCCCGAGTTACTAAGTGTATTCCGAAAGCATAATGGGATTGTTTGCTCCACAGTCGGCCGCGTCCTTTTCTCGGCCGAAAAGTTTCATAACTCTCGAAAATTGAGTGGCGGATGGTGGGATACTGTGCGACATTATTGACCGGTCAACATGACATCGGAGCATCTTCAAGCATAGTGCGTAGTGCAATGAGGAGCACAGGCGAGTAAGTCCTGTCGACACGCATTCAAACATACTCTGAGGTAGGAGCCCGCGGTTGATAAGATATGCTGATCAGTGAAACTTCGGATCAAGTACTTGTCATGAAAGGAGGTGATACTCACCGAGTAGACCCAGACCATACAAGTAGGACGACCAAGCTAGATTAGCGAATTGTGCGTGCTACATACAACTGCTTTTCATCTCATGAGTAGTGGTAACATATTCTGTACGTTATGCTGCACATGATTCCAATTGCATAGAACAACGTAGCTATGGCGTGAGCGGCACACAGAAGATGATGATGGCCTTGCGGACCTGACACGAGATACATGAAACATGGCAGTCGTAGATGCCTTCATTACCATTTGATAGACAAAGTCAGAAACACAACGAAAGAGGGACCGGACTCAACAACATACAATTTCTGAGTTGATGGGTGCGCATGCTTACATGTCGACGATTCCACCATATTTCTTCCGGATAACGCCCAATGACCTCAGAAAAGGTAGCAAGCACTGTCAAGAGGACTGCTGGTTTGTGATCGTGTTGTGCGGTCAAATGATGCGAAGCTTTCTGCCATACACGAGGTTCATGGGAGTTTGGAGAGAAACACGAAATACCAGACGCATCCGATGAGGTCTATCGCCAAGGATTGCTAGTGATCCCAGAGTAATATGCAAACTATCTCCAGAAAGTAAGTAGAGGCGAGATTGGTTCACGAGGACCCACGAGAGGAAATAGGCACTACCTGAGCTAAATAACATTCACGAATGCTTTCGAAGAATGGTCGCCAGATGTCATTCTCACTGGGAACATGATATGTAGTCGGTCTCATATAACACCGAGGTAATAAAGTCCCTCAGCACATGGTTCGTGTGTGTAATCACTTTAGCCAAAGAACATCGGGAACAGAAGAAGGGAGTTGCAAATACATGATTATTTGTAGCAGCCATGGATGACTCGTTTACAGCAATACGGTTTACTGCTGATTAATTATTTGAACATCTCACGCAAAATATGGTGGCATAGGCCAGCTCAACTCTTTCAGGCTTTCTGGATCACTATTGGACACACCGAAGTGGTAGAACTGAACTGGGTGCTGAATCCATTCAATCTATTAGGTCTATCGTGCTTAGTAACATCAGATCTTCTGTATAAAAGAAAGGACTCTAGTATCCTTAACTCCGTTAGAATGAAGAGTTGTATCATATTCTATAGGGCAAAGGTAAAGGGTATAAAAGACTTATGTTCCCTATATCCCCATAATTCTGGAGCATAATCTGTTTATTCTTGACTCAACTTTGACAGTTTGGCTTGGAAATTTATGCGTCATGCTCTGGTATCAAAGCTGTCAGGACTCTACCGATTGTCCATCAATGGGCTTACGGATTATGGCATGTAACACTATATATGTCTACGTTGCGGGGCACCGTCACACGGCTTATTTCCTTACATGGTGGCAGATCTTACCTGTGTAAATCACCCGCTGATGGTGCCTATAGTCTCTCATGTTGTGTGGAGGCGACGACTTAGGACGCATAACGCATGTGGTAGGCATGGTCACGAGAAGGGGTAATGTTTACCATCCCTGTACTAACTAGAGAAAGGGCGGATATAAGCGAGTTGCTTAATAGCATTTGGTTCAAATTATTATACAGAAATATTAGCTCTATCGCGGAACAGTATCAGTCGCAGAAGGACGACGTCATCATGGTGGCTGACTATCAGAACCAAATAATATAAGAAAGACCGAGACCCAAATGCTAGGTGCCTACGAGATCAGCCCTGAAGTGGCTCCGTCTCGTTTGATACATGCCGCTCTCGCCTTGATATTATATTATCTATTGTGTCAGGCCGAATCTCGTCGACGCTCACTCTTTGAGTTTGGTTGCGTTCGAGCTTCATTGGTGATCTGTATTCCGCAGCTCATCTGTTTTGTAGAAGTAATCTGTTGAGCTTGCTACGAGCGAACTCCGCATCTCACGACTCGGCGCTGAGGTGCAGACTATTTCTCTTACTAGGTTGGAGATATTCTAGGTAAGAGTGGAGTCCTGCAAGAGAATAAGCTATATGTGGTGCTATTCATACCCATTATTGCGTAGCTCTGAATAGATACCAGACCTAATATCGGTTTGAGAGACTAGGGTGATCAATGTAGGTGATCCTGAAAACATCGTACATTTACATGGGCATATATCACAAGCCATGTTAGTATTCCCTGATCCGTCGTATGATGGAGACTCTGCCGGCACAACCAAAGGTTGATTCATCTTTTTAAGTTACGTGTAGTTCTCTACAGGACGCACATTACAATTCCCATCGTACGCATAACCGCCGGCGCACGGCTTTTCCACAGCTTCAAAGACGCGCTGTAGGGTAGTCCGCAAGCTTAGCCCATCCGACAATCTCTCAGACAGGTCAACGAAGATGTTCTGTTCTCCCAGGACGACCCGATCAGACTCGGAATCTTGGTTACAAGACATTTGGACAATGGTAAAACAAGACCAGCAAAGCCGCTCGAATGTGCCGACAAATCCCGATAGGAGCTGCACATATCTCGTTCTCAGGGCACACCGGATGAGCCAGACGTCGGGTTGACATAGACCCTGGTTGCCCAGGGGGTGCCGGACATCGCTCATGTTGGACTAACACTTAGAGAAGCACTGGCCCGGGGGGGTTAAAATAAAGATGACCCTTGAGTCCGCGAAACCCAAGGGAAAAAGGCTAGGTGGCAAATGGAAAAACCAAGGTTGGGCCTTGCTGGAGGAGTTTTATTCAAGGCGAACTGTCAAGGGGTTCCCATTATAACCCAACCGTGTAAGGAACGAAAAATCAAGGAACATAACACCGGTATGACGGAAACTAGGGCGACAAGAGTGGAACAAAACACAAGGCATAAGGACGAGCCTTCCACCCTTTAGCAAGTATATAGGTGCATTAAAGTAAACAAGATATAATAGTGATATCCCAACAATAATCATGTTCCAACAAGGAACAAACTCCAATCTTCACCTGCAACTAGCAACGCTATAAGAGGGGCTGAGCAAAGCGGTAACATAGCCAAACAACGGTTTGCTAGGACAAGGTGGGTTAGAGGCTTGACATGGCAATATGGGAGGCATGATAAAGCATGTGGTAGGTATCGCGGCATAGGCATGGCAATAGAGCGAGCTACTAGCAAGCAAAGATAGAAGTGATTTCGATGGTATGGTCATCTTGCCTGCAAAGTTCTCCGAGTTGACGTAAGCTTGATCCTCGTAAGCATACTCAACGGGTTCCTCGACCAGGTACTCGTCTCCCGGCTCTACCCAAGGCAAGAACACAAGAAAAGGGAACCACAATCAACCACGGTACAATGCGCAAGCAACATGATGCAAAACATGGCATGATATGCGGCATGTGATATGCAATGCATATGCATTCTCAAAGATTGAACCAGGCCTCAGCTTGGCATACCAAGTGCGCCGCTGGAAAGATGAGTTGATTTCGGTCGAAATTGATATAAAGATCACCAGAAACGGATGCATGGTTTGCAAATGGCAAGCAAAACAAGAATGTCACGATTCTGCGATTAACAGCACGATGCCATCTAAAATGCAACAAGAAACTAAGCTACTGCACTCTAACATAGCAACAAAGCACATGGCAGTGATCCACTCAAGATGATTGACAAAATATGAACACTGAGCTACAGCTAAATCACACAATAGCAGGCTCAAACAAGCATGGAAAAAGTGCAAAAGATAACAGCATCACAGACTTAGTGAAAATAACAACATGCCAGGAATTAACATCAGGAAGCAATGTTTAGAGTAAGATAACAACATGCTATAGGATCAGAACATAGCAAAGCAAGGCATGGCATTGATCTACTCAAAGCATATAACAAAAGTCCCTTACTGACCATAAGCCAAAAAGGATCAGAAGATATGATGGCACCCATGTAAACATAGCAAGTTTCGTTAACAGATGCAGACTTAGCAGAAAACTGGACATGGCATAAACAGAATTATGTAGGCATGTTTGCAAGCTCGATGCACTCACCACAAGGCATTGCATGACAAACTAAGCATACACCCAGCAACAAGACATGACCAAGAAGCTAAACATGGCAAGAACCATGTCATAGCATGCATGGATCAACTACGACAACCTTGGCAAAATTGATTAACACATAAAAAACCTGCCAGGAACATTTTATAGCAAAAGTAGAGCAAGATTGATTCATGCTAGGATACTCCATAAATGCAAACAAAGACATGGATGGATAGAGCATAACCATATGCTCAAATAATTCTTACTGAACATACTCAAAAGAGGCATGGATCACTCAGTATCAACATGAATACATGTCATTGAAATAACAATAGGGAAAAGACTTAGTAGAATTCTAAGTCCCTGAAATCAGCAACATCACGAGAGCTACATTGCATGCATGTGCTAGTCACCACATTGATCACAAAAAACATGTCATACACCCCTGTAAAGATGGCATGGCATAGCCCAAAACACATGTAGGGCTCAAGTTCATAGGAGGCACACAATAATCATGGCAAAAATGACAAATGCTCAAGATCTGCTAAGTACCAGGAACTAACTTTATGAAGCACCCTTGAAACAGCATTTTAGGCATCAAGATGGACTCAAACAGGCATGATGCAATGGAACAAAATGAAGAGGACATCATGATGAACATTTTGATATATCATGCATGAAAAACGGAGCTACGGATGATGAGGTATGATGCGATGAACATGGCCTGAAAAAGTTACAGATCCGGAGACTCTGAAGAAAAAATCACCTCTGGATCTAGGGTTGACCCGGGCACGCAAAACAAGGTGGCGGCTGATATCACCGGAGACGACGCCAGATGACGGCCGGAGACGAGGGAGAGGCGGCGGCCGGGCTCGGGGGCGCCGGATCCGGTCCGGCCCGACTGGATCCGCGGCGATGTGGGAGGAAGCGGCGGTGGTCGCGGCAGGGGTGGCGGCGCCGGCGCCGGAGCACGGAGCGGCGACCGGGCGGCGGAGGCACGGGCGGCACGCGGTGGCCGGCGGCGGAGCGGGCGACGCTCGGTGGCCAGCGGCGGGGTCGGGCGCGGAGGCGCGCGAAACGGCAGCGGCGGCACGCGGGCTCGCGTGGGCCTGACTCGGGCCCCGCGGGCCGCGCATTGGTGGGAGGCGGCGGTGACACGTGGCGAGCCCCGATTGGGCGCGGGCGGCGGCGGATGCGTGTCCGGCGGCGGGCGGATGCGTGTCCGGCGGCGGGCGGACACGTCCGGCGCAAAAAGGGGAAGTTTTTAGGGTTTCATTTGTGATTTGGACGGGGGAGGCACATATTTATAGGTGGAGGGAGCTAGGAGAGTCCAAATGAGGTGCGGGTTTCGGCCACGCGATCATGATCGAACGGTCGAGAGGATGGAGGGGGTTTGGATGGGTTTTGGGCCACTTTAGAGGGGTGTTGGGCTGCAACACACACGAGGCTTTTACGGTTCCCTGGTTAACCGTTGGAGTATCAAACGGACTCCAAATGGCACGGAACTTGACAGGCGGTCTACCGGTGGTAAACCAAGGCCGCTTGGCAAATCTCGGTCCAATTCGAGAAGGTTTAACACCCGCACATGAAAAGAGGCAAAAGGGGGCGTCGGAGGACATAGGAATGCCGAAATGCAAAACGGACAACGGGGAAAATGCTCGGATGCATGAGACGAACACGTATGCAAATGCGATGCACATGATGACATGATATGAGATGCATGACATGGACAAAATGCAAAACGAAGACAAAACCCAACCATGAGGTAATATCATAACTTAGAGCCGAAAATGGCAAGAGTTGGAATACAAATATGGTAAATTACATCCGGGGTGTTACAACACTCCACCACTACAAAAGATCTCATCCTAAGATCTAGGACTGAAAAACTCTGGATATTCGGAACGGAGGTGGTCCTCGCGTTCCCAGGTGGCTTCTCAGTCGGAATGATGTGACCACTTCACTTTCATAAATTTGATAGACTTTTTGCGAGTCTTGTGCTCAGTTTCTTCAAGAATAGCAACGAGATGCTCATGATAAGACATGTCTTCTTGGAGATCAATCTCTTCGAAGTTGATGGTGCGGTCAGGAGTCTTGAAACACTTGCAAAGCTGAGACACGTGAAACACGTCGTGCACATTTGCAAAGTTGGACGGAAGCTCAAGTTGATAGGCGAGATCGCCTCTTTTGCCAATGATCTTGAAAGGACCCACGTATCTAGGGGCAAGCTTCCCTTTGATACCGAAGCGACGAGTACCTTTCATTGGAGAGATGCGGAGGTAGACATGGTCTCCGATCTCGAAAGAAAAGTCACGATGCTTGCTATCATAGTAACTCTTCTGGTGCGATTGTGCGGCTTTGAGATTTTCACGAATGACTTTGCACATTTCTTCAGCCTCTGTGATCAAGTCATTGCCAAGAAGTTGGCGTTAACCAGTCTCTGACCAATTAAGAGGAGTACGACACTTTCTGCCATAGAGAATCTCGAATGGGGCCTTGCCCGAACTCGCTTGGAAGCTGTTGTTGTAGGAGAACTCGGCATATGGAAGACAATCTTCCCACTTCATACCGAAGGAAATGACACAGGCCCTGAGCATATCTTCAAGAATTTGATTTACTCGCTCGACTTGTCCACTTGTTTGAGGATGAAAGGCTGTGCTGAAGCGAGTGTTGGTGCCCATGCCCTTCTGAAAGGAATCCCAAAACTTAGAGGTAAAGATGCTTCCATGATTTGAAGATATCAACTACGGAATGCCGTGCAAGGAGACAATCCTGGAGGTATATAGCTCTGCCAACTGACCTGCTGTGATAGATTCTTTGATAGGAAGAAAATGAGCCACTTTAGTGAGCTTGTCGATGACGACGAAGATAGCATCATTGCCATGCTTGGACTTGGGAAAACCAGTCATGAAGTCGATCTCAATATGGTCAAACTTCCATTCTAGAATGGCAAGAGGTTGGAGGAGACCAGTTAGCCGTTGGTGTTCTGCTTTCACTCTTCTACAGACATCACATTCATTCACGAACTAAGCAATCTCTTGCTTCATTCGAGTCCACCAATACGACTGCTTGAGGTCATGGTACATCTTTGTACTTCCAGGATGAATAGATAGGAGTGAATGGTGAGCCTCGTTCATAATGACTTTACGAAGGTCACCCTTAGGAACAACAATGTGATCCTCGAAGAATAGAGTATCTTTGTCATCAAGGCGATAGCACTTGTACTTGGGTTGGCTCTTGGCAATCCCCATCTTCACCTTCTTCACCATTGCATCAAGAAGTTGAGCCTCACGAATCTGATCTTCCAAAGTAGGAGAGACTTGGAGGTTGGCAAGGAATCCTTGAGGAACAACTTGGATATTAAGTTTGCGGAAAGCTTCACAAAGATCCGGTTGGAAGGGCTTGAGAATCAAACTGTTGCAGTAAGCCTTCCTGCTCAAAGCATCATCAATGACATTGGCCTTACCTGGAGTATATTCAATACTCGGATTATACTCTTGAATCATTTCGACCCAACGAGTCTGCCTGAGGTTAAGGTTGGGTTGAGTGAAGATGTACTTGAGACTCTTATGATTAGTGAAGATGTCCACTTTCCTTCCCAACAAGAGATGTCTCCATGTTAAAAGAGCATGGACAACTGCCGCCAACTCGAGGTCATGAGTGGGGTAGTTCTTTTCATTGGGCTTCAACTGGCAAGAGGTATAGGCCACAACTTTCTTCTCTTGCATTAACACAGCATCGAGACCTTGCAGGGAAGCATCACAGAAAACTTCGAATGGTTTGGATTCATGAGGAGGAGTCAGAACTGGAGCTGTGACTAACTTCTCTTTGAGGGTGTTGAAAGCCACGTCACATTCAGGCGTCCAGACATACTTCACATGCTTCTGGAGAAGGTTGGAAAGAGGCTTCGCAATTTCAGAGAAATTCTCAACGAATCTTCGACAATAGCTTGCGAGCCTAAGGAAGATGCGGAGCTGCTTCACATTCGGAGGCGTTTCCCAATTCACAATTGCAGACACCTTCTCAGGATTAATAGCTATGCCCTTGGCTGAGATTATATGCCCAAGGTAGAGAACCTCATCGAGCCAAAACTCGCACTTTGAAAACTTCGCATACAACTGATGTTCTCTGAGTTTGTCCAGCACCAATCTCAAATGTTTGGCATGATCCTCCTTGTTCTTGGAAAAGACCAAAATGTCATCGAGATAGACCAAGACGAAGTCATTTGTGTAGGGGTTGAAGATGAAGTTCATCATGCGAGAGAACGTTGGAGGAGCCTTGACAAGGTCGAAAGACATGACAGTGTATTCATAAGAACCATAGCTTGTTCTGAATGGTATCTTGGGGATGTCTTGTTCATGAATGCGAATTTGATGATAGCCCATACGGAGTTCAAGCTTGGAGAATACTTGAGTACCTTTGAGTTGTTCGAAAAGCTCATTGATGTTGGGAAGTGGGTACTTGTTCTTTATGGTCTTCTTGTTCAATGTACGGTAGTCGACGCAGAGTCGGTCCGTGCCATCTTTCTTCTTGACAAAAAGAACACCACAACCCCAAGGAGAAGAACTTGGTCAGATCAGACCCATACGCTCTTGTATATCGAGTTGTTTCTTCAGCTCCTTCAACTCTTCTGGTCCAAGCTTGTAAGGACGTTTGCAAACAGGTTCCATGCCAGGCTCAAGATCAATGACGAATTCAACTGGCCGGTGAGGAGGCATTCCTGGAAGCTCTTCTGGAAAGGCGTCTTGATATTCACAAATGACTGGAATCTGAGAGATGGCATTCAACTCTCCCTTCTCATTGAGAGAAAACAGTTGAATTGTATCATCACGAGCGGCAAAGACGATCACATCCTCAGACGAGTGTGTTAATTAAATCTGTCTGGCACCACAATCAAGCTGAGTCTTGTTCTTAGAAAGCCAGTCCATGCCGAGAATTAGATCAATATCCGAGTTACCAAGAACAATTGGAGAGGACAGAAACTTATAGTCGCCCATCATGATAGAAACATCCGGAACCATAGAGCTTGCATTCATGAATTTACCCGGAGAGACAACTGATAACTGCCTAGGCAAGTCTTGGAAAGGCAACTCATGCTTAGATGCAAATGGTATTGAAATGAAACAATGCGATGCACCAGTATCAAAAAGGACTTTTGCAGGAATATCATTAACAGGAAGATTACCCATGATCACTTCTAAAGAGTCCTCTGCCTGAGCTGCGTTCATCAAGTTGACCTTTGCAGACTTGGGATTATGCTTGACCACTGCATTGCTGGCAGATCTCATAGGAGGAGGAGGCGGAAGACGCCTCTGGTTGAAGCATTTGTTTGCATAGTGACCCTTCTGCTGACACTTGTTGCACGTAACCTCTGAGAGCGGCCGGTGATACAGAGCACTTGACCTTGGAGCATGAGACGAATCTTTGTTCTGAAAGCCTGGGTTGGGTGGGTGGGAAGATCCATTGCCACCTTTGCTCTTCTGCTGATAAGGCTGATGGAACGGAGGAGGAGGAGGCAACCAGTACTTTTGCTGCTTAGCTACCACTTGAGTTGAAGAAGAAGAAGGAGTTGCATCCCTGACTCTCTTCTTGGAAGCATCGCACTTGAGCTGAGAGGTCTCTTGCTTTAATGCCATGTTGTAGAACTCATCATACTTTTTCGGCTCAAAAAGCACAAGAGCTAGTTGCAGATCTTCTCTAAGGCCACCTCTGAATTGATAAATCATGCTCTTCTCGTCAGGGACGTCTTGTTTGGTGAAGCGAGCGAGCCTCTGGAATAGGATGTTGTATTGGTAAACAGACAAGCTGCCTTGCTTCAGATTGCGGAACTCCTCACGCTTACTCTCAACAACACTCTGAGGAATGTGGTGAGCTTTGAAGTCTTGGCGGAAATCATCCCAGGTAATCACACAACCTCCTCTGGAATCTTTGTATTGTTGATACCACTGCTTGGTCTTTGAGTTGGAATGAAGCAAACTTGACAAAGTCCTCAGGCATGACGTTGCTACACTCAAAATGTTTGCAGATATCCATGAGCCAATCGTCAGCGTCTGTGGCCTCGACACAGTTACTAAAAGACTTCAGCTGGTTTGTGAGGAACTCGTTGAGGGTAGAAAACTGAGCTTGATTGTTGCCATGGCCTTGATTTCCTCGGTTGCACTCTTGCAAGATTTGCAAAAGCATATGCGTGTTGGCATTGGTAGCGTCCATCACAGCTTGCCATGCCTCTGGAAGTGGAGGTGGTGGCGGAGGTTTCAGATTCTGACGCGTTTGAGGAGCCATCCTGAAGAGGTTGACATCCGTTAGCATCTTGACAGACATATATTCAAGCTGAATCAATGGATCGAAATTGCAACATATAACCTTAACATTTGAACAAGAATGAACACATGGATTCCAAAGTAAATGATCACACTTCCATAAATTGAGAAGCCACTTAGATAGAGGTAGATGAATAAAGCAACAAGGTACGGATATGAACAAATAATTGGTAAGGATTACCCAATCAAAAACCAAATATTTGCGGGAAGAAATACTAGAGCTACATGAATTCCCACCTATGAAACTCCCGAAACTTTCTGGTTATGCAATTAGGTGTTGGGGATACATGGGAAGCATAATATCTCACCCAAAACTAGCAAATCCTACATCCAGCTATATCCATCCTTCAACACATAACCAAGAAACCTTCGGAAATCATTTACCTCAACCTTCGAAAAGCATCCAGTACTGGGTGGCGTTGAGGTTATCTCACCAACAACTGCATAAAGGAGATTTTCGATGGCGGCGAACTCAGGTATTCCAGAACTGCAACGATAAAATTGTGATGACAACACCTCGGAGCTCAACTCCCCAGGACACTTCCACAACCCCTAAATGTCAGGAGGCACCAAGAACAATGTTCTCGTCACAAAACCAAGATACCCGCGTGATCCTAAAAAAATTCATGAAATTTGAGAAGAGAAGAGTCAAACTCTACGTCAGGAGGCCTCACCAGAGCGATGAAGGGACTCAGGAGTAAAAAGAATCCTACTCACCGATATATATAATCCAAAAAGACTCAAAACATTTTTCTAGACTCAACAATGCCAGCGATTCGATCAAGCAGGGGGCTCCTAAGTCAGGGAAGGCTCGGATTATCAACTTGTAACACCCACGATGCGGCTATATCTCCCATGTGTTGGAGCACGACTTAGAGGCATAACCACATTGTAGGCATGTCGCAAGAGGGGTAATCTTTACACATCCCATGTACTGAATAAGAAAGAGATAAAGAGTTGGCTTACAATCGCCACTTCACACAATACATGAATATAGCATTACATCATCCAGAATACAATCAAGGTCCGACTAAGGAACCAAAGTAAAGACAACCCCAAATGCATAAGATCCCCGATCACCCCAACTGGGCTCCACTACTGATCGTCTGGAGAGGAAACATAGTAACATCCTGAATTCTCGTCAAAATCCCACTTGATTTCGGTCGGATCCCCTGGAATGACATCATCGGCACATGCATCTCGTTTTGGAAGGAATCTGTGAGTCACAGGGACTCAGCAATCTCACACCCTCGCGATCAAGACTATTTAAGCTTATGGGTAGGAAAAGGTAGTGACGTGGAGCTGCAGCAAGCGCTAGCATATATGGTGGCTACCTTACGCAAATGAGAGCGAGAAGAGAAGCAAAGCACGGTCGAGAAGTTATAAAGATCAAGAAGTGATCCTAGAACTACTTACGTTCAAGCATAACACGAGACCGTGTTCTCTTCCCGGGTACACACGCTGTTGATGCATTTTAATTAAGTCAAGTGTCAAGTTCTCTACAACCGGACATTAACAAATTCCCATCTGCCCATAACCGCGGGCACGACTTTCGAAAGTTCAAGACCCTACAGGGGTGTACCAACTTAGCCCATCACAAGCTCTCACGGTTAACGAAGGATATTCCTTTTCCCAGGACGACCCGATCAGACTCGAAATCCCGGTTACAAGACATTTCTACAATGGTAAAACAAGACCAGCAAAGTTGCCCGAATGTGCCGACAAATCCCGATAGGAGCTGCACATATCTCGTTCTCAGGGCACACCGGATGAGCCAGACGTCGGGTTGGCATAGACCCTGGTTGCCCAGGGGGCGCCGGACATCGCTCAGGTTGGACCAACACTTAGAGAAGCACTGGCCCGGGGCGGTTAAAATAAAGATGACCCTTGAGTCCGCGAAACCCAAGGGAAAAGGGCTAGGTGGCAAATGGTAAAACCAAGGTTGGGCCTTGCTGGAGGAGTTTTATTCAAGGCGAACTGTCAAGGGGTTCCCATTATAACCCAACCGCGTAAGAACGCAAAATCAAGGAACATAACACCGGTATGACTGAAACTAGGGCGGCAAGAGTGGAATAAAACACCAGGCATAAGGCCGAGCACCTGCATCTGGTTTTGGAAGGAATCTGTGAGTCACGGGGACACAGCAATCTCACACCCTCGCGATCAAGACTATTTAAGCTTATGGGTAGGAAAAGGTAGTGAGGTGGAGCTGCACCAAGCGCTAGCATATATGGTGGCTACCTTACACAAATGAGAGCAAGAAGAGAAGCAAAGCACGGTCGAGAAGCTATAAAGATCAAGAAGTGATCCTAGAACTACTTACGTTCAAGCATAACACGAGACCGTGTTCTCTTCCCGGATTCTACCGAAAAGAGACCATCACGGGTACACACGCTGTTGATGCATTTTAATTAAGTCAAGTGTCAAGTTCTCTACAACCGGACATTAACAAATTCCCATCTGCCCATAACCG